>NW_006399943.1:4133901-4138724 GCF_000299155.1 Elephantulus edwardii | reverse complement strand
CGCAGGAGAGCAGGGGTGAGTGCAGAGGATGCAGGAGAGCAGGGGTGAGTGCAGAGGTCGCAGGAGAGCAGAACTGGGTCATCCTGGGGGACACAGGTGAGTAAAGAGGATACAGAGAGGACACTCACCAGGACCTGGGGTCTCTGCAGGGAATGGGCCTCCCCCCTGGGCATGGCCTAACCCCGACCCCAGGACAACCTCCTCACAGCCTCTACTCGGCGCCCTGACCACTGGGTCTCCCTATGCACGCAGCTGCCCACCCAGCACCCAGACCAGAAGGGTCTCAGAGCTCCGATCTGCCTGATGCACATGCAGGGCCAAGGGATCCCTGAGCAGGAGGGCACACGCAGGTGGCAGCTCGGAGCTCCCCACACACAGAAGCCATTCCATGCTCCCTGAAACAAAGCTGCTCCCCTAACCATCGAGTTGCAGCCAGGGGGCTCAGGCCATCCCGGCAGGGGCTCTAAGTCCTCCCGAAAGCCTCAGGTGTCCCACAGAGTAGTCCCAAACATGAAGTAGCCTCCTGCCTGCCCACCCTAAGCGACCAGGGAACCAGCCTTCTAGAAGAGCCTTCCAGCTTGCTGTGTGTGGGCTCCACCCCCCCCAGCCCCCCAACACAAATGGAAGCTCCCTCCCTGCTGAATGCCATGGCTCCGGCCCTCTTCACCATCGGGACTGCCTACTGTGGACAACGCAGGGTACCAGGCTACTCTCTCCTGAGCAGTCCTGTCCCCTGCAGCTGCCCACAGGGCACCCATCTGCCCTTCACAAGAGGGGCACGCCTGTAAGACAAACCAAGCTAGCCCGAGGCCAGGTCTAAACAGGTGTGCCAGGGCGCACTCACACCTGTGCCACCTCTTCCCACCCTGGCTTCCCAGGAGACCTTGCTGACCACCCCTGCCCATACCACGGGCAGCACCACTGATGGGCCCCCCTGTGGTCGGCGGACAGGATCACAGCTCCCAGCAGGACACACAGAGCCCTTTGACCCATTGCAAATGCCTGAGGCATTTACTCCCATCTGGGGACCCACCTATTTATTGTACAAGATTGCACCCCAATCTAAAGACGGCAGGAGCCCAATGGGCACTGACCTCCGCTGTGCGCTTGGAAATGCCCTGTGCACCAGCCCCATGTCCACCAAGTCCTGGGTGCCAATGGTCTTGTCCCCCAGCCCTGTGTCTGCTGGCCTCCTGCAGTCAAAGGCATGCTCTCCCCCTCAGACCGCCTCTGTCCCCAGCATCAAATGTCCATCCAAAGGGCTGATTTCTGGTTCGGTCACCTCTTCGAGGTCTCCACTTGAGAACAGGGAAACCGAGGCGGGAAAAGGCTGAGCTCACATCTCCCAGGCAAACTGCCCGCAAGGCACCAGTTCTGGGACCCCGTCCTCACTCCTCAGTCCCTACTGTCACTTGGTACTCTGGCCAAGCTACCTGGCTGACCCCACCATGTTCCCACAGCAGAGCGAGCGATCAGGGCACAGCCAGGGTAGCCTGGCTGACCGTCCACGTCCCACATGAGCTCCAAGCACTACGTGTGCCCGCTTGCTGCAGGGCCCTGAGGCCTTGACCCTGTGTCTGCTGGGAGGTATGGCCCAGCGGGGGAGAAGGTTCTAGGCCTGCTGCCCTGGACTGCCAGCACACAGCACACCGACTGAGCTCCGGGTGGTGCTCGGGGGGCCACCCAGCACCCGGGCTGGGCATCTGCAGCCCCGAGGGCCCCTCCCCACTCAAGGGGTGAAGATGGCTATGTGTTTCTCTCGTAGACGGCTCTGCTCACAGGTGAGAAACACGCTATCGAATCAGGACTGATTCACAGCCGACCCTCCGGCAGGTTTCCTGGCAGTAAACTGCACAGGACTGTCCATCCTTCTCCCGCACAGTGGCTGGTGGACTCGAACCGCACGCCCTGTGGTGTCTAGTGGTAAAGACACCATGAGAGAAAGCGCTTTCCACGACAACGCTAGCTGGTACTGCCTGAACAGAGACGTCACAAACAAACGGCTTTAACAAATGCGTTTACTCTCTCCGTGTGGGAGCCGAGACCAGAAGTCCAAGTTCAGGGCCAGGGCTCTGGGGCACAGCCCTGGCATCTTCAGCTTGTATCCGGACTCCAGAGATCTCCCCAAGCCCCAGCATCTCTGCCTCTCTCGTGCTACTTGCTGTTTTTCCTCTTTTACACCTCAAAATACAACCCACACTAACGGCCTCATTAGCATAACAAAAACATCCGCTTCCCAAAGGGGACCCCAGGTACAGTTTAGAGGTAACAGCACACTTTCCCTTCAGTCTACAACACACAAAGGCAGCCTACCTCCCGGACCAGGCAGATGAGTTAGACAGTCCTTCCTGAACACTCAGATGCCCGCACTCTGCTGGGACACATCCCGCCTTACCTGGACACCCTCCTTACCTGGACACCCTCCCCCGACCTGGAAACTGCTTCCTACCCAGACACATGCCCGTTACCTGGACAGCACCACCCCTTACCTGGACATACAAACCCTGCCTGGGTATCCACCCCCTGGCCAAACTCCCATCCCTTACCTGGACACCTACCTCCTGCCCAGGCACCCACCCTTACCTGGACAGCATGAGCTCTGTGTCCCCACCGCCTGCCCCTGGGCAGAGGGCTAGGCTGCACTGGACCTCCATCATGGGCAGAGCACCACCCTCTCTGGTCTTAAGAACAAGAAAATCAAGGCAGGGGAAATCTCAGCTCTTATCCCCAGTGTGGAGCCCAGGGTGTCCGACCTCGATGGCCCCTGTGCCCCCTCACTGACAAGCACCCCCATGTCTGCACCTTGTCCACCAGTGCTGTCCAAGCCCCCACACATGGTGCTGGGAGGAGCCCTCATCCCCATACTGGAGTCCAGCCGCCAATGAGCCTGTACTAACAGTAACCCCTGCATTTACTGAGCACCAGCTGTGTGCACAGCAGGGCAAGCTTGGGGCCCAGAGATCGCTCTCCATGTCCACGCCCAGCCACGCAGTCCTCCCTGAGTACAGCGATGGACAGAGGTGCACTGGGGCCAAGATGCAGAGGCGGCAAGAGAACGGGGCTCGGCCGTCAGTGAGGCACAAGGGACACTGTGTTTGGGGGCAATGCCTGCCTGCACCTCTGAGCCAAAGCAGCCCCTAAGAGACGCTGCTTCTCACCCAAGTGCCTCCTGGCAGCGTCTCCTGCACCACAACCTCTGCACAGAGCTGGCACCATGGAGCAACCTGCCTCCTGCTTTCCAACTCAACCTTGTCCATGCCTGCTCTGTGAGGTTCCTGCACAGGACCACCCCAAACTCCCCAAACTTCTAGACCTCCCTTCATCTACTCCTTGTCTGGACAAAAAACACCCACACATCCTGGCCTACCTCAAAACAGTCCCCTGAGGGGGAAAAAAATAAAACCACCATCAACGACTTTCAGTACCTACCAAGTACTGGGTGTGCCCAGGAATGGTGCCTGGCTGGGGAGCCCACCCCACGTTAGAGTACAAGGGCTGCCTGCCTAGGAGGAAGGGGACATCTGAGGGGGCCTTGAAGGTAAAGTAGGAGTTTGCCTGGCATATAGTGTCCACGGACATACTCTGAGGACAAGGCAGACACCTCCTGCTGCCCTCAGCACAGGCCCATGGGCACACCACTCGCTGTCACAGCCCAGCAGGCACAGACAGCCTTCCTGCCAGAACGCCCAGGCAGAGGAAAGCCGACCGACCTGGTCAAGCCAGCTGCCATCCAGACCTCAAGCCCATTCTGGGGGTCAGAGATCACAGCATTGGGGGTGATCATGCCAGCACACTCTTGCTTGAGAAGTTGGAGGGAGAGGAAGGTGAGACACAAATAACTGAAGTGGGAACTGGGGGTGGTCCGAGAGAGCAGGGCGCAGGAGGCCCTGGAGACAGCTGAACCCCCTGCCCGGCCAGGTGTACGCAGTGCAGCACTGTAGCTGGTGGGGGCCCTGGGGCCCCACAGTCAGGGTGCCACATTTGCGGTGCCTCAGTTTCCCTTCTTTCACATAAAGAAGGTAGTAAATGCCTCAAAGAATGAGCTGAGGCTTGGCAACCTTAGAGCAATCAGCACACAGTGCCGGTGCACAGTAAGAACCCTCTAAGTGCTTTCCACACAAACACCTCCCTCCAAAATCGACATTTCTGCCTCTGCTCCAACAACGTTGTTTATCCTCTAGCAAACCAAGGCTCCCTGACTGCGAAAACCTGGAGACTTAAAACCAGCTCACACGGTGACACCAGTCCTGTTAACAGACCACAAGGAACCAGAAGATTTTCATTCACAAGGGGCGTCCCCAGCAAAGCAGGGGCTCCTGAGAACTCGCAAGGGAACTTGGAAAAACCAGAGATGAGGTGAAACGAGGTGTCCTCCGGAATGAACCTTCTGAAGAAGAACAAAAGGCGATCAGAAGTCACCCTTTCAAAGATTAAGGCTTTCGTCTAAAAGAGACATGTGAAAGATGTCCTTAAATCAAGACAGGTGGCACCCCTGGCACCTGCAGCGCCAAGCATGACCCATGGGAGGAATCGCTGCAAGGAAGCAAGCCCGTAAAGTTAGTAAGGCGAGGAGGCAGCCCGATGCTCTGCAACAGACAACACTGTGATGCGCAAGAAAGGGCTGGCGACGCGCGGGCGAGCAGGTGCGCGCGGGATGCAGATCGGGCCCCACACTTCAGATCGCGACGGCGGCTCCAGCTTCAGCACTTGGGCCGAGGGGGCGTCGCCGGTACCGCGCTCGGGCCCCTCTCCACTCGCCAGTGTGCGCGCAGGAGCCACCGGCTGCCGCGCCCCCCAATGCAGCCCCGCCACCCGGGCTGCAC
>NW_006399943.1:4119164-4133306 GCF_000299155.1 Elephantulus edwardii | reverse complement strand
CCCGCCATGGTTCGCTCCGGCCGCCCGCCCACGCCGTACGCCGGCAGCGTAGCCGTGCGCCGGCAGCGTAGGCTTCTGCGGGAGGCGTAGCCTTGCGCGAGCGGCGCAGGCGTCCGCCAGTAGCGTAGACCTCCGGCGGCGGCGCAGGCGTGCGGCGGGGGCGTAAGCGTAGGGCGGTGTCGTGAATAGGCCGCTGGGCGCATGAGTGTGCGCTTTTGAGCAGGAGCGCGCCGGTCCTCGGTCGGCTCTCCGCAGCGGACGAGCGCACCGGGCAGTCTCCGGGGCAGGCCGCACCGCGCCCGGCCATGAGTTACGATCGCGCCATCACCGTCTTCTCGCCCGACGGCCACCTCTTCCAAGTGGAGTACGCGCAGGAGGCCGTGAAGAAGGGCTCCACCGCGGTAAGGCGGCTGGACCGAGGCCTGCGCCAGCCCGGGGATCCGGGCGGAAGTGGGCCGCGCGCGGGGCGGGAGCCTTGGGGAGGGCGCGGGCCTGGACCCCGCAGGGGAAGGAGCCAGGCTGCCCCTGGGCGGGGATCACGAGTCACTGCGCGCCCCCTGCCCCGTGGGAAGGGGAACCCGGCACGTCCACTTCCTCGGAACTCGCCGGGATGGGGCCGGGCTTCCCTGGAAGCGGCGGAGAGCGCTGGGCTGCCGCGTGCGCCCTGCCTTTCGCCCCGCGGCGGCTCCCGGACCCCAGGACTGGAGCTCCGGGAGCGGCGCCTTCTGGCTCGGGCGGCTTGTTTCCCGCGTCCCTGCGCTGATGGCCTCCTGGTCTCCGGGGTGGTCAGTGGGCCGGAGGGCTCTCCTTGTTAAGTGAGGCAGTGGCTGGAACCGAGCGCACAGAGCAGCGCGCTGCGTCCGGAGGGAAAACGAAAAGGGGCCTGCAAGCGTCAGGCCTTCGTGGCGGTTTTGTGCTGTTTGAGTGGCCAAGCCTGGACAGAGCGGCTGGTCAGTGGGTGGGAGAGGCAGCGTTCACAAACCAGACCCCACTGTGGGGGAGTGGACTGTACCTGCCTGAAGA
Source organism: Elephantulus edwardii (assembly GCF_000299155.1). Lineage (NCBI taxonomy): Eukaryota > Metazoa > Chordata > Mammalia > Macroscelidea > Macroscelididae > Elephantulus > Elephantulus edwardii. Next base: position 4,132,283 of record NW_006399943.1, on the reverse strand, counting down.
CCCGGGCTGCCCTGGAGGTGGGAGTTCGGGGCTGGAGGAGAGACACTGCCTTCGCTTCCTAACGCGGAGCTGCTGAGGGTGTCCCGCCGCCCTGGTGGTGGCGGTGGTTCAGGAGGACTTAGAGTGACCTTAGGGGCAGCAGATCGTAGCCCTGTCCTAGCGCTCCATTCTCAGGACCACTGCCCCAGGCGCAGTGCTAACCCACCTGCTAGAGGGGCGTCTTCCCATTTGCAGACCCTGCTTTGCAAGCTGGCTACCTTCCTCCAGGGACTGGCCTCTCCTAACAGATGCCCAGGGCCTGGGAGAGGAAGCTCTGTCATCCTTGCCCTCGGGAAGCGCTGCGGCAGCACCCTGTCCCGGACACACCGGCCATGGGCTGTGCGGTACTCTTCTCCAACACCGCCAGTCAGAGGCTTCTGTCATCCCTGTTCTCTGTCCAGCTGTCAGATCCGCCTGGCTAGCAGCCACTTACCCGCTGGCACAGGCTCTCTGCGCCATCTACAGCCTCTGAAAACCTACTGGAGGCTGGTAGGAGTCAGTTCTTACTGGACAGCAGTGAAAAAAGTTCCAAAGCCACAGAGGCTGCTGTGGGGGCCCAGATGGGGTGAGCCGCTGCCTTCTCCTCCTGTATTGGATGGCCAGTCCTGACCGGGCCATGCTGGCAGGGGGACAGCCATCTTGGCATGGTCACCTTTGCCCTGGGTGGGGTGGCATGGCCGGTGTGGCTCCTGCAGCTCCCTGGGTGCACTGGGAGACAGCTCTGAGCCCCAGGGATCCCTCCCTAGGGAAATCAGGGCCTGGAAGTACGCCCGGTGGCGCAGTGGCTGTAGTGCTGGGCTCAGGGCCGAGTTGCAGAGACATGCTCCCTCACACCTGCTTTCATGTCTTGAATCTCTGCGAGCCTCACCTGGTGACAAGTACTGGTGAGGAGGCAGCGTCTCCCGCCCCGGCCTGTGCTCTGCGCTGTTCTGCACCCACTTCAGTTGCTGGGTCTGAAGTGGGGGATCACCTTCCGTCTGGGGGTTTGGTGGTTAGGGCACATCTGGTCACAGGGTTAGTCAGGGCTCAGGTGGTGCCCCATACAGCACCCTCCAGAGCATCTCTGGGGCCCAGCTTGTCTGCTCTTGTCCGAGGGGCTTCCCTGGTGTCTGGTTTCATTGTATGCACAGTGTCAGCAGCTGAAGGGACATTTACCCTCAGAGTGACAGTGGACACAATGTCCACAGCTGTGCTTACTGGTAAGTTGATGGCTGCAGAAACACCAAACCCGGTCCCGAGCTCAGTGGAGGAGCCCTGGTGACCTGATAGCTAAATGTTCAGTCAGTAGAAAGTGCCCACTTGACAGCAGATTCTCAGAAGGTGGCCGGCAGGGAAGTACCATAAGGGTGACAGCCTCAAGACCACTGGCATGGGTCTCTTGTGTCCTCTGGGGTCACTGAAGACTGTGCTACACAGAGTGGTTTGATTCCTTAGATTATAATGATCATGTAGCTGTCCAGCGAGATGAAGGTCCACGGACACCGGGCTCCGCAGGCAGGGTGGCTGGACGTGCTCTCCCTGTAGGCCATTAATGCCCAGAAAGCAGGGTGTGGTGTTGGCCACTGCGGTCTTGGGGCGGCTCCTGGGAAGGTGTGCAGTGGTCATCTCGGTCTGGCAGAGAACTGAGTCTGTTGGTGTCTCTGGAAGGTCGGTGTTCGTGGCCGTGACATTGTTGTCCTCGGGGTGGAGAAGAAGTCCGTGGCCAAGCTGCAGGATGAAAGGACAGTGCGGAAGATCTGCGCTCTGGACGACAATGTGTGCATGGCCTTCGCAGGTAGGAGGCGGGGATAGCCCACCAGAGCGAGGGAGGGTCTCTGCCTAACATACCCCAAGTGGGGCTTTGATGAGCAGAAATTCACTCACAGGGTGCTGACCGCTGGGGTGAGGGATGGTCCCTCCCCTGCTGCCTTGACCTCATTCACAGGACGTAAAAAAACCTTCCCTGGTGGGGACCAACTGCAGCATCCAAGTGGGTGTGGGTCCTTGAAAGGCTGGCCGCAGGGCACTGGGACAGCGGAGCCTTGGGCTGCAGTGGCCCTACCCCTTGGGGCCAGCACTGCTTCTCTCTCCCTTCCCTGTCCTGTGGCCGTCAGGACCGGCTCCGGCCTGCACATGCTGCTGAGCTGCAGAGGGTGGGCCACGCTCGGGGGTCCAAGTTTGGGGTAGAATTGCCTCACGACAGGGCCAGCCCTAAGCAGACCGCCTGGGTGGGGTGGGCACAGTCCACCATCCTGCCCACTGCATGCCCAGCTGATGGTCACTTGGGTGGACGGGCTGATGTCCTGCAGGCCTCACCGCGGATGCCAGGATTGTCATCAACAGGGCCCGGGTGGAGTGCCAGAGTCACCGGCTGACAGTGGAGGACCCGGTCACTGTGGAATACATCACTCGCTACATCGCCAGTCTGAAGCAGGTCAGTGGGGGGCTGTGTCTGTCCTTGGGGTCACCTGGCTTTCGCTCCTTCAGCAGGGCAGGCCCCATGTCTCAGTGATTCCAGGGATCCCCACTGTCCAGAGGTGGCTAGTCACAGGTGGGACTTTATCAAGGAGTGGCCTTTCTGGGCGGCAGCTCTCACCCACCCCTCTCCTGGTAGCGTTACACACAGAGCAATGGACGCCGGCCATTCGGCATCTCTGCCCTCATCGTGGGCTTTGACTTCGATGGCACACCCCGGCTCTATCAGACCGATCCTTCGGGCACGTACCACGCCTGGAAGGTGAGTCCAGTTCTCCACAGCTGCCCCCTGCCTCGTCCCGTGTGTGTGAACGTTCTCGAGTTGGCAGGGGATGTGGTAGGGGTAATGAGAACACCAGATGTGGTCCCTCATTTTTGAGCTCACAGCAGGAGAAAGGGCGTGGGGGAGCAAGGTCCAAATCCCTGGTCACAGTACCTGTAGTGCAGGCAGGAAAGGCCAACTGATGACCCCCCATGCAGGGCTCTGAGGTGCACCTGTGACCATGTTGTAGGCAAATGCTATTGGCCGAGGGGCCAAGTCAGTGCGGGAATTCCTTGAGAAGAACTACACGGACGAGGCTATTGAGACGGATGACCTGGCCATCAAGCTGGTCATCAAGGCCCTCCTGGAGGTAGGTTTGCCTGCTGTGGAGAACGGCTGTGTGTGAAGTGGCTGGCACACTCCTTCTGCGGCCATGCAGGAAGGTGGTGAGCCCGGGCTCAGGCGGGAAGATGGCACATGGACACAGGCCAGCTGCCCACACAGAGCCGTCACCAGCATTAAGCTGCTGTGGAAACAGGGACAAAGGGCTGTTCGGGATGGGGGTGGTGATGAGAATGGCTCTGTGGGGCAGGGGTCACCATGTGAGCAGGACAGGAGGGAGGACCTCATGTCCCTTCAGGGCAGAGTTTGATGTGAGACTTGGGTTGGGGCACACGGTGACCTGGGATGTCTGTGAGCACTGGCTATGTAGGAGGAAGGCGCAGTGCTGAGGCCATTTCTCATCCCTTCAGGTGGTCCAGTCAGGCGGCAAAAACATCGAGCTGGCAGTCATGCGACGAGACCAGCCCCTCAAGGTAAGACCCTTCCCCCCTCCTCTGCCTGTGTTCAGATGGGAACCATTCCCAGGTGGTGTACTTGCTCAGTCAAGGTGTCAGGCCACCTCACCCCAAGAAAGTGGGCCCCTCTTCCCACCGGTACAGGGGTCCCTCAGCAGGTGCAGGTACATATCCTGCTCCCCTCTGGCTGCAGGAGCAGGCAGCCCGATGGCCTGGGCCAGGAGTGCCAGCACAAGGGTCAACTGGGCCCTCTTATTTTGTAGATTTTAAATCCTGAAGAAATTGAAAAATATGTTGCTGAGATTGAAAAGGAGAAAGAAGAAAATGAGAAGAAAAAACAGAAGAAAGCAGCTTCATGATGAGCAGCCCCTGCTGTGAGTTTAACCTCAGTGAAACGTGGGCCCATTCCAGGACAGAGTGCAACAATAAACACGTTTTTTAAAGCTCTCTTCTTTTCCTTAAAAGAACCAGGTTTTGGGGGTATTAACTGGCTTTGTCACAGGCTGCGGGCACACCCAGTAGGGTGTCTGAGCTCTGCTGAACCTTGTCAGGTTCCCAGTCAGGTGTAGGGCCTCCAGGACTAGCATGAAGGTCCCCCCACCTGAGGTGGTCTGTGCATGACCATCACATATTGCTTTTCCAGTTTCTGGTTTTAGTTGCATCTTTGTGTCACAGCACATGGGCGCACCTGCCTGACTTGCTTAGACGTGGGGTCTCCCTCCCCTTCTCAACATGTTGGCTTCTCATGGTCCCACAGCTGTTCTGTGGTGACCTTGAGCCTTCATGAAGTACTTCGGGGACTTCTCTTCCCCTTCCTGGCCCAGGCCCTCCCCTCCATGTCCAGTACATGTCCAGCACCAGTTCTTGTCCTGGCTGTGCAGTAGGGAGAGTGTGATAGTCATTATTTCACCAGCACCATCTTGCCTGGTGCTGGGAGCTGCCAGAGGCCCTGGCATGGCTACTGGTTGAGGAGCGCACCTGGATGGCACACAGAGCACCTTGTAAGTTAGGCTCCTAACCGCGAGGTTTGTAGTTCAAGTTCAGCAGCCATACTACAAGACAGATGGGCAGAAGCCTCAAAGTCCAGAGGCTCTGCGAGTTACAGCTGGCTCCAGAGTCAAAGATGGTCGCTCTCCCAGTAAGTCTAGTCTGGGGCTTGGCCCACATCCCATGACTTCAGCCAAGGGCTGGGCTGGAGGCAGTGACTGTCCCCAGGCCAAGTGGCAGCTCCCGGACCACGGCCTCAACAAGGTGGACCTGGCTGACTTAGGCTCCTAACAGGCAAGGATCTGTACATCCCTCCTGAGGCCACCTCAAGCCATCACCTGAGACCCACCAGAGTTGGCATGGTGTCCTCTAGAGCAAGGCCATCTGCTATGCCACATGGTGGCCCGTGAGGGGGATGGCCCCAGAGCACACAGCCCTGGAAGGTGCTGCTGCCTCTGAACCAAAGTGGGTGTGTGTCAGGCTTCCCGCTAGCACGTGAGCCAAGTAGCAGGGGGCTGCCAGCTCTTGACCACATCAGACGAGAGAGCAGCCTCCAATGTTTGCATGTTTATTTATAATTACAATGTACATGACTCCAACAGGGCAGCCTCAGCACTTCGTCCTAACTTTGAACCAGAAAATCCTACAAAAATAAACCCAGGCTTTACAGGAACATAATTGATAACCCACAACTAAACCTATAGCTACTCGAAAGGGGTTTGGTTACCAAGGTGCCTGTTAACAAAAATGCCCCAGCCGAGGGGCATGCTACGCTAAGGTCTGACCTAATCATGCAACAAGTTTATCCACCCGCCCACCCTCCACCCACCAGGAGAACAAAACAACTATTTACATTGACAAGAGGAGCTCTTGGGTCAGCTGACCTTGCAAAAGACTGGCTCACTTCCAACGTGGACGCGGGTGCCTGGCCACTGCAGGGACCGGGCAGGAGTCTCCTGAGCTCCAGCCGCAGCCCTGATGCCACCAGAGGCAGCTGTACACCAGCTAAGGAGCCGTAGTCACGGCTGGCCTTGCTGCTGGACTCCAGCCTTGGCCAAGTGCTTGTTTGCTTCCCATGATCACCCACCCATGCCCATTCCCCCCCTCAGCTGGCCCTCCACCAGGGGCCCTGCCCTGGGCACTGGAGTGACTGGCTAACACTGAGGATGGTCACAAACAGGCCACTGCATCTGCAAAACTCAGTTTGGTTCCACGTCAAAAGTCACCAGTGAGGAAACCATCCTGCAGCCAGACCAAGGGTCAGCTAACTTATGTGCACGGAGAAAGAGGCTGGTCGCCTCAGAGCCGTGGCCCCACACAGCAGCAGGTTCAGCCACACGCCAAAGTCCCAATCAGGCAGGAGGGCAGAAACGGCACAGGAATCGGGCTGACCAAGTCTCCCAGAGAAGCAGGCGGCTTCATCCACGTGTCCTCACGTGCACGGTCCTGTCCTGTGCGGCCACAGCGGAGCCTGGGAGACTGACAGGACAAGGGGCTGACGGCCACAGCATGTGCGCCACCTCAGGCACCAGCCCAGGGCAGGACAGCGGCCCTCTCACCACCCAGCCCCCGGGGACCTGGGCCTGCCCCCAAACACCTGCACTTTCCACATGCTCCCAGATGTGGGGACTCCCAGACTTGAGACTTTGCCATTCAGAGAAAAAGAGCCTCCCACTCCTCGAATGAAATGCTTCCATGAAGGACCCCGAGTCCCTCCCCCGAGAAGCCTGCAGGACGGGCCAGGGATGTGCCAGCACTCACCTTGGGACAGTGCCCTCACACCCGGCCAGTCCCAGCTCTGTGGGTGGTGGGGTTGCGGCGAGCTGTGCCACCAGTGCCTCGGCCCCCTCGAAATCCACCCCGGAAACTGCGTCCACGAAGGAACCTTCCTGACACCCCGAAAGTCTCTGTGTTGAGCTTCCTCTCCTCGGCCCACGTGGTTCGCCTGGAACTGAACCCCAGGGGAGCGCTCAGCATTGTACTCAGCTGGACACACCCTCTCCCCCGCCCCCAACAGGCCACCTCCTAGCCACAGAAGGGGCTACCCCACCTCAGACCGGATTCCCACACTTGGGAGTCAGGGAGTCCTGCCTGCTCTCGGGTAGGACCACCAGACAGCCCAGGTGAGGACTAGCTGGACATAGTGCTGCTCAGGGTGGAGGAAGATGGGACACAGCACCAACACCCTCACTCCCACCCACCCGCCCCTCCTGGAGCCCGGCTCAGCCTGCCAGCAGTGTGGCCACACTGCAGATGTCCGTCCCCATAACTCCTATGGGCAGTAGCATGCAGACCCCTCTCCCACTGTCCAGACAAACCAGGACCACGAAGACTTTGGGCCCACCATATAGCCCCTCAGTCTCCCCATCCTTGGCCTTGTCCCCAGCCCAGGACTCCCGGAGTACTGCAATACTCCCACCAGACATCTCTCAAGGATTCGAATGGGACCCACCACCCCTCAAGCCCGTATCACTCAGTTCACTCAGCTTCCTAAATTCTTAAGTGCCAGAGACACCCTGCCCACTCCCTCATCATCGAGTTTCAGCTGTCCCCCCCCCCATCTTTACCCCGAGGCTTCTCTTAGGGACCCTACTTGAACACACGTTAGGTGCTGAGAACGTGTGCCCCTTGCACTCCTTGCCAGGAGAACCCAAGGCTAGGCTACTAGGCAGTTCTGCAGCCGCTGGCTGGGTGTCTCCCAGCAGAGTAGCAGGAGGTGGCCCTGGCCTCGTCAGATCCCTGCAGCGGCTGTGGCGGGCACCTTGAGGACCACCTGCACCTTTGTCTGCTCCCCTGCCTGGCCAAGCTGACCTGGTCTTGAGCTCTGAGGAGATGTTGTCAAAGAAGGATTTGGACTTGTCGTAGTAGCAGTTGGGGCCCAGCAGGTCTTCCTCAGCTGGGGTCTCATCGCTCGGGGTAACCACGGCAGGGTCTTTCTCTTCTCCTTTCTCAGCTTTCTCGTCTAAGAAAGAGGCAGGAACCACTGAGAGGCAGCAGGCAGGGATGCACCCGGCAGCCATGAGTAGGTCACTTTGGTGCTGTCCTCAGTCTCTTCTCCCAACTGCCCACTGGGGCTTTCCCACCCCCTCCTTCTCAGGTCCCTTCCTACAGGGACAGTCAGTTTTTATTTAAGAGATCAAACCTTTGAAGTTGAGCTTCTTCTTAAACTCCTTGTCCAGCTCCTCTCGGTTGAACTGGGCATTTGCGGTTTCAAAGTCAAAGTCACCCTCGAACTTGATGGTATTCTCCTTGGCACTGGTTGGGCGGTTCTGCCCTCTGGAGCGATTCCGTGTCCGCCGGTTCCCTGGGGAAGGAGGACAGATGCACCCAAGTAAGCCCAGGCAGCCACCATGGAGGGTGGATTCCATGCCGAGGACTAGAGGCACCGCCAAGCTACCCAGGGCCTGGGTCAGCACATGTGAGCATACAGGCACGTGTGTGCCCATCCGCACTGGTCACCCAGCAGGCAGCAACAAGCCGTGTAGCTCAGCACAGCCTCTGGCCCCCAGCCTGCAGGTGGCAGCTCTACCTGATCTCCGCCTCTGAGGTCTTCGATTCTCATCGTTGACTTGCCCTTGGCTTTGCACAGTTGCGGGCTGAGCCAGGTCTAAGGCACAAGAGGAAAGATTAAGATGAAGTCTCTCCAGAAAGCCCCAGCTCAGCGACATAAGCACCCGCCACCACACCCACAGGGCCCCCCACTGTGCCCGGCCGCTGTACAGGGTGGGAATGGATAGGCACAGGGCCTGGCCTGTTAAGGAAGCCTGCCAAAACCTCTAGACCATGCTGGGAAGCAACCAGTACCACTGGAGGCCTTGCTGATTGGCTGGGCCTGGCGAGCACTGAGCTGCACCGAGGGGCCCTTCCCAGGCAGCAGCTTCTTGGCACCGAGGCTGTCAGCGGGGCCAGTCTGCACGGCTTGCTCCACCATGGGGCTCTTGCCAACTGAGACGGAAGGGAAACCAGTGCCTGGGTCGGGAGGAGGATCTGGATCAGAGAAAAGCATGCCTCATAGCCCAAGAATACTCTTCAAGAGAATGCACCCCCACAGGCCGGACTGCCCCAGACCAGTCCAGGTACGCTGGCCGACAGCACCAGCAGGCACCACGGCCGGTCATCTCTGGAACAGCTCTTCACCCCCAAGCACTGCAGCAGGCAGCCTTGGGGGAGACAACTCTGCCTCTAACAGCCTCCTGTTAAAATGAACTAGCTTTCCTCCAGCCGCTCCCTCTGTGACCAGCGGGAGAGGCTATGGATGAAGGAACCCAGAACTGCCGGCTCCTTGCTATACCTGTGCAAATAACCAACGCCGCCAGCAAAGTTCTAGAAAACAGCAAGGAACACAAACACATGCGACAGCTTGTACCTCAAGCCTTAAAAAGTAAGGAGACACAAGACTGGACTTGAGAAAACTCGGTGGCCTCAGCCACAGACGGCCAGCCAGCCCTCTAGGTCCATGGAGACAGAGGTCCCGGCTCAGGAGACCATCCTGAGCCACAAACGGTGGCCAGTACACTCGGCAGCCGGCCACAACACAGCCGCCCAGGTGCTGGAGCCACTTCTCACACTGGATGGAACCAGCCATGCCACAAGGGACATCCTCCCGTGTGCCCGGGCGTGCTCTGCTCCCTCACCCCACCCCCATGCGGGCGTGCACTGTGTTGTCACTGTGCCCGCCCACCCCTCGTGCGTGCTCTGTTGTCGACCGTTCCCCCTCCCCGCCACGCAGACGTGCTCTGGCCTGGCAGCCCTGGTGCTCAGGGCACACTGAGCCTGCAGCTGCCTCGCACACAGAGCACAATGCGTCAATTCTTTAGAAGGTCAGCCCGGCTTGATTTTTTTTTTTTTTTTAAATTAAATCTCTAAAAAGCAAAACTCTCCTCACTGCTATTATCCTTCCTGACCTGTGGACCGCACAGCGAGTCCCACTGTAGGAACCCGGAGGCTCTAAGCTTTTAGGACTGCAGCATCTCTTCCAAGGTGCTAAGGAGTTCAAACAACACTCACTGCATCCCAATAGCTTTTCACTGGTAAGTCTAGTGACAGATGTGTGTCCCAACGGTGGTAGGCTTGGAGCAGAAAACACACAACTCCTTCTGTAAATGTGCTATCATCAAAAGGCTTGGAGGCCTTTCTAAGGCTCTCCTAAGCTTTCAAAAATTTCATTTTGGGTCTATGGAATGTGCTGCGGCCCCTCAGCAGGGCCCACAGACACCATCAGCCTGGTGCACTCTATCCTGCTCTTGGGAGCTTCACGAGACGGCATATAGGGGTACTTCACATACCCTTGGATGAGAGCTGGTGTGATTCCGAGGACACATCCAGCTCAGACACAGGCTGTGGAGACGGAGAGGAGCTGGGGCTGGAGGCAGCGGCTGAGGCTGGGGGGCTCACCAGCTTCTCTGAAGGTAAAGAAAGAGAGGGCGGTGTAAGTACCATGGGCCAGGTAGAATGCTCCACACACAGGTTCACAGGCAAGGGGAATGCACCAGACACGTTCTTCCCACATCGGGGGGTCGGGTGGCCATGACCCTGTGCTGACAGGGCCCTGGTGCCATTTCTCCCACGCACACCTTGAGGGTGCACTCTGGCCAATCTCACAAGGTTCCAAACTTGTTTTCACAACGTTGCTGCACACCTGTCAGACAACAGCGTTGCAATACTGTTCTTATACCTAGGAATCAAAATCTCTGCCTTCGAGTCACTGCAGGAGCCCCTCTGCGGCAGACTGGAACCAAGCCAGTCGGAGTCAGCTCTAAGTGTGCTCCTGCCCGCCCTGGTCCAGCAAGTCCACTGAGAATCTGGATAGGACACACCCACACCATGTATTTTGGAAATACCAGGAACAGCAAGTCAGACGAGCCATCTGGAGGCCTGATCACAGAGCACCCTGCCTTTGCATCCCCTACCCACACATGGATGGGGTGCCCCCCCAAGGACACAGGCAGGAAGCACCTTGCTCAGGAGCGACCCACCATGACTGAACCTCACAGCTCATTCAAGGACATGAGAGCTGAAGGAGCCGACAGGCCTGTGGGGCAGGGCTCACAACCACCACGCACCAGGTGGAGCTGCGGTGCCTCTGCCGGCACCTCCGCCTGATGTAGCCAGCATGCTCCTGACCGGTACTATCTCACAGTCAACCAGAGGGGAACACATGGTCCTGCTGTCACACAGTGCAGCCTGCGTCCTTGTGGTCACACAAGCAGACAGCTCAGACACAAGTTACTCACCGAGGCCCAGGGAGGCTGCATACTGCTGGCTGAGCAGGGAGCTGGCGGCCAGTTGGCTGTAGGGTGGCATCCCTCGGAAGGGGCTGTAAGGCACATGGGGCTGGAAGGATGATGCTGAGGCCGAGCTGAGGGAAGACTGGACAACGAGAAGACAGTCAGACGGCAGGATGGCTGCTGCCCTGCGCTGAGTGCTTTCGACATGCTCCCCCACGTGCCTCCTGAACTCTCAACACCTGAGGTTTGCAGGGTCGGAGCCAACTCCCACAAACCTCCTCCCCAGCTCCACCTGCCCTTATGGATCCACCAGAAACTGCCCCAACACAGCCCCAACACACACACACACACACACACACACACACACACACACACACACGCTGCCCCGCCCTCACTGCCACCAGAGCCTCAAAACAAGGTAGGCCTACTCCATCTCCAAGCTCTGTGCTGCCTGCACCCCTACACACAGGACCAGAGTATACATGACAGGAGAACTATGTGCAGCCCACTGAACCAGGTCCCTTCTGCCTGCCTGCCCCCACGCTGCCCTCACCAGGCCTGTCCACTGTTTTCTGCCCCCTTTCCTTAGAAAACCCTCCTCTGCCCTTTCAGCAGCCTGCCCCAGGTGTGCCTCTTGTGGCCTCTTCTAGGTGAAACATCTTATGAATCCAGGGGAACAATGACATTAACAAGTATAGAAACCAGGGCCAGGAACGTGGCAAAGCATGCTAGTGGAACACAGCAGGGAAGCACATGGCGTGAGGCTAGCAAACTCGGATGTCCCAGATGTAGATTCAACATTAGAATGGCAGTAACAGACCACAACCTGCCACCCCTGCTGGGCCCTCATACTCCTTACAGCAAGGCTATTTTCTGCAAAATGGGGCTGATACCACTCCCGACACACCTAAGCAGCACACAAGGGCTGCTGAACCCACACCACCCAGTGAAGGGCAGAGTCCAAGAGAAAGGACATTTCACAGCTGAATGACAGACCCTCTCAAACACACACACAGAAACAGGACAGACTCACATATGGAGACCCTCCTGCATGACTGCCACCCCTGGAGCCCCAACACACCCCACTTGCTGGAAGCCTCATCGCATCAGCCCACTGAACGATAAAGACCCCCCTCGTCACCTGGACAATAGCAGGGTCCTGAGGGAGTGTGTGCTGTGCTTTCGGGGGTTCACACACAGTGATGTCTTTGATGTCACTGCCCCGGAAGATGATGTACTCGTAGATTTCCTCCCTGGGGGGAGCAGGCCTGTCTGTGGGGCGGTCTTCTGTCCCGAAGGACCTCACTGGAGTAGTGAGAACACAAGCATTAGGGCAGGTGAAGCAGCTTAGCAGCCGGCACCACTCCCACATGTCAGCATCCTGGCCCATCAACGTCCAGCGTGGCATCTGCAGCACTCAGCCTGTGCTCTAGAACGCATACTGACCACAAGGACCACCCCAGTTAAGGACAGACAGCTGGCTTTGCCCACCAACCCGCCTGCAAGCCGCTGCTCAGGAGAGAACAGGGCTCCTGCCACCTCCCAACGCCAGCCTAGACAGCGTCCAGGGGACAGAGATCCCCGAGTGATGCCCCATACTGTCTCCAAGGGGAACCCCAACTTGAGGCTCCCCAGGGACAGCCTCAAGCAAGTCCTGAAGCCCCATGTCCACTTGGGGTGCTGTGTGACAACAGCCTGGCTGCACTGAGGACACGCCAAGGTTTGGGGTGATGGGAGTTCAGGTTTGGGTGAACAGGACCCCACACTGGGGGAGGACAGGTCCTCTAAAGAGCCTCAGGAAAGAGTGTCCAACGGGACAGGGGCTGGACTGGCAGATACCAGCTGTGCAAACCCCAGTGAACCCCAACTGTCCTCGGTGAGCAGACGCTGTCACTGGCAGGCGGGGCAGGCGGGAGCCCCACGGCTGCGATGATCGATGATCGTTTGTGCTGTTTGCTTGGCCTCCAGACTCCAGATGCTTAATAGGTTCCAGCAGAGCAAGGCCCCTGGTCCCGCCTCTCCCACAGGGGCCGGCCAGCTGTCGCTCAGATCCCCGAGGATCACGGCCCCCCAGATCCTGAGCTGTCCCTCCATGCACAGCCCCCCAGATCCCGGGGTCTCCACCCGCGGTCAGTAGGTGGTCCGTGCACAACGGGCAAGCGGGGAGAGGCCATTGTGCGGCCGGTAGGCACCCCGAGTCCCACCGACAGGGCGCTGGGGTGAAGGAGCAGACAGAGACCGAAAGTGACCATGGAGGACCGCGGGCGGCAAGCCATGGGGTGGGGGTCGGGCCGGGGGTCCTGGTCGAAGGAGGCGTGCTTCCGCAGAGGGAGGGGTCCGCGAGAGAAGGTCC
>NW_006399943.1:4112239-4117595 GCF_000299155.1 Elephantulus edwardii | reverse complement strand
GCCTCGGTTTCCCTGTGTGCGTGCCACCTCGCTCCGGGGTTGCAGACCGTGCCTGGTGCCCGGCCTCCTCTTCCGCTCCCACCCGGGGCCGACCCGGTGGACCCGGAGAAACGGGGAGGGGGCCCCTCGGGCGTGCTGGCCCCCGGCTGGTCTGTGCGCGGGGAGAGGACCACCCTGGACCGCAGGGACTGCCGGGTCCGGCGCTTCCGTGCGCTCAGCCCCGGACCTGCGGCGCCCGAGGCCTTGGCGGAGCCTCCCTGGCCCTGCGCGCTCGCCCTGGAGTCGCGGAGAGCTGGTGCAGCAGGACCCCATGCCCTGTGGACGCTGATACAGAGTGGCCGCCCCTCATATGCACGGGCAGAGGGACACTTCCTCCCCCTGAATGCAGTCCTGAGATTGGACTGCTACCCTCGCCACCTGTGCCCCGCGGAGCCCGTGCAGATATCGTCATTGCAATTGGACACTGAGCCCCACCAGGTGTGGGTTCCAAAGCATAGTTTTCTACGAAAGGAGTCCTGGTGGCGTAGTGGGCTGTTCGAATCCACGGGCCACTTCTTGGAGAAGCTCATCTTTTTCCACATAGGCTTACAGCCTTGGAAACCCAGCTGGGGCTGGCCATGAGCTGGAAGCAATTTGGTGGAGGTGGTGGTGGTGTACTGTCAAGTCGGAACCGACCAAGAGCTAACCCTCTGCACTTTTCAGAGGCAGTTCATCGCGGGAGAGGAGGTTGCCCCTCTTTCTCCCGCAGAGCAGCTGGTGGATTTGACCCGAGTGCAACTGCTTGCCTCTAGGCCAGCAGAGCTCCCTGCGACCTCGTGGGAGTGGGTGAGGATCTCTTAGATGTGACAGTATCTCATCTCATTGCCGTTCAGTCTGAGGTGATGCCACCCTCTTGCCGCTCAGCAGATTTTCAAAGGCTTTAACTCACACAGGAGGAGATTGCCCGTCTTTTTCCCTTGGAGGGGCTGGTGGATTTGAACCAGGTGTGTTTGGATTGATCGTGCAGCTCCCTATTCATGAGGCCACCAGAGCTAGGATGCTTTATCATGATCAAGGTTTTAAGCACTGTTGAGTGTGACCAAAATGTTGAAAAATTGGCACTGACGATTTACTTGATGAAAGGTACTCACAAACTTCCAATTTGTGAAAGAATTCAGTAAAGTGAAGACAAATTAACTGAAATTATCGGAAAGCATGCCCATTGGGTGGTGGGGAAGTCCCCTCCCACAGTGTGTCCCGATGTGTGTGCTCCGTCAAAGATGTGGAAGCCCCACACTTTTGAGGTAGGTGATGGAGGCAGTCCTCACACTACAGAAGAGGAGACTGAGACCCAGCATGAAGAGGCACGTGCGAAATGGGGCTGGGGGTGTCCTGAGCCCCGCTTCCCTCCCAGCACCTAGGGGGTACGTTTGCCGGGACCAACTTGTACAGCCTGCAATTTCCGCCTGTCTCCTGAAAGTGCTGGCAAGGAGATAGGCACAGAGCCTCCTGCAGGTGGAAGTGTCTGCCCCAGAAAGGCCCGCGGGGGTGCTCAGCCCTCAGAGGTCTGTGGCAGGTGCTGACAGACAGGGATCTTCAGGCATCTCAGAACAGGTGGTCTGGTGACCCCCACTTTTCAGGGTAGAGGTCATGGCTGTGACTGAACCAGGGTCGCCACCTCTGCTTTCTGGGCAGTGTTTAGACAACAGATCTTACAAACGGAAGGTGTGTCCTGTGACAGGAGTAAGGGGCCCCTGCCATGGTCCTAGACATGTGGCTGGGTGAGTCCCAGTCCAATTGCCTGGGCGGGGTCAGGACCTAAAAATATCCATGGTGTCCAGGTCCAGGAATGCAGTACACTGGCCATGGCCGTGAAGAGCAGCAAGTGCTGCCCTGCCTAGTACTGGCTGGTGGGTTTGTCCTCACGCCTGCAGCGCCTCATCTCGCCCTTCACTCCTGTGTGACTGGAAATGCACCCCGAGATGACCTGGTGGGTGGAGCTGACTCCTGGAGAGGTGCTGCTACCTCAGACCTTATGCCTCAGTTTCCCCATGTCCCGGTGGTCACAGGGACCTCAGAAACTGAAGCCAGTGAAGGGTTTTGGAGGTTGGATGGGCTGTGGACGGGTTGCACTGCAGTCAGAGCCGTAGGTGCAGGAGTGAGGCGTGGCCTTAGCTGAGGAGGGGTAAGGAGTCCTGATGGTGTACTGACCACATCTGTCCCTGAGAAAGCCCGCCTCCCTGGGAGTCTTACTGCATCCTTCACATGTAGGTCCGGTGAATCACAGCGGTCACTAGGACAGCTGGCTGGCTTGTATCTTAAGAGATAAGGGCTGCACAGCACTGGTGTCACAGACATTGTTCAGTAGAGGCCATACAAACCCCAGCTGATTGCTAGTACACGCAGGTGACAAGCATGCAGGTGGGCCACCAAAGAAAGGTGAGCGTGGGTCTGACACGAGTGCACAGTTTGGGCCCCTCACTTGTCTCCTTGCTTCCCTGCACTCCTCATTGGGCAAAGGGAGGGGAATCCTGGGAAGTCTACCCCGCCACTGGCCAGGCCCTGCAGGCAGCCACCAGGCCTGGGGTTGGGGCTTTCTGAGAGGGGGAGCCAGGGGGGCGAGCTGCAAATGAGGGGATGGCTATCGAGGAGGTGGTCTTGGAGCTTTGTGACCAGAAGGGGCCTAGGTGGGTTTTGGAAGTGGTCACAGGTGCAGCTACGCTGGTCTGCACCACCTGGGAAAATGCACCCGACGTGGGGACCCTTGTGCTTTTACCGGTGTGAGAGGCCTCGGCTCTCGCTCAGCAACCCTGTGAGAACAGAACAAGCCGTGGTGATCCTGCACTGCCCTCCCCATCTCGGCTGTGCCCGAGCCCCAAGCTGCAGCCACCGTGCCGGTCCATTTCTCTGAGGGCCTTCATGTCCTCCTCCAGGGACAGCCGCTTTCTGCTAACACCCGAAGTATGTGAGTTAAAGTCTCACCGTTCTGGTTCCACTTCCTCCAAGCCGGAGGCTCCGCACGGGAGCCGTGGTCATGTGCTCCGTAAAGATGACAGCCAGGGGAAGCCCCACGGGGCAGCTCTGCTGTCACATGGGCGATCAGAAGTCAGGACTGTCTCAGCTGCCGTGTGGATGTCTAAATAGAGCCAGTGCATCATGCTGCTACCAATGACCCACTGTGCCGCCAACGTCTCCGAGGCCCACTCCTCCCTTTTCCTCCTGTAACACACACTACACACACACAGGCCCGTACAGGTAGCCCTGCCCTTCAGAAATGGGGGACCCTGCAGAGCTGGGGTTCTAATGCATGCCTGGGGGTTCTAATACCTGCTGTAGCACCCAGGAAGTTAAGATTGGGGATCTCTGTGCTCCAAGGCCTCTCCTCTGAACACTGATGGTGTTGAGTGAAGGCCATCCAGACCAGACCTGAGGCTGGAACAAGGCAGCAGGACAGCAGCTTCGCTTCTACTTAGTCCTCCTTGCTCCATGCACGGGATGCACGCTGCACCTGGAGTTGCCATGGTGACCCAGAGGACTGCCCAGGAATGTCCTAGTATTGCCCAGGTGACCTTGGGAACACCCCATGTAGCCTGATGGTGCTGCGTACCTGCTGGGCAGAGCCTGGCTGAGAATGAGGTTCATGCAGAAATGGCCGCACAGGCTGAGTGGATCCAGGTGTCCTGCAGCCTGTTCTCACCTGGCGATGCTCCACGAGCCACCCACCTGTGTACGTAAGCCATCCCGCTGTGGTTTGAGGCCGGTTGGGAATGCGGCTTCCCAGCACAGTGTTATTTTTACTCTGGTTCGGCTTCACTTAACACCATAATCCTCTCCTGCTGTCGCTGCCTGGCCCGCCCTGCGCAGGAGGCAGGTGCCACGTGCCACAGGGGCTGGCGGAGCACCCAGAACTGAGGCAGAGCTCGGGGACAAGTGGGACAGCCAGTAGAGGGGGGGAATCTACCCCAGGAAAACTTGGGGTTCTCAGTGCCGCAGGGGCCCCTCAGGCAGGCCAGAGCACTCACTGTTCAGCAGATGTGGAATGCCAGGAGCAACTTTGTCAAAACCCCAAACCCAAACCCCCTGCTGTGGACTCCGTCCCACGTGGAGACAGGAGGACCTGTCCATGTCCACACGGGACAACAAGAATCACATCAGCACGAAACTGATTGCCAGGAGTTGGGGGTCAGCCAACACAGCACACTCAAGTCCTCTGCTGGGCTTGGACCCAGAGGTCACAATTCCATTAAGTGGTTTATTAAAGCACCAAGATGCAGCTCAGGACCCGGAAGCTATGGACACGGTCTCCCCTCCATCGGCTCCTCCCGTCCCGAGAACAGGATGCTCTGGAGCTTGCCATCTGTCCACTGTCCCTGCTGCCAGCTTTGCCTCTGGGCCCCTCTTGTGTTGTTCACTGTCCTCGTGCTACAGTCCTCGACCAGTGTCACGGGTCTGTTTAGGAGGCTTCCTGCCTCCTTTTTCTTCTGCTTCTAACCTGTGTGGGTCGGCTGCTTATAGCTACAAACCCCTCTCAGTTTCAAGGCACCGCCCTCCCACCAGAACTGACCAATCTCTTCTAGGTCGTAGACACCTTATTTGCATGTTGAGCCCATTGCTGCAGCCTTTATGTCAGTCCGTGTTGTGGAGAATCATCCTTCCTTTTCCTCTGAACCTCTGCTTTTACCGAGTATGACATCTTTCTCCAGGGGACTGATCTCTCCTGATAACATGCCCAGAACATATGAGATGAGGTCTCACCATCCTTGCCTCCAAGGAGCACTCTGGCGGTACGTTTTCCAGGAAATTTATGTGTTTTTCTTGGTAGTAAAAAAACCCCAAAACCCAGTACATTTGATCTTCTTTGTCAAATCCACAATTCAAAGGCAAAAATTTATCTCAGTCTTCCTTCTACATTGTCCAACTTTCATATTTGTGGGAATTATTCCTCAAAGTCACATTTCTGCTTTTTATTACTTTAAAGAGCTCTTCTGCAGATTTTTTCCAACACCATGCATTGTTTTCTTTTTTTATTAATCCATTATTATTATTATTATTATTAAATTTTAATGAAAATTTACAGACTTTGGATTTCCATTCATTCATTGTGGCACTTTTCTCCCTGCCCACCCCTCCCCTCCAGTTTGCTCTTCTCTTTGAAAAGAAAAAGAAAAATTCTTTCATTATTATACAATCCCTCTCCCCCAAGTCCACTGTATTATGCAGCCTTCATTCTAGACTCCTATCATGACAATAATACCTAATCATATATCCCTTTTAAACAGTTTTCTCCCTCATCTGTTTGAATGCAGTATACATAATTTATCCCATATTTCTCAGTCTCCCCCCAGCCCTGATGTCAGTCCTGTTTTACAACAGTGGC
>NW_006399943.1:4097006-4111089 GCF_000299155.1 Elephantulus edwardii | reverse complement strand
TGTCAGTTATGGTCTCTTTGGGGTATATTCCCAGTAGTGGAATTGCTGGGTCAAATGGTATCTCTATTTGTAACTTTTTGAGAAAGCGCCATACCACCTTCCACAGTGGTTGCACCATTTTACACTCCTACCAACAGTGAATAAGGGTTCCAGTTTCTCCACAACATCGCCAGCATTTGTTTGCTGTTCTGTTAGATTTTGTTATTCTGACTGGGGTGAGATGATATCTCATAATTGTTTTATATGCGTTGTTTTCTTACTGCTGCTTCCATGGGCACTGATGGCAGGTCCAAATATAGTTAAATCCTTGACAAATTTGTTTCTGTTATTTATGATGTTGTTTATTGGCCTGTGGTGATGACTTTTGTTTTTAAATCAAGTTACAACTCTGACTGAAGGTTATAATCCTGGCCCTTCATAGCAAGTACTCGAGGAGCTCTGGTGGTCTAGTGGGAAGCATTGAACTGTCAACCCAAAGGCAGGTGGTTCAAATCCACCAACTTTATCTTCCTCAGAATCTCGATCATGTGGTCTGCTGTTGCTGGGTGCTGCCAAGTTGATTCCTCACTCCTGTGATGGGAGAACTCCCCTTTAGGGGTTCCTAACCGGTCATCTTTACAGCAGCAGCTCACCAGGTTTTTCTGTCATGGAGCGACTGATGGGTTCGAACCATCAACCTTTGGCTTAGCAATCCAGCAGCTTGACCACTGTGCCCACAGGACTCCTTACTCTAGTCCCAGGCAACCACAAATGTACTTTCTGTCCCTGGATTTGCCTGATGTAACCATTCTGGGTGGCTGGACTCATACCACACGCATTCTGTGTGATTGCTGCCTTTGTTTTAGAGTCACATTTTCAAAGTTCAGCCATGGCGTAGCTCTGATCAGCACTTCTGTCCTTTATTGCTGATTACTGTTCCGTTGGACGATTGTGTTTGTCTTGTTCCAGCTGACAGACATTGGGGTTGCTTCCACCTGCAGCCCTTACGGGTAGTCTGTTAATAACATGCGTGTGCGTGTTTTAGGAGGGTCTACGTTGTGGTTTTTTTCTAGGAATAGAATTCCTGCGTCTTATGGTGACTCTGGTGGCCCAGTGGTAAGAAGCTGCGCTGCAATTCCAAAGGAGTGCTGAATCCACGCGGTTCAAATCCACCAGCTGCTCTGTGGGAGAAGGACAGGCAATCACCCGTGCGAATAACTGCCTCTGAAAACCCACTGGAGGGTCAGCTGTGGGTCAGTTCCGACCCGACGGTGCACCACAGTATGTGTGTGTAACACACAGAGAAACTGCTGTTTGGCTTTCTCCCCTGGTTGTGCCATTTTTCATTCCCATCAGCTGCAGATAATTGGCCTTGGTCTTGTGAATTGTCTTTCTGACTGTGTGCTCTCTGGGGACGGGGTGTTCCCGACCCCGTGCTATCTCTGCCCAGATGGGTGCTCCAGAACCCAGTGTCCATTCCCCCACCTGCCCAGGGGACAGGCTTCCATGCTCAGATGAGCAGAGCAGATGGAGTCTTCCTTTGTGAAAGCTCACGGACTGAGACCTGCAGAAGCCACACTGGGGACACCGCCACACACCTCCTGCCTTTCACTCATGCTGGCCACATGAGCACAAGAGAGCAGCCTTGTGGCCCAGGTCTTGAAGAGTCCAGCCCTTCTGGTCAGGCCATGCATTCTGATTCTTGAATAAGGAAGTCAGGCCCCCACACCAAAGCCCCTAGCATCCCTGGGTGCACAAAGACTTTGTACTCAAATACTAACCTAACGATAAGCTCTGGAGATGGTGCAACCACAGCACTCCCCAGAGGCAAGGGTGATAAAGTTTCATCTTACATACATTGGGCCTGTTGCTAGGAGAAGCTATTCCTTGGAGAGGACACCATGCTTAGAAAAGTGGAGGGACGGCGAAAGACAGGAAGACCCTCGACTAGACAGATTGACACAGTGACTGCCGCAATGCAGTTGAGTGCTTCAGAGATTGTGAAGACAGCACAGGACAGGACAGGGTGCAGATCAGGGTTCATGAGGTCAACATGAGTTGTACTCGACTTGATGGTTCCTAGAAACAACAACTAATCTGAAAAAGATCAAAGGCTAGAGCCTGTGGATTATATCTCAACATCAAGGAAACAATGATTCTCACCACTGGACTGATAGGCGACATCATGTTCGGTGGAGAAAAGACTGAAATCGTCAGTGATTTCATCCTCATTGGATCCACCATCAACACTCTTGGCACCAGCAGTCAGGAGATGAGGAGACCAGACAGTTTGGCCCAGTGACTGCAGCAATGGCCTCACATGTCAGACATGAGGAGGAGGGCACAGGGCAGGACGGGATTCGGGTCTTTTGCACATAGGGTCACTATGAGTTGTACTCAACTTAATAGCACCTAAAGGCTAATGGCATGAACACGTTCAACAGTGCCAAGACAGAAAGGCCTGGCAACCTCCTCTGCAGAGAGTACAGCCAAGAAAACATGCACAGAGCACAGCGCTGCTCTAACGTACAGAGTTGGAGTTAACTGTATATCAACATATTTTGTTTTTCAACAAAAAGTTGATGCAGAAGGAACAACTCAGAGGAGTCAAAGCGTCTATCTACTGAGTGAATGCTGGCCATCATGCTCAGCCATTTCCATGCACGACGTTCACGTGTACAACACGCTGGAGCAGCTTCTAGAATGACCTTCACTTATAGACAGGAACCAGGAGACCACGGCATTTAAACAGTACCGTGCGGTCTCAGCACAGCCAGGCCTTTGCCATGCTGCTCATGTTCCAGGTGTTGCTGTGTGAACGATGCCCCTGCCTGTTGTCACAGACAGTGCTGCAGGCTGCTTCTCCAGGACTGTACTGAGACGGAGGGAAGGCTGCAAGGTTTAGGAAGCGTAACAGCTTCTAACAGAAAGGTCAGCACGTCGAACCCACCAGCCGTTCCGTGAAGCAGAGGCAATCTGTTTCTGTAAAGGTTTCTGAGGTTTGTGGGGGAAGGAGTTCACCTCTGATCTAGGGGAGCACTCTGGGCCAGCAGTGGCTTTTTAGTTTGAGAACTTGCAAAGGGAACCACTGGTTTAGCAGTGGGCTCCTCACTGTGTGAAATGCTCCAGGACAAGGCTTGAGGGGGCCAGCAGCTTTCAGCCAGGCCCCTTCTGTCCCTCAGGGGAGTCTAAGGGCCTGTTCTTAGCTGGACTCCTCTGGCAAGGGTGGGATCACAACATGGAATCTGAAGTGAACCTTGTGAACCTTGGACGCTCTGACAGTGACAATGGGAGATCTGTTGACCCACACTTAACAGTTGGTGGCAGGGGGATCTGATTGGCCATCTTCGTCTTAGCCACAGTCTTGTTACAACAGAAGAGCCAGAGGGCCATCTGAGAGCCTTTGGGAGCAGCTCCTGGGGGTGCCTGCTCCCTCATGGGGAGAGACTTCCGCCTTGCCCCACCATGGTGCACGTCCTGCCCTCCATCGGAGAGGGGTTACTTCTCCAGGCTCCTGTGCACTCAGGCTCTTCAGGCATGTCCGCACAGTGCCCTCTCTGGTGGGAGGTAGCCCAGGTCGCTTCTCTGTGGAGCCTCAGACACAGCTGGAGTTCAACCACTAGGCACAGAGGTGGAGGCAGTGAGAGTGGCCAGGGAGACTGCTGGCTCTCACCCAGGGTCTTCAATTGTGTGCTAATTGTACTGGTTTATCATTAACCATGTGGAAGTCAATTCAATGCACTTTCCGGACTAGCCCTCTCTGGCCAGTCACCCTCCCAGCGTGTTCCTAGGCCTGAGCTGGGCCCAAGGAGGAAGGGATGGTAGCAAAGAGCCTCCTCTAGCCAGAGTGTCAGTACCAGGGAGGTGTTATTTGGGAAACAATTAACTGGTCCTCCGCTGGGTGGGGGCTAGCTGGCTGCAAGCTTTCTTACAGGTGCAGCCAAGCCAGCTCCTGCTGTGGTGCCCTGCTCACCGTCCTTGGTGTTTAAGCCATTGTTGCAGGTAGTCAGGGACGCAGCTCATGGAGGGTCCCTGTGCCAACAGACCACCTACGTAGTTTCCAGCGGTGGGTCCCGCCTAATGTGTCCAGGGCAATTGAGCCTCCCTGCCTCCTTCAGCCACTTCCTGCCTTTCACTGCCTGATGGGTTTTCCCAAAGACTCAGGGATGAGGTAGGGAAGGCAGATGGCTTCTAGGGTGTCCCACCTTTGAGGAAGAAGGGAAGAGGCAAGACTGGGCAGGAGTCACCATCAGCCTGTGGTGTGGACTTGGGGTCATGGCAGCCCTCTGGGAACGCTGGCACAGGCTACCTGTCAGAGAGTTGTTCTTGGTCACCTTGCTGGGCCACCTGGGACTACCAGGGATCAGGAGTGTGACTTCAGGTGAAGCTAATTGCCACTGGCCCCCAGACCTTGAAGCTGGGCAGTGAAGCCATTGGAGGGGGCGGTGAGTGAACATTTGCCTGTTGGCCACAGGGAGCAGGGGCATCTGGTGCAGCCCTGTCAGGGAAGGCCCACCGTGCCACCCAGGAACCACTGGTGAGTGGTAAATGCACTAAACTGCTAGTTGAAAGGTTGAATGTGCAAGTCCACGCAGAGGCACCTCTGAAATAAGCCCTGGCTGGCTGCTTCTGATCGTTTGCAGCCACCAATATCCACAGAAGCCAGCGAGTTGTTTCCAAATGAAGTCCACATGGAATGGACCTGTGACCTCCCCTTCCTCTGACCAGCCCCCCTTCCTAGGCCAGTCCATGCTGTCTACAGCCACTCAGCTGCTGCTGACCCGAGGATGGCCCTGGGCACAGGGGGTCCACCTGCTCCGCTGAGCTGTCTCCCTGGAGTCAGGATTTGAGGAGATTATGATAAGCACGGGCACTGGGGTAAGTGAAACGGGGACTGGCCAGGGAACGCAGAGGCGTGTGGGGAGCAGAGCCCCAGGGACAGACCTTCGAGGTGCTGCTCCTAGCTCAAGGCCACAGGGCCCACCTGCCAGGATGGGACACTTGGAAGCCAAGTGAGCTCAGGTGTGTGTCCCTGCTGGGGTGGGAGGAGACTCACCTGAGGTTAGTCAGAAGCCCAGGTACCTGTACTGACCGCCCACACTTGGTCCTCCATCCCTCCTGGGGACTGTCATGTGAAGGAGAACAAAGCCTGCCACTCATAGAAGCAACATCCCTGACGAGGGGACTCTATAGACCACAGCTCACCGATGAGGAAGGAGGGGTGAAACCAGGCTGCTCCTTGGAGGCAAGGATTTTGAAGTTCCATCTCACATACTTTTGTCATGTTGCCGGGAGGGGCTAGTCCTTAGAGAAGGACGTCGTGCTTGGAAGGGTGGAGGGACGGCACAGGAGAGGAAGACCCTGGTGGAGATGGATTGGCACAGTGACTGGGGTAATGAATGGGGGTAGGTGTGTCAGAGAGACTGGCTCAGGATAGGGCAGGGTTCAGAGCTGTTGTACATGGAGTCACGATGAGTGACAGGCAACTTGATGGCACATAACAGCTACTGGATAGATGATGCTGGTGGTCTCAAGAGTGCCTGGCCTTCCGCCTCACAGCATGGCAGCCAGCACCCAGGGGGAAAATGACCCAGGCACAAAAGTCACACTCCTGGTGACCTTCTGTCAGGTTCCCGAGCCTGTAAATCTTTATGAGAGGAGATGCCTATTTTTCTCCCTCAGAATGGTGAATGGATTCAGTTACTAGTCCAGTACTTAATGTACAGTGTTACCAGGGCTCTTGGGGAATCTCACAGTACCTATGGTCAGTGGAGGAGTCACCAGTCCTACCAGGCCCAGGGGAGGGACAGAGACCTCACCTTGACAGTGTTTAAGAACCTTGAGAGGCCAGGAAGTGTGTCCTCTGAGTGTGTCAAGAATAAGGACAGAAAAGTGTGGAGGCCAGGCCAGCCCTGGGTGGGAAACAGCCCAGGCCTCCCTACTGAGAGGGGCTGCCTTCTGGCACAGCCCAGACTCTACGCTGCCAGCCACATGCTGGGTCTCCTCTAGCCTGGGCCCCCGAGGTCTGCCCGCTTCTCTTGAGAGACCTGGCCAGCGTCTGGTGAGCCAGTCTCCCCTGGATGAAGCAGAAGCAGTCATTAAGACAGAAGAGAATTGAGAACAGAGCAGATACAGATTCGTCTGTAGAAGTGGTTGACTGAATGCTGCGCGTCTGATGGCCTCTGTCTTCTCAGGGAAGAGGGAGCTGAGATCCAGGATGAGAAATGGGGTTTAGTGATGGCATGGGAGGCAAGCAGGTGAGAGAGAATCTGTGAGTTCTGTGTGGTCATTGCAATGAATGGCCAAACCCAGCAGAGAACAGAGAGGGCAGTGGAAGGGACAGCTGGTTTCAGAACTGATGAGAGGAGATACGTCCACTTTCTACCTCATAGCAATCAGACTCAGGGTGCCCTGCATGTCTGTGGCTGGCTCTGGGTAACATCCTATGAAAGTCCTTCTGCATCTTGGGGAGAGAATTGGTCTCTGCCCAGACCTTGGTATGTGCTAGCAGATTGGAGGCAAGGTGGTGAATGAAACACAGATTGTTACTCAAATTGCCATCTTGATTGTGATTTTTTAAGGCTCTAAATCTTCTTCAAGATCACCTTAGCTCTTCTTGATTCTGAGCGTTTTCACCCAGACTTTTAAATAAATTCATCAATTCTAATATAAGCATTCTTTCTATACTAGTTTACTTACAAGTTTGTATACATTGTTTTGCACAATTTAAGTATTTTTGTATTATAAATTTCCCTCTTTATACTGCCTTAGCTGTGTCCCACTAGTTTTGATAGGCTGTAATTTCATCTACAGTAAATTAAAATTAGTTTCATTTCCCTGGTGATTTCTTTAGCCCTAGATTACTTTGAAATGTTAAAATTTTCATCTATTTGAGGTTTTAATACCTGGCTTAAAAAATTACAGAGGTTTATTTGACCCTCTATTTTATGAGCAAAGGGAAAATATGACTTTAATGCTAGACTAATAACAGGGAATTGGATATGTCTTAAATTGTGTGTGTCTCTACAGACTACCCAAGCATTAAAACGAAATCCTTCATGGATTTGACATTAACATTCAATTATCCTTTCTCAATCTTTGTTAAAAGCATTTGGCTAAGCGATGTGTCTTTATTCCTTGTGATTAGTTCCAATTTCTCTTCCTGTTCCGATTCTGCATGTTTTGCTATGTTCGTTGACAATATTCATGACACTTGGAGTGTCACCTCCCTGTGTGAGTATTCTTTTATTTCCCTGTGTGAGTATTCTTATTCTTTTCAATAACATTCTAGATTTTTACATCTATCTTTGCTTTAAATTCACATTTTGAGTTACCTTCACCCAGCTATCTTATTATTATTGATTGGCATTTAATTCCATTGTAATCAGAGGATGTAGTCTCTATAATTCAGATCTTTTCAACTTTACTGAGCCTGGTTTTCTGGGGCAGTTTTGCGGTATCTCACTTATGAGCCACATGCAATTGAGCAGAATGGGGGCTCTGTTATGGCTGCGTGGGGCGACCAGCAACCTTCAGACAGGCCAACACAACTCAGAGCTGTTTGGTTGGTTATTTCCAAACCCAGTTACCCTGCCTTTGCTGAGAGATGGGTGTGAAAGCTTCCAGCACTGACAGCGGACTTGCCTGTTTTTCTGTTTGATCTGTGTTTACTGCATGTGTTCTGTAGTTCTGTTCTGAGGCACACACAGATTCATGACGCACATCTCTTGGATGAACCAATTGTTTTATTGAGATGGAGTGTACCTTTGTATGATTCTGACAACACTGTGCTGAAGTCCGTTTCTCCTCATTTTAACACGGCACTTCAGCCTATGTTGCTTTTGTTAGCAGGGTTTGTTTTCCAAGTGCCTCTCTTGAAAACAGCAGGTTTTGCTGTTGTATCCTTTTGTGTGCTTAATGCATTAACACTTGATGTATTTATTTATAGGAGTTTGAAGCAAATATTTCTAAATTTGTGTTATGTTTATGTCCCTTAAAATATCCTTTTCCTGCCTTATTTACTTTAATATTTTTAAATATTCCATTTATATTTAAACAATGTATCTTTATTTTAGGGGTTATTTAGTTTTACAATATACGTCAGTAGGGGCTCTGGTAAGAAGCTACGCTGCAACTCTGTAGGTAGGTGGTTCGAACCCACCAGCTGCTCTGTGGGGGGGTGGTGAATCTCCTCTCATCCGATTACCTGCTTCTGAAAATCTATGGGAGGGTCAGCTATGGGTCGGATCTGACTTGACGATACTTAACAACAATAACATATCCATCTTTAACTTTTCCTTTTTTTAGGAATATTATTGTACCATTTCGGGTAAAATGTAGACCTCTTATCTCATCTCTCTCATTGCTGTCCAATTGAAACTAACAGCTGACGTCCAGCAGGTTTTTGAGAAGCTGTAAATCACATGAAAGGAGATTGCCAATCTTTCTCCTTGGAGCCTCTGATGGATTAAAATTTCAAGAAAGGTGTGGTTTTGGGGTTAGCATGCAACTCTCTACAGAATACGTCACATGATCTCGTAGGTCTATTTGCGCTTCTTTCCTGTTTTTATGCTGTATTTGTATGTATTACATCTATAGACACTAAAGAATACACAAAATAGCATTGCAATTTCTGCCTTACACAGGCTCAGTTCTCAAGTGCTGCATTAAAAAAAATATACTACAAGGGATGGCTTTAACAAACAGCTAAGTTTATTCTCTCATTATAGGAGACACACTCTCTTATTCTTACTGTAAGTGCCTTTGAGTTGGAACTGTCACATAACTGACCTCCATTGGGTCTCTGAGGCTGTAAACTCCAGGAAGGAGACGACTCATCTTTCTCCCAAAGAGCCACTGGTGGATTCAAACCACCAGAGAAGGGTTAACAGAGAAAGGTTAACCTTTGGGTTAGCAGCACAATTCCAGAACTCCCTTAGTAGACTAGAAGTGCCAGTCTTAGGGAAGGCTCTCTCTTCTGGCAATTCTGGAGATGGCCCCTGTGTCTCCGCTTGCTCCTGGTTCCCTGGAAGATCTCCCCATGCCTCAATCTCAGCCTCTCTTTTTTGCTAAGTTGTGTCTTTACTTTTTTTTGTATCTCAGTAGAAGTGGACCCAAATGAATTCTAACCCAGTGTGGTCAAGTTGACTCAGAACACACCATCAGGTCTGACTCTTGACCTATCCTGGACCACCTGCATCATCCCTGATCTACTTGAGCCCATTGTTACAGTCACCATGGCAAGCTGTCATCTTGAGAGTCTTCCTCTCTTTGAACCTTTAGTCACAGCATGACTTCTTTCCCAAGGATTAGCCCTTCTTTTTAAATTTCATTATTTTTTGTGTATACTGTCAAATTGGATCTGACTGGTACAGGAGGAGATTGTCTCTCCTTCTCTAGCAGAGCATCTGGTGGATTCGAACCACACACCTCTAGATTGCAGTGCAGCTT
Organism: Elephantulus edwardii; assembly: GCF_000299155.1. Classification (NCBI taxonomy): domain Eukaryota; kingdom Metazoa; phylum Chordata; class Mammalia; order Macroscelidea; family Macroscelididae; genus Elephantulus; species Elephantulus edwardii. Next base: position 4,101,660 of record NW_006399943.1, on the reverse strand, counting down.
CTTGCCACTAGGCCACCAGAGCTCCCTGGATTAGCCCTTCTTAACAGCACGCCCACAGTGAGTGAGATGAAGTTTTGGCATCTCTGCCTCTAAGGAGCCTGGCTGTACCTTCCTCCAAGACAGACTTGCAGTTTTTTGTAGTGTGTGGAGTATTCAACACTCCTCACCAACACAACAACTCAAAGGCGTCAGTTCTCCTTAGTCTTAATTATTCTTTGTCCAACTTTTAGATGCATGTTAAGCAACTGTAAATGTCATGGCTTGGATCAGGTACACCTTAGTCTTTAAACTGACATTCTTGCTCTTCAGCACATTGGATAGGTCCTGCTGGTAGCTTTCCATGATGCAGCACATTTTCTGATTTCTTGAGTGCAGCTATCATGGGTTTTCATTGTGAATTCAAGTAAATGTTAACAGCCTCAGTCTCTTCTCTCATGAGATTGGTACAGTGGTGGGGAGTTTTATTTTTCTGATGTTGAGATGTAACCCATATTGAAGACTGTAGTGTCTGTTCTTCTTCAATAAGGGCTTCAATTCTTTATGTTCTCTAAGAAAGATTATGTCATCTGCATCATGCAGGTTGTCGGTGAGTCTTCCTCCAATTCTGATGTCACATTCTTCTTCATAAAGTCCAACACAGAGATTAAATATGTATTGAGAGAGGATACAAGCCTGACACACACTTTTCCCAATTTTAAACCATACAGGCGTTTCTTTGTTCTGTATGGACAACTGCTTTTTGGTCTACATACAGATTTCACATGAGCACATGTGTTCTGGGGTTCTCATTCTTCTTAGTTTTAGCAATAATTTTTTATGGTTCACACAGTTAAATATCTCTGCATAGTCAATAAAACACAATTAAACATCTTTCTGGAGTTGTCTTCTTCCAGCCCAAATCCATCAGACTTCAGCAATGATATTCCAGGTACCTCTTCTAAATCCAGTTTCAATTTCTGGTAGTTCCCTGTTGATGTACTGTTTTAGTAACTTTTAAATAGTTTTCTACAACATTTTTTACATGCATCTGACATTAATTATGCTGTTTAACAATTTTCATACTCTACTGGATTGCATTTTTTAAAATGGGAACAATTTTTGGGGGGTGGGGTGGGGGATAGTATGTCCAGGCTGCATCTGTTGGTTGAATATGTCAATTGGTACTCTGTCAATTGCTGGGGACTTATATTTTTTGGCAGTACTTTGAATGTAGTTTGAATTTCTTCATTTGTTACCGTTAGTTCTTGATTTCATGCTACTTCCTGAAATAGTCGAGTGTTGCCTGATACTTTTTGGCATGGTGATAGTGTATGCATCTCTTCCATTTTATTTTGACACTTCCTGCTTCGTTCAGTATTTTGGTCTTTAAATCCTTCAGTACTGCAACTCAAAGTTTCCATTTGCTCTTCAGTTTTTTTCAACTTAAGAAATCCTGGGCGTGTTATTCCCTTTTGGTTTTCTAACTCCATTTCTTTGCACATAGAACATTTTGTTGTTGTTGTTGTAAAACTTTGCTTTGTCTTCTCCAGCTGCCTTTTGACAGCTTCCAGTATTCCTAGATACCTACACTCCACCTTGGGGCTGTTGATCGATGTTTATAGTTGTTTCCTCTAAGTCATGCCACACTGGCAAATGGAAGGTCTTAATAGTTTTACTTAATCCATGTCGGTAAGGTAGGCTCTACCTTAAAGAAGCAGCTCTCCTCCAGGTGTCTTCTGAGTATCTTCTACCTGAATGCCTTGTCTTTGGGACTCTATCAGACTGTGTACCACTGCTATTGATAAGGTTTTTACTGGCTCCCCTTTTTAACAACCAGGACTTATTTACTTCAGAGTTTAAGACTAAGGTCTAGAAGTCGTGCTAACGCCTATGCACTATGGTGAACCTGCTGACAATTGATATACTGGTGGCATAGTGTGCAGTGTCACAGCAACGTGTAAGCTACCACGGCACAACACACCACTGACAACTGAGTGGGGCTATGTGCTCTAACTCCCACCAAACATCTGAACGTAACTGAGGCACGTTCTCTGCCACTGCGTGAAAGGCGTGCTCCTTCTCACCACATGCTCATCATTTCCTTTAAAGCCTCACCCAAAACATAATAAATCCACATCTGTAACAACAATCTCTTTCTGGCCTCACATCCATTCTCCAGACAGCAGAGACTGTCTCTGAAACTTTCCTCACTTCTTCTGAATCCTCTACAGAATAGTCTTTGACGTCCATCATTCTACCAACAATTTCTTCAAGACAATCTACCCTTTAACTATTATTGTTGTTTTTAGGTGCTGCCCAGTCTATTCTAATTTACTCTAACAATAATCTATCAGAACCTGGCTCTATCCTGTTCTGTCCTCATGACCGCCACCATGCTCAAGGCCATTGGTACAGTCACTGTGTCAATCCGCTTTGTTCAGGGTCTTCCTCTCTCATTGTCTACTTTTCCCATCATGATGTCTTTTTCCAAATCCTGGCTATTTTGACAACACATCCAGAGTATGTGAGACACAGTTTCATCATTCTTGCCTCTAATGAGCACACACATTGTATTTCTTCCAAGACAGATTTGTTCTTTTGGCAGTTCATGGTATATTTACTACTCTTCTCCAACAACACGATTTAAAAGCATCACTTCCTCTGTCTTCCTTATTCATTGTCCGACTTTCAGATGCATTCAAAGCAATTAAAACTACTTTTCTTGTTAGGTGCTGGACTGTGACTCATAGCAACCCCATGAGCAATGGATTTGATCCTTGCTCTGTCCTGGGCTATCCTCCCCACCTCTCATAGGTTCGAGCCCACTCTTACAGCCACTGTGTCAATCCGGCTCGTTGAGGACCTTCCTCTCTTTCACTGACCCTCTAGCTTTCCAAGCAGGATGTCCTTCCCTTCTAACAACATGCCCATGATATGTAAGACAAAGTTTCACTATCCTTACCTCCAAGGAATACTCTGGCAGCACTTTCTCCAACACTTGTTTGTTCATTAGGCAGCTCTTGGGATATTCAGTATTCTTCTCCAACGCTATGATTCAAAGCCATCGATTCTTTTTCTATCATCCTTGGTTTTTTACGTGCCATCAAGCTGACTATGACTCACTGTGACCCTATCAACCATGGCTCTGAACCCTGCCCTATCCTATGCCATCCGGACCATCTGTGACTTACTCTGACACACCATCAGAGTCATTGTCTCAATTAATCTCATTTAAGGTCTTCTCTTTCTTATCTTCTACCTTTCCAAGGATGATGTTCTTTTCCAAGCACTGGTCCCTTCTAACAACATGCCCATAGTATGTGAGATGATGCTTCACTATCCTTGCCTCCAAGAAGCACCCTGGCTGCATTTTTTTCCCCAAACATATATGTTCTTTTGACAGTCCATGGGACATTTTGCACTGTTCCCCAACACGACAACCTAAAGGCATCATTTTTTCTTCTGTAATTCTTATTCATCATTCAATTTTCAGCTGCATAGCAAGTAATTGAAGAGATTATAATTTGGATCAGGCACATCTTAGTCTTCAAACTGGCATCATTGCTCTTCAGCAGACTTGCCCAATGCAATAAACATTTTTATTTCCTCACTGCTGGTGCAAGGGTGTTGATTGTGGGTCCAAGTAAGTTGAAACCATGAACAATTTCTATCTCTTCTCCACTTATGGTGTTGTCTACTGTCCCAGTGGTGAAGATTTTTGTTTTCTTGATGTTGAGATGTAACCTACATTGAAGACTCTAGTCTTTGATTTTCTACAGTAAGTGTTTCAAGTTCTTTTCACTTTTAACAAGCAAGGCTGTGTCATCTGCATAACCTAGGTTTTTGATGAGTCTTCCTCCAGTCCTGATGCCGTATTTTCTTCCTAGAGTCCAGTTTCTTGAATGATTTATTTTGTGTACAAACTGAATAGTTATGGAGAAAGGATACAGCCCTGACACACACAATTTTCCTGATTTTAAATGATGCAGTGTTTCCTTGCTAGTTTGTACAATAGCTTCTTGAACTATGTCAGCCATAATTTGTTATCATCCAGACAGTTAAAAGCCTTTGCACAATCAATAAAACACAAATAGACATTCTTCTAGTATTCTCTGCTTTCAGCTGAGATCTATCTGACATCAGCAATGATATCCCCTGTGCTGTGGTTTCTTCTAAAGCCATCCTGAATTTCTGGAAGTTCTATGTTGTACTGTTCTAGCTGTCATTATTCAACTTTAGATGCTTAACAAGTAATTTAAAAGATGATGGCTTGAATCAGGTGCATCTTAAGCTTTATTTACACTGACATCATTATACATTTTCATAGTATTTTGGTGGTTGGTTTTTTTTTTAAATCTGAAGTCTTTATTTTACTTTAGTATTAAAAAAAATTTTAATGCTATACTTTGGCTGACAAGTTGCCCTTTCTAGACTTGGAAGACATAATTCCATTCTCTTTTGCTGCCCATAATCCTGGATGGAAAGTCAGCAGTATTCAAGTCATTGCTCTCCTGTGTAGAATATGCTGTTTTCCTCTAGCTTTCTTAGGATCCCAACAGAGTGTAGAAACTATAGAACAATGTCGTTGATTTCACATGCAAGCAAGATTCTGCTGAAGATTATCCAAAGCCGACTGGAACAGCACATCAGCAGAAAACTGCCAGAAGTCTAGGCT
>NW_006399943.1:4088374-4095786 GCF_000299155.1 Elephantulus edwardii | reverse complement strand
GAGATTGGCACAGGACAGAGCAGAGTTTAGAGCTGTTGTACGTAGGGTCGCTATGAGTCACAAGCGACTTGACAGCACATAACAACAACAACAACAACAACAACTCTTAAGATCTATCTATCTATCTATCTATCTATCTATCTATCTATCTATCTATCTAATTTTTTAAAGCAATTTGACCCTAATGTGCCTGTATGTGGTTTTGAATTTATCCTGATTGGAGATCATGGAATTCTTGAACCTTTGAATTTAAGTCTCTTACCAATACCTAGAATTTCTTCTCTCCCACCTTTTGCCCTCTCTTCTTTTGTCATTTCAATTATGTACATGAACTGGCTCTCATATGCATAGCAAGTGATTGGAAAGACTAAATCAGACACAATTTAGTCCTCAATCTGACATCATTATTCTTCAATAATCTGGAGAGGCCCCTAACTGCAGGTTTTCCATCTTTCCTGACTGCTGGCATCAAGAATGTTAACTGTAGATTCAAACAAGATGAAGCTATTGACAGTTTTAATCTCCTCTCCATCCACCACGATATTGCCTATTGGTCCAGTGGTAAAAATCTTTGTTTTCTTGACATTGAGATGCAATCCATACCGAAGGCTGCATTCCTGGATCTTCTGAAACAAGTACTTCAAGTTCTCCTCACTTTCAGTTTGCAAGGTTGTGTCATCTGCGTAACACAAGTTATTGATGAGTCTCCCTTCAATCCTGGTGCCACACTCATATTCATAGAGCTCAGCTTCTTGAATAATTTGCTCAGCATATGAATAGGTATGGAGAGGGAATATGACTCTGATGCACTTCCTTCTCAATTTAAAACCATGCTGTTTTCCCTGCTTTGTTCGCACAACAGCCTCCTGGTCCAGGTATAATTTCCACATCAAATGCCTTTTCATAATTAAAAAAGTACAAATAGACATTCTTCTGTTATTCCTTACTCTCGGCCAGGACCCATCTGACATCAGCAATGATATTCCTGGTGACATGGCCTCTTATAAATCCTGCTTGAACTTCTGGCAGTTCCCTATCTATGTACTGTTCTAGCCATTTTTGAATGATCTTCAGCAGTATTTTGTTTGCATGTGATATTAATGATATTGTTGAATAGTTTCCACATTCAGTTGGGTCACCTTTTTTGAGAAGGTAACAAATATGGACCTCTTCCAATCCATTGTCAGCATCTGAGAGCTGGACAATGAATAAGGATGGCAGAAAAAGAATTGACACTTTTGAACTGTGGTGTTAGAGAAGAGCACTGAACATCCATGGGTGGCCAAGAGAACAAACAGATATGTCTTGGAGAGGGTGCAGCCAGAGTGCTCTTTGGAGGCAAGAATAATAAGGCTTTGCCTCACATACTTTGGGCATTTGCAAGGAAAGAACATGATGCTGGGAAGGGTGGAAGGTTGGTGAAGGAGACGAAGACCCTTAGTCAGGAAGATTGACATGGTAACTGCTACAGTGGGCTCTAGTATGTCAGGAAGTGTGAGGATGATGCAGGATACGATAGGGTTCAAGCTTTTGTTCACAGGGTCACTATGAGTCAACATACTCAACTCGACAGCACCTAATGCCACCGCCACGTGAACTGGTACATTTTTATAGTTCCACAACTTCCTGGTTATTTTTTCCAACACCACATTTCCCTTCCTTTTCTAGATTAAATTCTGTTCACATGTGTTCAAGTCCACTCACCTTTGCATCTGTCATCTTTACTCTATATTTAGGTCTTTTAAGTGAACGGAATAACATTTAACCTATTTTATTTTCCAGTTCAGTTTAGATTTCACATTTTGAAATTATAGTTCCTAGTTCTGTGTATGTTTTCTACTTTCCATTCATTAACAGCATTGCTTACTTTTACATCAATTAGTTCTACCAGCCTCCTGCTATTGAATTAATTCTGGTCCTCCTCAGACTTCCGAGGTTATAGATTGTTAAGAGTCTGCTTTTATCACCTTGACACAATATGCACTATGCCATCAGAGCTTCTAAAGTAATAATTGTTTTTTCAAAACTTGTGTTTACTAAGTCCATCATTTGGGTTAATTTGAAGGGTCAGCCTCTATTACTTTTCATTAACGAATGAGTCATATTTTCCACTTTGTGTACCGAACAGTTTGGATTGTATCCTGGTATTATAGTATTTTTTTTTAGACTTGAATTCTCTATTACCTTGAAGAGTGTTAATTTTTTCGTTTGTTTGTCTCAGCAGGCAAGGAATTTAGTTGAACTCAAATGTCAATTTCTGTTTTTTTGGTAACAGCTTAAATTTCATTTTGCTCAGTTTTAGTTAAGGCATCCTAGTGGCATAGTTGTCAAAGTGCTTGGCTGCTAACCAAAAGGTCAGCAGTTTGAATCCGCCAGCCACTCTGTGGGAGACAGAGATGATAATGTGCTTTCACAGCACTGGAAACCCTATGGTGCAGTTTCACTCCGTCCTGCAGGGTGACTGTGAGTTGGAATCAACGAGTGAGCAGTGGGTCTGGTTTGGATGTTCTGGGATCAGCTATCTGGAGACTTGTATGCACGTTCCTGTCGGCAGTCAGTCAAGTGTATAAACATCATTTGGGTTTATCTATCAGATTCCTTTCTGGAGGGCCTCTTTGTTTTCTAGAGTCTATCATGACTTCAACTCTCCTTCTCTCATCCCTAGTCTTTGTCCAGCTCTCTGACACACAGCAAATAATTGCAAAGCCCATGGCCTGTATCAGGCACACCTTAGTCTCCAGACTGAGTTGATGCCTTTGAGCTGTGGTGCTGGTGAAGAGTACTGAATATACCATGGACTGCTAGTAGAACAAACAAGTTCATCCTGGAGAGGGTAAAGCCAGCCTGCTCTTTGGGGGCAAGGATTCTGAAGCTTTGTCTGACATAGTTTAATCATGTTGCAAGGCGGGATCAGTCCTTGGAGAGGGACGTCATGCTTGGGATGGTGGAGGGGCAGAGCAGAGAGGAATACCCTTGATGAGGTGGATTGATTCAGTGACTGTAATGAGTAATGGGTAGTGGGGGTACGTGTGTTGGAGACAGTAAGATTGGCAAGGGACAGAGCAGTGTTTAGGGCTGTTGTACATAGGGTCACAGGTGACTTGAGGGCACATAACAACAACAGCATCATTACTTCAACTCTATCTTCTGGCTCTTCAAGAGACAAAAACAGAACTCTTTAATGGACTTTCAGGGGACATAGTCCACAGCGACGTGCGCTGCCTTTCTCTGTCAGCACCTGTGCAGGAGGAAGGCGTGCAGCCTAGCAAACCCAGCAGTGTCAGGAGTTGGTTCTGATGGAAACACGTTTGAGGTTTTCTGAGTTGAGACCTGAAGCTGTGTGTAAACTCACAGGCTGTTCACCCGGTGCTGTGGCTCTCACTCCCTGGTGATCAGAGGTGCTGTTGGCTCTGTTAGTGGCTTGGAAAGTGGCAGCCACGGGAGACGAGTCCACGAGCAGCTTACCTGGAGTGGATGCCCTGCTTGTCAAGTTCTGTGGGCTCAGGTGGGAGAGAACCTATTGGGGTTTTAAAATCCAATTTGGCGTCAGATCTAGAGATCAATTTGGGGAAGAAAGGACATTTGTCCACCCCTGAGTCTAGTGATTGTGAACCTCTCTCGGTAATGCTCCACCATTGTCCACTCACCACGCCTGCACTCGTTAGCTTTCTGTCAAGGTTGGTGGGGGGTTTTGATGCTCTTGTAAATGATCTCATTGTAAAAGTTTCATTTCTTTGACAGTCACATTGACATGAAGGGTCAATACCTAATAGCCTTATATATGCCCCACTAACCTCGAGGCCTGGGGTTCCGCCCCCAGAGCTGCTCTGTGGATCTGCAGACTCAAAGCCCGGGAAATGCTCCCGGCCGTTTTCCTTTGCCCCGTCACGTGGCTGTGACTTGACTTGGCAGCAGCAGGTGAACAACCTTCCTCCTCACACAACCAACTTGGTCTGGCCCATCTTTCAACCCACCTGCAACAGGCCAAAGGCCTTTTTTAAAAAAAAGAAGAAAGTGTTTCCATTTTATTTTCAGATGAGATTTTTCTTCAGCCTTTAAGGAATCACATCCTTCCGCGGGCTTTGGTGGTGGTCGTGGGGCAGCAACTGCAGGCCATCTGGGCGGAGGTGTCTGTCCTTCAGGGCAGCTCCTCACCACCTCCCTGTGAGAGGTTCACACAACAGCGCAGGTTCACACGGAGCTTGGGAAACACAGCCCCCGCCGGCAGTGGCCTCTGCTATTAGATTCGAGGGATGACCCCTCAGCTGCCTTGTCTTTGGGCAGTGGGCGCAGTGCAGCAGTGGACAGGCTGTACATGGCTGTGGCCCTTTCTGGCATGACCACTGCTCCTTTTATCATCTTGGAAGCAAGGACCCGAGAGAAGCCAAAGGCTTTTTAAACTGAACATCTCAGCTGAAGGGGAAGAAACTAAGCTGGGAATGAATGAAAACACCTGATGGGTACTGTGTGTAGTGTTGCCTGGTGTGGTGGCACCTTTGCTGGTAACGGAAAGGTTCAGGGGCCATGAGCCTCTACTCGCCACACCTTGACTGCATTTTGGGATGCCAATGGAGACCCCTTGGGAAGTGACTCAGGTAGTCATCCCCGACAGGTACAACAAGCTCCTCTCTGAAGCCACCAGCAGCACTTGGGCACAGTGGCTGCAGTGAGCCACTGACAGGTGTAAATGTTGGGAGGCGAGTCACTGAGTTTGCAGACACCCACCGCCCTGTCACGGAGAGCTGGATCACTTTTTTGAGTAGAAGGGAGACTGGCTGTGGCTTTAACTTAGGGAAGGGACTGCTCGTGGGTGGTGCCCTACTGTGCTCAGAGGGGAGGGAGCACAGTAGTTTCTTCAAATCCAGCTCCTTGCAGGCATTTGCAAGCCTCTGGCTTTGGAAGGCTCCGTTCCTGCATGCCTAAGACATGCTAAGCCTGGCAGAGAGCGAGTGCTTGGTGCCTTAGTGCTGATTAGTGGAGACCCTCAAGTTCTGCTCCTGGGAGGACATTTGAGGAAGACCGAAGGGTGGGGACTGGAGGCCAGACCCACTGTGAAACCCCTTTTACCCTGCAGGGTCCCCCGGCCTCTGGCTCAGGTTGGCCTCCTGTGATTGCATCTGTCCTGTGAGGCTGACTTGTCTTTTTAGGAATCTGCTGTTTGATACAGTGTTGGCAGCCAGGGATGAAAGCACAGGTGACACAATGCACAGCATTCCCTATGCACAGGGCAACAGCGCAGTCACACAGGGGACAGCGCTGAAGCCGGGGTGTAAGTGTGTCATATGCTGCCCCTTTTTATTGCTGAAGAATGAAAACTCCCCCATCTGCTGGCCCGGGAGGTGATCCTTGTGCACTGGACAGCGAGGGGTGTGCATGTGGGGTCCTGCACTCAAGCAGCAAACCTGTTCTGTGTCCCCACTTGTTTTCAGCCCCTCACACTAGATGTGTCCCCCAGAATAGACGCTGTGATGCTGCAGCCCCAAGTAAAAGCTGGCAGAGGTGGTCAGACCCTGAGCCTTGGGGGTGGGGGATGGCCACCTGCCACCTTGGCCCAACTAAGGGACAGTGCCAGGAAGAGAGTCCCCTGGAAGGCAGGTGGTACAGAACGGGCACTTCCTGTGGACTCCAGACTCAGCAGACTCTGGGGTGATACTGGTGGCTGTGGAAACTTGATCTTCACTGGGAGACCCCAGCTGAGACAGCAGCAGAAAGCTGGTTTCTGAAGGCTGGCTGGAGAACCTCAGGGGGTCCCAGTGCTCAGTGCCCGCTGGGCTGAGCTCGTCCTGTCCTCCACTTTCCATTTTCTCAGAGCTCTTGCTGACTGCAGCAGTGGGTGTGTGGTGCCCCCCCACCTGCCTATGATGGGGCACTCCAAGTCCTGCCTGGGCCCAAACGCTTTGTCTCAGCTCAGTAGCCCCGAGGGGCTTTGTTTTAGAACCTTCTCAGCTGTCAACATCTAAAGATGCAAGATGACAAGCCCTGCTGTCCTGTGCGGATTCATGTCTGCTGGGCTCTTTGTAACTGCTGCTGCCCCTCGGGGAGGGGACCATGTCTTCAGCGGTCCCTCCCCCAGCACCCTGGCCTCCTGGCACCCAGCTTGGGTCAACCCTCTGTACTCCCTCCTGACCTCCACCGCAGCAGCAGTATCTGTAGGAATCACAAGAGGGGATTAAGATTTGACATTTAAAGTTTCAGAAAAGTTCTGAAGTATCTCCTTCTGGGGGCTAAGTTTTAGGCTTATGATTCAGTTCTTTTTGTATAGGATTTCCCCAAAACACCCCGACTTTGCTGTCCCCAAAGGCACCTGGCCTTGGTTCCAGTCCCTGCTGGGGGTGAGCAGTGGCTGCATGCATTAGAAAACGATTGGGGGAATACCAAGAAATGGTTTGATTGGAAACACTGCCATAGGACCAGACAGACGCTGCTTCGAGCCAGTATTCTTTGTGAAGGCATTTTCAGAGACATGGGGTCCCGGGGTGGGGTGGCTGTCTCTTCAGCGATAAACCGTCCTGGCCAGCGAGGCCGCAGCTGTCTGTGGACTTTTTACAAAAACAAACCAACCCAAAATCTAGCCACAAATACCATCTCTGAGTCACAAAACCCCAAAGCAACCAGAAAAAGGGCCACGCGAGCGTATTTGCAGAGCCCAGCGCCCAAACATCACCACTCCGGGTCATCTGTCTCCGCCTCCCGACCCCCACCCAAGCGAAATGAAGAGGAGCGAGCGGTCCCGGGTGCCACTGGAATTTTATTTCGTGCCTGGTTCACTTACCTAATAATTTACGACTTTCTGGTCTGGGGGAGGGGTCTGCGGGCGGTCACCGGCGGTCACCTTGGAGTTTGAGTGCACCCCCAGCTTCGTCTATTGACCTGATGTAGGGACAGGCCCGGGGAGGTCACGGCTGGAGGGGCGCCGAGCGCTCTCGAGGCCGGTCCGGCCTCACCCTCGCGGACACGGGGGGTTCCCACGCCTCCCTCCGGGCACACCTGCCCTCGCCCCCACCTGTCCCCGCGGGGTCACCCGCCTGGGCGCTGCATCGCGCCGGAAGGCCTCGCCGCCCGCCCCCGCTGCGGACGCGGCCGGGGGTCCCCCTGGCCAGCACGGCGGGCTTTTGGGGATCCCCCGCACAGCCGGCCGCGCCGAGCCCCCACGGGCGGGGGCCCCGAGGACCAAGGTGGCGGGGACGAGCTGGGAGAAGGCCCTGTAGGCCCAGGCCGCTAGGCAGGGTCCCCCGCCCCAGCTTCCGTCCTCCAGCCCCCGCCTGGCCAGGGCAGCGGTCCGGCCCCCCGCGGGCAGCAATGGCGCGTCTTCCCGCGGCGCGGCCTCCGCGCTCCCCAAGCGGCCTGGCCGCCCTTCGCTCCAGTCGAGGACGGCCGCAGCCATTTTGGAGCGAGGGGGAAACAAAGAGCTG
>NW_006399943.1:4063621-4086941 GCF_000299155.1 Elephantulus edwardii | reverse complement strand
CCGGCCTGCGGGCCACGCTCACGCCCACCGTGCTGGCCCCGCGCCTGCCGCAGCCGCCGCAGAACCCCACCAACATCCAGAACTTCCAGCTGCCCCCAGGTGAGTGGCCGCCTCGCGCGACGGGCGGGTCCGCGCGAGTTCCGGGAAGGGCCGCCTGGGTCCAGGCGCCCGGGTCACCTGTGCCCTGGTGACCATCACATGTGCCCCCGCGGCCGTCACCTGTGCCCTGCCAGGCCGGCCGTTTGTTTGGCTGTCACATGCGGGGGTGGGGCCGCACAGGTGTGGCCTCTAAGCAGGTAGTGTGACAGCCTGGGTTGGGGGATGTGTGTGTACAAGCTCGTGTCCGTGTGGACGGAAACTGTACTTGAGTGTGCTCTGCGTGGGGACACACCTGTGTGTAGCCAATAACAGTGCACGTCCCTGTGTGCAGTGTACATGCACCTGCGCACAGGTATCTGGACAGCGGTGTGTGTCCCTGCATGTGTGCACCACGCTGATCTCTGGTTGGAACCTATCCATCTGGTGTGCACCCTTGTGTGTGTGCAAGCACCTGCTTGTGTAAGTGCAGGCATGCCAGCTTTCACCTGTGTATGTGCACACCCCACTGTCAATGTCTCTTCTGTTTGTGAATGTGTGCACTCTCGTGTGTAGAACTATATGTGACCTCTTCTGTGTGTGTACTTGTTTTTACACCTGTATATGTGCCCCTCTGCGCGTGTGTACACGGGTGTGTTATACACCTGTGTATGGCCGTTGGTGTGTGTGTACGCCGTGTACGTACCCCTCTGTGTGTGCGTTTGTACCGGTATATGTACGTCTGTGTGTATACGCGTGTGTGTGTTCACATCTGTGTGTTCACATGCCCAGGACTGCTGTGGATTTCACACTGTGACATCCTGGTCTGACTGAGCATGGCCCGAGTGTGCTTGTCCTGCTGGTGGTTCACATGGCTGTGCTGGACTCAGGGTCGAGGGCTCTTCGGCCTCCGGGCAGTCGGGGCAGCGTCCGCAGGGATGGGCTGTTTTCTTGTCTTGAGCGTGGGTCCTGTGCAGCCCACGGTGTGCGGGGCTGTCCGGTGTGCAAGGGCTGGGTATCCCTTCCTGGTGTCTGCTGCGTCCTCAGATGACTCCTGCCCCCTCGTCCCCGTTGTGGGTGCGGAGACCCCTTTGTGACGCGCCGTCAGGGCAGAGCAGCCTCTGGACAGGAGCTGGGGAGGCCCTCAACATGCAGCCCCCGGTTGATGTCCTCCCTGGTCACACTGAGTGTCCTTCCCTTAGCACCTGTCATGTTCTGGGAAAGCTCAGCCCTGTCGCAGGCACCCGACTGTTGAAGTTGCAGGCAGTCACAGGCTCTGCAGGCACCCCCGGGTCTGAGGGGGCTGGGGCTCAGAGGAGCCCCACCTTCAGTGTCCCTGCAGCCGAGGTGACAGTGAGGGATTCCCTGAGCTGCATGTCACAGGTCTTAGATGCCACCGGCCCCTCCTCCTCGCGTCCACTCCCCCATCCGGCTCCGCCTCCAGGGTCACGTGGGCGGTGCGGTTGTAGCAGTGGCCTCCCCTCCTGTCCTCCTGTCCTCCTGTCCTCCTGCCGGCTGGAGCTCGCCCTGGGGAGGGGAGTTGACCTGCAGAGAGTGGGAGGGGGACGCCACAGCCCACAGGATGGCCCTCCGGCACGGGGCGGAGAGGCACTGACCTGGAGCTGGGCGCTGTGGGCGGGTGAAGGCTGCCCCTGCACTGTGGCCTTTCAGGGGAAGTTCCTGACCTTTAGTAACATCTGACAGGCAGCTCCCTGGGTGTGTGGTATGGGGACCAACATCAGCTTGTTACCTCACAGATTAGTGTGTATGTGTGTCACATTGTCTTCCAGTGAGCCTGCCTTCTCACCCCCTCCTTTAGGGCCAGAGTGGGGCCTCCCCGATGCTGCAGCCTCTTCGTTTAAAATGGGGTGAGCTTGGCGGGGTCTTTGGCTCTGTCTGACATAAGGCTGAATCAGCCAGGTGATCTCCAGACCCTTGTTTGTTGGGTTACATAGGGCCTCTGGGCTGCTGTGTGGACGTACCTTTTTTTCCTGTTGGGGTGGGTGGTGAGGTGAGGAAGAACATGGCTGTCTTACGGTCATTGTCATGCACGTCCCCATGAACCTTAACTTGACCACCTTCTTTGAGCAGAAGTCTGAGAACCCCCCACCCCCAGCCAGCATCTTGAGTTGGCCTGGTCCTGGTTGACGGTGAAGGCTGTGCTTCCAAGGGCCAAACACTTTCTGGAAAATTCGACTTGCCTCCGTCCCTCTGCCCACCTTCAGCGTCCGCCTTCAGCACTCCTCATCTTCAACATTTGCCTTCAGTACCCGTCTTCAGTGCCCGCCTCCAGTGCTCCTTGTTTTCAGCACCTGCCTTCAGTGCCCGGCTTCAGCACACCTTGCCTTCAGTGCCCGCCTTCAGCACACCTTGTCTCCAGGACACCCAGCAGTGGTGCTGCTGATTATAAACAAGTGGAAGAGGTGAAGCTGAGGGCACCTCAACCAGAGGGCTTGGAGGAGAGTGACCACTCGTCCCATTACAGAGTTGATAACCAGAAGCGCTCTCACGGTGGCCGCATAAAGGCGATGAGAACACTCCCATCCTTGGTCCTTGAGCTCTGTGGGATCAGTGGGCTGGCCAGGACCTTCCGTGCTACACTCAGCTGTCAAGTGAAGTCGCGAGTCCCTGGCAGTTGGAGTCTTGAATGAAAAGGGCTGCTCCTTGCAGGCCCGTTCCAGGTGGAGAGGTGGGACACAGATTTCACTGTGACAGCCGGGGGACAGACCATCTGTCCAGTGTCTCACGTGGATCCAGGTGGTTTTGTGTTTCTTGGTGTGCTGTTGTAGCAACCCCATGTGACGTTGGGAAGCTGCTTATCAGCTGTCATAGGCATGGGAGCGGATTGCAAGTTTTGCACCTGGCAGCAGCTGGGTGAGGTCGAACCAGCAGCCCTCAGGTTGCCAGCTGAGTGTTTAATCCCCCGCCAGGACGGTTGTGTGTGTGCTGGCGCTGCTGCGATGGCCTCTGCTGGTTGAGGTGATGGAGCCCTGCATTCCCAGGGGCAGCTCGAAGCCGCCTGGCATTTCCTGAGGGTTCTTGTGCGGGGACAGCGTCCCAGCACGCAGAGAACGAGTACTGGCCGGGCGCATGCACGCTTGGCGCCGGGGTTGCTTGTGTCTCACGTGGTCTCCGGCAGATCAGTGTGTCCACTCAGACCTGGGCCTGCTCTGTCCTGCTCTTGTGGAGAATTTGCTCTCCTGCAGGTCTCAGGTGTGGCCAGGGGTGGATTCTCACCCCGGGCCCAAAGCTATTCCACATCAGCCTAGACCGTTTCAGCCAGAGTTCCCACTGTGGTCATGCTTCCGAGGACAGGTGGTTAAGGCCTGCGAGAGAGAAGCAGGGAAAGCCCCTGTGGACAAGGACGGGGCTCAGGTTACTGGGCCCTCTGGAAGCTGGGCAGCAGAGGTGGAAGGATGCTGTCTCTGAAATTAGGGTGGTGGGGGATGTGGGGGGTTTGGGTAATGTGAGGCCCAGCTTGGGCACGAGTCCTCTGGTACCTGCGACTCAGAAGTCTGGACGTATTCCTTGAGGACCATTCCCTTTGGACTGATTTTTCCCTGGCTTTAGAGTGAGGCTGTCCATCAGGGTGGGCAGCGCACGTGCGTGCCAGGGGCTGGTGGTCCGCACGCCTGCCCCAGCTCTGTGCGGTTTCCGCTGTTTCAGACACGATGCTGCCGGGCAGGTAGCACTGCCTCTTACAGACAGCCGTTCCTGTCACAGGGGTGTCTGCTGTGGCCGAGTGTCCTTGGAGGTCACCGTCGCCCTGATGAACAAGCCTGACTGCATTTGGTGCAGGGGCCGGCTGGGCAGAGTGCTGTCTAACCACAGAGACCGCAGACTGGCCAGGTGGTATCCCGCCGTGGACCGCACAGGCATCCCTGCTTGGTGTAGGACGAGGGCCATGTCAGTGTCCGCTCTGCGGTTAGGAGAGGACATCCTGGAGTGGAGTCAGGCCTCTGGTCCAGCGTGGCCGTATGCCTTAGGGTCGTCGGCTGGGGGGAGGTGTCAGGCTTGTGTGGCTGGCCTTGGAGGTGGTGGGGCTCCTGGCCGAGCTCTAGTCCTGGCGGCTGTGAGGACACTGGGTGACCACTCGCTGTGTTCGGGCTTCCTGCATGCACACCTGTTAGCACTGGTGGGCACTCTTGGCCTGGGAGGGGCCACTGGGACATGACCTACTCTGGTGGACAAGGAACCCGAGGGCGTGCTAGGCCAGGGGCTCCCCTCCTGGGGTGCGTGTGGAGGCTCCTGGTCTTCCTGGTGTGTTGTGGGGAGCTTTCCACAAAAACCCCGCTCAGCGTGCCTGAGAGGTGGCCGGCAGTCCCCTCTCCGGCTGAGTGTTAGCCCCCAGGTGACGCTGACCCAGTTCCAGCACTGCCCTAGAAGTGAAGTGGCCCAGCAGAGCACGGGTGGGGGTGTGTGTGGGGCGTATGTGTTATGCTGTGCATACGTGTGCCTGTGTGTGCCCGTGTCCATGCGTCCATCTGTGTATGCTCACCTGGGTGTGTGCCCGTGTCCATGCGTCCATCTGTGTGCATGCCCGCCTGTGGGTGTCCTCGTGTCCATGCGTCTGTCCGTGTGCGCTCACCTGGGTGTGTGCTCGTGTCCATGTGTCTGTCCATCTGTGTGTGTGCCCGCCTGGGGGTGTCCTTGTCTCCATGCGTCTGTCCGTGTGCACTCACCTGGGTGTGTGCCCATGTCCGTGTGTCTGTCCGTGTGTGTGCCTACCTGGGCGTGTCCTCGTGTCCATGCGTCTGTCCGTGTGCGCTCACCTGGGTGTGTGCCCGTGTCCATGTGTCTGTCTGTGCGCGCGTGCGTGTGCATGCTTACCTGACGGTGTGCTCTCGTGTGTTTCTGTTTCTCGATGTTGAGATGAAATGAAGACAGTCTCCTGTGTGCCTCCACAGCCTGTTTCCGTGTATAAACTTAAACTTTTCTCCATCTCAGTGAGAGATAAAGCCGGAGAAAGCTTTTATAAATAGCTGGTGATATGTGAGTTCATCAGAACGTAATTAACGGCTGTCTCTGAAAGGACTCTGGGGAAGTGGAGGCCGGGGTGTTTATGCAGCTCTTGCCATCTTGCTCCTGTTTCGGCAGCTCAGGGGTCCCCCTATAATTCCCGGTCCCCCTGCAGTTCCTGGGTCCCCCTACAATTCCTGGGTCCCCCTACGGTTCTCGGGTCCCCTTGCAGTTCCCGGGTCCCCCTACAATTCCCAGGTCCCCCTGCGGTTCCCAGGACCCCTATAATTCCCGGGTCTCTCTACAATTTCTGGGGCCCTCTGTGTTTGTGGCTCCCCTTCAGGCGTATCCTAGCCCAGCGGGTGGGCAGCCATCTCTCCACCAGCCTTGGGCAGAAGAAGGTGGTTCAATTAATGAGATGAGAAAGGGCAGACGGCCTGGTGGGCTCTGTGCCGGGTCTGGTGCCCGCTGGGTCCCTTTGCTGTGTGTCCTGGGACCTGAGAGTGCTGTGCATGTGTCGTACGTTAGGGTACAGCAGTGGTCTCAGCTCCAAGTTCACGTGGAGAGCTTTACACACCTGCGCAGGGGGTACCGGCGGGGAGCTTCGGGATGTGGGGCTGACCGGACTGTCAGGTGTAAGGTGACCTGCAGCACAAGGACATAGGGGCCCAGGTCTACCTTTGTCCGCGCCGCGGTTCTGGGTGGTGAGGTCAGTGAGAGGGACAGCTGCTGGAAACGCCATCAGCACTTACGACCGTATCACACAGGATGCTGGGTGCTGGCAGTGAAGGGGTGAGTGGTCAGAGTGGTCTGATTGAGGTCAGAGGTCAGGTGAGCAGTACGACCTTAAGCCACAGCTGGACTTCCCTTAGTGGGGCCTCGGGTACTGGCCATGTCTCTGGTGGTCAGTGCAGGGCTTGCCTGGGTCCCTGAACGTGTCCTGTGGATTTGGGTAATCTCTGTGGAGAGAAAGTTCCAGAAGGAGGGCCGTGAGGCTGAGAGCTTGTGTGGATGGGTGCCTTTCTCAGAGCATGTAGAGGGCGGTTGGTGTCTTGTCACTTCTAACTTGAAAGTTTGTGTAAAGTTTTTGAAGGAACTTTTTGTTCCTTTCAGGGAGGAACGCTCTTGAGGGTATTAAATAGAATGTATGAACACGGGGTGTCAGCAGACAGCACAGCTGCAGAGTCAGGCTCCTCTGTAAAGATGCCACGTGCTAGCCAGGTGTGAGGAGGGAAAGCGGCTGTTGTGGTAAACGCCCCGGTGACTGCTGCTGTCCCCCTCGGGCGTGGCCCGTTCGGTAACCCCCACCTCCCGGGAAGGAGCAGCTTTGGTTTGCTTTTTATGTGACTGTTGCCCTTTTGTGCCCATGGGTTGGGACCCTCCACTCCGTCCTGCTCTGAAGGAGCTGTAGGTGGATTTGAACGACGTGTCTTTGGGATTGCAGCCCAGCTTCTTGTTATAAGTCATTTCGTGGGCTCTCCTTTCCCCATGTTGGTTCACAGGGTGAACTGAGTTTGTCTTTGCTGCAGGCAGTTGGAGGAGAGCAGGGGTGAAGGCTGCAGTGACCCCGGGGGTGGCGTTGGTGAAGAGCCATGAGCAGTCTCCTTCTTGAAGCCTTAGCCTCGGGAACCCGGAGGACTCGCCGAGGGGAGGGATTTGGTTGGGGCATTGAAGTGGATTCTGGTCCTTGAGGGCCGGGAAGCGTGTGACGGCCTGTGATACTGCCACGCGTCTTGTTCCTGTGTGACCCAGGCTCTGCCCGCCTCACCTCCCTGCGCTCCAAGGTGCTGCCTTTCCTCCCCAGGAAGTCCCTGTGTGTTCAAGAGGGTCGCAGTGGGCCAGCGGGCCACTCCACTCCTGTGACCAAGACCCTCAGCAGGGGCGGCTGCTTTTTACTTCTTCCAGGACTGTCAGGCTAGAAAGCATTCTGAGTGCTCACGGGTCAAACACTGAGTGTAGAAATAGCCACTTCCTCTCTGCCCCAACGCCTCAGCTACAGCAGAGTGGCCATTCCTGCAGTGCTGACCGGTCCAGGGCTTCTTGAGTGGACGCAGTACCCCGTGGCCTCGATGCAGGTCGCTTCCAGGAGGCCGGGCCAGTTCCCACTTTGGGACCTTCACCGTGCCCTCGGTCACCCTTCAGAAGCAGGTTCCTGTACGGAGGTGGAGCGCACCTGGTTTTCAGCTGTGTGTGTTTGGAGCATTAGGAGCTCATGTCTTTTCCGGTAGTGGTGACTGTCTTTGGTGGTGGGGGGCCTTTGCTCTCGTGCCAAGCTGATGAGGGTGATGGACACCAGACCAGGAGTCCCAGGGCCAGCCAAGCTCACCTCTCTTGGGGTGCTTGACAGCCAGAGGCCCTTTTGTGTGAGGGTTCATGTGTTCCTGGTGTGGTGGGATGCTGTCAGGGTGATAGGACCAGACTGTGTTTTTATATTTGTGAGCTGTGGGGCCCCCGAGAGGGCGAGTGATGTGCTGGGGACAGAGGTGAGGGCTGAAGGGATAGAGAGAGTGAGGACGTGGTGGGCAGGAGGTGGGGACAGGCTGGGAAGGCTTCAGAGCTGCCGTCCATAGGGGTCACTGTAGGTGGCAGGTGACTCGACAGCACGTAACAGCAAGAGTGTGGCAAGTTCTCTGAGGGGTGTGTCTCAGTCGTGTTTGCTCTGAGGCTTCCGTATGACGGGACGAGGGGTGGGATCGACTTCTTGGTGATCATTTATTTTCTTAGAGCTGGGACGTGGCACTGGTACTTTTTACTGGGCATCGTATTTTTGGGAGCGATTTTACATGTGCGATTATTCCTGAGCTTCTCCTCTTGGGGTTACTCCCAGCGCTCATTGCTAGTAACCCTTTAGGGCCATGTCACCGCAGAGATGAGTGAGGCCTTGGTGACTCTGGTGTCCACTGTCCCCCATGGCTGCTCCGCTCCCTGAACTGGGTCCCCTGCTCAGTCCTCCCTGGATGCCCCCTGCTTGGTGGCTGTTCCTGTTAAGGACAGGCCAGTTCCTGAGAGTGCGCCGGGTGAGCCAGACGGTCCCCGGGAGCACCCGCTTCCACGACCTTGCTGGGTTCCCTGCCGAAGTCATTGTGCATGTGAGTTGGGCTTCAGGGCGAAGTTGAGGGTCATGACCAGGGCTGGCCCAGGGTGGCGTGGCCCTGCACCTCAGCGTCAGGAGTGGGTGTGGCGTGGGTACAGGGTCCGGCTTGCTGGGAGGCCCATGGTGTGAGTCAGCGAGTCCTGGAGGCGTCCTGGCCGACGAGGAAGACTGTGGGCGACAGGAGAGGATTTGTGGCTGGCTGCTGACTGGCATCACCAGGCCGGTTGCCATGTTTGGCCCCTGTGTGGCCTGCTTTAGTCACCTTCCTCAGGACTGGGCACCAGCAGCCCAGCCTGCCCTGCTGCCTGTCCTGTGGCTCCCGGCCACAGCACTGCCCCGTGTGCCTCCCTAGACTTGGTGAAGCATGTGCCCGCGGGGGGTTCTGCCCCTTCCACCTTGCAGGTCCCAGCGTCGCCGTGGCTGTGGGGTGCCGTGTGACACGGTGTGGATGCTCCCACATCCCAGGCGTCTGCTCTGTGGCTTTATTCTCTGGTGGACGTGAGACCCAGCACCTGGTGTTGACCAGAACGCCACAGACTCCTCCCTGCCTGGGGAGATGGAATGTTGGGGAGACACTTGGTCAGCGAGGGGTGAGGGTCCCAGGCCAGGGAGTGAGTGTGATGCAGTCTGGTGGATGGTGGCTGTTTAGAGCAGAGGACGCTGTGGCCACTGGGCTGCCTGTGACAGGAGATGTCCTTCCTCCCAAAGCCGGCTCATCCTGGGTGCCCGTGGCCGCGGCTCTCTCACCCCAGGGTGCCCTTCTGTTTCCTCTGGCCTCCGTCTCCTCCTCTCCTGAAGACACTGGGATTTGTGTCCAGGGTGGTCCTGGGTGCCTATCTCCCGAGCCCCACGTGCGCCTAAGTGTGGGCTGGAAGTCTCTCTTGCTGGGGTGTCTGGCTGTGGCTGGTGAGGGCCAGGTGTGGCTCTGGGGGTCCTGGACACTGAGGTGCACGCCTGGGCTCTGTCGGAGGTTTCCTCCTCTGGCGCTGTCCCTGCCTGAGCCTGCAGCCCTGCTCCCTCTGCTCGGCTGGTGCTCCCCATGGCGCTAGACTCTTCTCTGCTTCCGCGAGTGGGCTGTTGTCATCTAGGACCCTCCCTCCGTGTGACCTGGTCAGTCAGCTCTTCCAAGGGCCGCTCTCCCTGTCACCCCGCCCCCCACCGGGTACTGCCGAGCAGAGGTGGGGTGGGTCAGTTGTCCGGGGCAGCTTTTCAGGTGGGCTGGACGGGAAGGAGATAGGAGCCTGAGGACGTGCATCGTCCAGCCTGGGGCCGGGGGACTGTGGGCAGAGCCATCAGCTGCCGTGGGGTTCAGAACGGATGGTCCCCTCTGTGGAGGGGGCTGCTGAGTCTCTTGTCTTGCAGATGAACCTGATTGTTGTATAACGTCGTCGTTGTTGTGTGCTGTCACGTCCATCCCACGTCAGTGCTCCGTGTGACTAAACTACCTCTAAGATTTCCAGGGTGCCAGCCTCTTGAGCCGATCGCCAGGCCTCTCTCCCGTGGAGCTGCTGTCGGGCTTGAACCGTTGACCTTCTGATGAGCTTGTTTGTGTGAGATTCTAGGAAAATAGTCTCAAGAGATGCTCTCTGGGGTGGTGGTGGCTCTCAGGAGGTCTGTGACATGCTCTGTGGGGGTGTGGTGGCCCTGGGGGATCTGTGGCTTGCTCTCTGGGAGTCTGACGGGGGTTCACCGTACCCATTGGGTGAACAGAACTGGTTCCTGTTCATTGTGAAGAGTGGCGTTCACAGGGAGTCAGCTCTGAAGGTGCAGGCACTTCTGCAGATTCGTGGGGGCCAGGGAAAGGGCTGAGTGGGTGGAGATCGAGGAACTCAGGCGTGGTCCAAGCATGGAGGTGCTGTGTGAACTAGGGACAGATGGGGGGTCCAGTTGGAGGCCTGGGCTTTGGGGACCGAGGTGGCACACAGACTCTGGCCCTGGTGGCATCGAAACTGGGCTTGTTCCTGTGAAGGTGGTGACCGTGAGCAGTCTGTGTTCTGGCCAAGCGTCCACTGTGTTCCTAGACACCCTTCCCAGACCCGGCTCAAGGGCCCGTGAGAGGTGGGGTGGGGGTCCTATGCAGTGACACTCACTGGAAGGGGCGCTTAATTGAGTCCCCTGGGACCTGACTCCGCCTTTCTCACCTAGAATGCATCTTCCTGCCCAGCTCTGTGGGCAGTGTGAGGTGGCAGCATGAGAGTAGCGCGGGTGACAGGCCTGGCAGGAAGGGCCTGTGTGACCATGATTCCCTACAGGAAGGGGCACGGGGTGGTGCGGGGCCTGTGAGTGACTGGACTCTGAGGACGACAGGTGGCAGGTGGCAGGGGTGGACCTGTGGGCAACAAGCCCGCCCGGGTAAGCTGCCTTTGGAGAGGGAGGTCCTGTGAGGGGATGGACCTGTGTGGACACGAGGTGTGAGGTGGTCAGGGAGGAGTGTAGCGTGATGGGTCACATGGTGTGAGGGGTGAGGACGGCCTGGCCGGTGATGGGCCTGCGTGTTGTGCCGGGCAGATGTGCCCGGCCCTGTATAGTCTCACAACTGGCCATCCTCACAGCACCGTGCTGTCCATTGCTTTCCCGCTGACCCTCTACCAAGTGTGACAACTTTGGCCAGGGCCCTCAGTGTGGGAGGCCTTTCCAGAAGGGGTTGCCTGTGGGCAGTTCACAGTGATCTGCGTCCAGGTGCCAGCTTCATAGGGGAGAGCCCTACCCGAGAGGTAGTGACCAGGCAGTGGAGGGCCACCTGTGGGCTGGGAGAAGGTGGCACCCCTGACCAAGGACTGTGTCCACACTATGAAGAACTCGCACACCCATTTGAAAAATTGGCCCAAGTTTTGAAAAGACAGGTACACGTGAAGGTCCACACTCAGTCAGCAGGTACCTGGGAAATGTGGATCAGAACCAGAGCGCGCAGCCCAGGGGACCACGAATGCCCCTGCTGACCAGTGGACATGGTCACCACTGACCTCTGCACAAGCTGGGAGGGTGACCAGCGATACCCCACACCTAGCTGTTCCATGCCAGGTGCCGTGAGAACACGCATCCGCTTAAGGCTTGCGTGGGACTGTAGCGCCTCTGGTAGGAAGGACTGTATGGGGCAACTGCTCAGTGCCCTCGGCTTGAGGCCACCCACGCTGCTCGGGCCTGGCAGGCTGACGGCCGGCGTGGTGGCCGTCCCCAGGCTTTTGGCTGGGCGAGGCGTCTCGGTCTTGACTCAGGTCGGACATACAGAGCTGGGAGCCTGGGCCCAGGCTCGTAGGAACAGGGACTTTAAACCAGAGAAGTGGCATTTCAGCTCCTCACCGCCTGGGGGGTGCGGCTGTTTCGGGGGGGCGGGGCGGTGTGCTTGCGTGTGGCTGACTTGTGTGAGATGCCGATGGTCCCCCGTTCCTGGACCCAGGACGCAGTAGAGCAGGATGACATCAGAGCCCTGCTGCGGCCTCCCTCCTGTCACGGCCCGGGAGTAGGCACGAGTGGGGAGGTCCGAGTTATGCCATTGAAAATAGGTTAGCATTTCTTTCCGGGGCCACGGCAGCTGGCTGTCAGCCTGTTGCCACTTCAGGGAGCCCCATCTTTGTCTGGGTCTGTCACTGTGTCGGGCTTCTCCTGACCAGAGAGCCCAGCGCTGGCCACTCGTCACGGCACTTGTCACCCCCCAGGCGTCCGTGGGCCCCCTCTTCCAGCGGCCAGAGCCCGTTTTCAGGAGTGACTGTTTCAGAGTGAGCAGTACTGTTCAGTGGAGAGAATCTGATGAAGAGAAAAGATGTGGGAAAGAAATGAAAAAGCAGCCTGTAGTGTGGTCCCCAGGAGACTGGGTCGTGTGCGTGTTTCCGGGAGGCGCCGGGCGTTCTGGGAAGCAGGACGCTGTGGACAGACTTGGGGCTGAGCCATGTTCACGCACTCATTGAGCGCTCGCGGAGTGCCGGCTGGGTGCCCGGGATTCTGAGGGGAAACCTCCCCTGCCGCAGCTGAAACAGCCGCACACCCGGGTAGATGCCGCCAAGAACGGGGCTACGGCTCAGGGAGAGTGAGCCCTGAGAGACTGGGGGCGAGCATAGCAGGCTGGAGCCCCTTGGATGTCTGGGGCGAGGGGCCCAACACGGGAGAGTGCCTTTGTGGGGAGTCCCGCTGTGTGGTTTACGTTTCTGCAGGGTGGCTCTGGGATCTTTTTATTATTTCTGTTTTAAAAATAGGCCTGTGAGAGCATTAGCCAGTTCACCGTCTTCCAGGGGACCTTCGTCACGTGCAGCCACCACCCACAGTCCTTGCCAGATTTTTACCCCCCTAAACAAACACTCCCCCAGAGTGCGCCCCGCCCCAGCCCTGGGGACCAGCGCGGCTGCCTCCCTGTCCTGAGCGGTCCTCTCAGTGAGACCGGGCAAGGCTTGTCGCAGGAGCTTGTGGAGGGAGCGTCCTTCTTTACGGCTGAGTCGTCCGTCTGCTCCTCATAACGTGCTCCGCATGTTAGCAGGTGGTGGGCGTGTCTGTGCGTGGCACCTCGAGGACTCTGGGTGGACACTGATGCCCCGTGCCCTTTGCTCCCTCCTGGTGGTGGGCCGCCTTGCTCAGCTGACACGCTGGGCAGATGTCCTCCTGGGTCATGGTCTTCAGGGCCACGGCTCTGGCATCGGGAAGGTGGGCTCGCAGGGCTGTGAGTGGAGCCCGGAGTTGGCTCTGAGAGGGCCTCCGACCCGGCCTGGAGGGGGCCCTGCAGCCCCACAGCTGGCGTGGTGGGCACGTGAGTAAACATTAGTGGTTAGTGTTTGGGGGCCATGTTTCCTAACTTTAAAAGATTGCAAAAGTGATAGTTTGAAGACAGAAAAAATAGCCCGTTTTCATGTAATGCTGAATTTTCACGTAATGACCTCCCGGTCTTAGAAACAGACCTCTCCTGCTGGGGCGCGAGGAGTGAGTGTGCTGTGTGTGACCTCTTAATGCTCTGGCTGGCCGTCCCCCCACTGAGGTTATTTGTCTCTGTTTTCATCCAGGACGTCTACATAAATCTCTCATTCCCTCCTCCATCTGGGGTTTTAGTCTTGTAACTCAGAGCCCCACTGCTGTCAGGCATATCTAAGACGAGGAGCCTCTTCTCAGTGAGGAGTCCTCATGGCACAGTGCTTAGGCGCGTGGCTGCTGACTGAAAGGTTGGTGGTTTGAACTCCCAGCCCGCCCACGGACGAGTGCCTGGTGCTTCTGTGAAGACCACAGCCTTGGAACCTGATGGGCAGTCCTGTTCTGTCCTTGGATCGCCAGTGTGGTTTAGCTTAATTTTGGCGCCAAATATTGGACAATAAATAAACTTTATTTTAAAATTTTTTTTTATTACTTTTAATTTTTTTAATGTGTGTACCGTCAAGTCAGATCTGACTGATACAGGAGGAGATTGTCCCTCCTTCAGCAGAGCATCTGGTGGATTCGAACCTCAAATCTTTGGGATTGCAGTGCAGCTTCTTGCCAGTAGGCCACCAGAGCTCGCCAATAAATAAACTTTTTTAAAAAAACTATCTATTTTTAAAAACTTTTGATGATGTTTGTATATGTTTTAACAGTTGAGTGAAAGTTTACAGAACAAATGGATTTTCCATTTGTATACATTTTGTTTTGGGACATAGATTTTGAGTTCCACGTAACAGTACTCTCCCGTTCCCTCCTTGTGTTTCCTCTCTCCACCTATCCTCCTGTCCTCTCCGTTCCTGCTGTTTGAACTTGATCCTTGGGTTCCAAGGAGCCTCAAGCTCTTTGTAGTTACCTGATTGATTCTCTGAGCATCTCTGCGTACCCACTCTTGGGCCTCGATGTGGGGAACCTCGTGCTCAGTGGCAGGAGATGTCCCAGCCTCACCTGTGTTCCCCACCCAGGCCTGCCATCACGCATTCCCAAGGCGCCTGGATTCCTCTCAGAGGGCACGGGTGTTTGAAACAGGGCCAGGTTTGGCGTGCCCAGTTCTTCGGCCCCTTGATCCAGGTCTGTAGGGGAAGGAGGGTGAGTGCAAGCTGGTCTCCAGGTGAGGTTTTACACAGCGGGGTTTGCTGATGATCTGTAAGGAGACACCCCTTTAGTCTTACACAGAGGAGGGGCCTTGTCCGCAGCAGCTCCCCGATCTCTGAGCAGGGCCACTCTCTGGACACCTTTCTATACCGCAGAATCACCGCTGACTGGCCTCTTGGGCTGTCTGACCTGCTGCCCAGTTCTGGCCAGCCACCTAGTCTGGCTCACATGTGGGTCAGTGCTCGCTGCCTCCTCCCACTGCAGGGCCCCTGCTGATGGACATCCTTCCAGTACCCGTCCCCTGGACTGCAGCTGTTCCTGGTGAGCCTTCCCACGGGGGCCTCACCTCTTCATGGCCCCAGGCTGGTTCAGGTACTGTTGGTGACCTGGCACACGTCTCGGGCCCACCTTCGTTCCCTCCGTCACCCCTGAGGGGAGCAGGGCTCGGTCAGGTATTTCAGAACAGAAGGACATGTTCGTGAGTGTCTGACGGTGGTGTCAGCGACCCCGAGATAGCACAGCGCCTCCTCACAGGGTACCCCCAGCTGCTGGCTGCCTAGAAGGAGATGACGAGGGCTTTGTCTGCTGAGTCGCTCGGGATTCAAACACCACCCTTTTAGCTCACAGCCAGGTGCTGTGTGGTGGCTTGTCCCTTGTAGGCTGCCTGTCTCCATGCTGGTTGGGACCCCTGGGGACAAAAGGGGTGTCTCCTTACAGATCATCAGCACACCCCGCTGTGTAAAACCTCAACTAAAGACACCAGCTTGCGCTCACCCTCCTTCCCCTACAGACCTGGATCAAGGGGCCGAAGAACTGGGCACGCCATACCTGGCCCTGTTTGAAACATCAGTGCCTTCTGAGAGGAATGCAGGCGCCTTGGGAATGGGCTGTGTGTCTCCATGAGGGTCAGGTCCCCTGGGGGAGGTGGGCTGTGTGTCTCCATGCAGGTCTTGACCCCTAGGGGGGGTGGGCTGTGTGTCTCCATGGGGGTCAGGACCCCCGGGCCTGCTGGCTTGTCTTTTGTTGGGCTGCCTGTCTTCATGCAGGTCAGGCTGCCCTTCTGGCCTGTGGTCTGTTTAGGAACCCCAGTGCTTGGATCTGCTGTCTTCTTTTTGAGTCTTTTTAAGAAGTCTTTCTAATTCCAGAGTCACAGTGTTGCTGTATCAGGTGTCAGGACTTTTTCCCATGTGGGTCTTGGCACGTGTGGTGTTGGATTCCTTCCAGGGCACTCTGTGTTCACTGCTGCTGTTGTAAACAGCATTCTAAAACCTCGTGTTTCCTAATTCTTTGTTGATGTCGTGTTGCCCTGCAGTTGAATTTTGGATACTGATGTACCCATCAATCTCACCAAAACCTCTAATTGAAAAGCTGTGTGTGTGAACTTTCTGACTGTCCTGTTTGGATTCTGTGATGTCCCCGCCCCATCTCTGTGCCTCCTCCCACTCATGTCCTGATGCTCTTGGTGCTGGAAGTTTTGCAGCGTGTGGGACAGACACTTTGGTGGTGCAGTGGTAAGGGCTTTCTGTTCATCCAAAGAGCTACAGTTCAAACCCAATAGCTGCTGCCTGAGAGAAAGATAGGGCAGCTGCTCTCAGAGAGGCACCAAGACTTGGGAAGTCTAGAGACAGCCTGCTCCGTCCTGTAGGCCTGCCGAGAGGGGATGCCTCCCGGCGTGGAAGCCCACCCACTTGACAGGAAACACGTGCACGTGTGGCGGTTGAGGGTGATGGCTACTTGCTGTCAGGTCAGGAGGTACCTCCACACCCAGCTTTGTGCTACTGGTTGTTTGTTTTGCAGTGTATGTGACAGTGTGTGTACATGTGTATGCCTGTGTGAGCGTGTGTGCCTGTGTACACACGTGATCATGTGTATGTACGTGTGAGCGTGTGTGCACCCGTGTCAGTGTTCGTGCTCGGCTCTGTTCATGCATGTGTGAGCGTACAGGCTCGTGTATGTGTGTACACAGGTGTGTGTAAGTGTGAGCACATGAACGTGCGTGCACCTGTGTCAGTGTTGGTGCTCGGCTCTGTTCATGCATGTGTGAGCGTGTGAGCGTGCACGTGGATGGGTGAGTGTGTGTAGGTGCACGTACAGTCCATTCGTGGTGGTGGGGGAGGGCTGTCACCCTGTCCTTAGGGCTGACCCATGGTGCTTGGTCACTCCCTTGTTTCCTTCTTCTCTTGCTTGTCCTTGGCCTTCTCCGACCCAGCACTTGGCTGCGGGTGAGGAGCTGGGCGCTGGGGTCCTCGACCCCTCGCTGGTGCTGCGTGCTCCTCCAGGCTGCAGGGCCTCCTGTCGGCCCAGCTGTCCAGTTGCCCGCCTCTTCTCTCGGGGGTGGGACACAATCCCTCAGGGCCTTTTTGTCCCTCACTGCTACCTTGTTCACTTTGCTCACCCCTGCCCCTCCTTTCTGGCTCTGCTCTGCTGTCCCTGTAGGAGGCGGCCTGACTTGGGGCTAGAGCCCCAGGCGCTGGCGCTGTCTGACCATGGCCGGGACTGCACCCCATGGCCCTGTCTGGAACTGTGTCTCCCTCGGAGGTCAGTCCCCAGAGCCTATGTGTGGGCTGCTCAGGTGGCCTGTACAGCTGCTGACTCTTCTGCTCTGGCCTCAGCCGAGTCTCAGGGCTGAGATGATGCGAGAATGCTCGGGGCCGCCTGGCCTTTGCACCCGTCTTTGTGGTTGTGCTGCCTTGTGTGTCCGTGGCCCCAAGGGGCCCTGCGAGGAAGCGCTGCTCATCTAGCCCATTGACCAGGCTGCCTCTGTCCCAGTCTTCTTGGTGACTGCTCACGGTTGCCCTGTCCCTCTGTCTTCTGCTGTTTGGCTAATTGTTGAGCTGGCTCTGAGAGCCTCGTGACACCTCCACGTGCTGGGGACATCGTGCTGCCTGGTCCCCCGTCACCCTGTGACTGTTGAGGTTTCTCGGGCTGGATTTCTGGAGGCAGGTGGCGTTCTTGCGCGGAGTCTGGAGGCACCGCTGACCTGTGCTCAGCACCAGCCCCCGACCTGACAAGCGTGTGCTGCAGGAGAGTTTCCCCTCGGTGTTTTTGACCCTGATGGTGGAGTGCGGATCCCACCGTGAGCAGTTCTGCTCCACCAGCCACTCTTTGGGAGAAAGATGTGCCGTCCGCCTCCTGTGGAGATTTATAGGTTGGAAACCTGACAGTGTACCCGGGAGTCTGGCTTTGCTCAGTGGTTCGGTCATCTTTCTACACGACCATCACCCGATCTTTCTTCCTGGAGCCCTAGGTGGTTAGAACATTAGCACCCAAACATGTAGACCTTTTGTGACAAGGGCGGTGGCTGGATCCAATCCAGTCCCAGTTGTGGAAGGCCAGACCCTTACCACTGAGCCACTCTGCCCTGGTGCCACCCATCTGGTCGGCTGGTGAAAGTACCTGGCAGATGCCAGCCTTGTATCCCATTCCCCACAGCAAGGGCTCGAGGAGCCGGTCCAGCCTGGACAGATCAGTGGAGCACAGGATGACAGGGGCTGACCCATCTGAGGACATGGAGGACTGAAAAGCATTACCCACTGTTTCGGGACTCCACGTGGCATGATGATTCTGAGGTTAGCTGCTAATAGAAAGGCTGGCAGTTCAAACCCGCCTGGGAACTTTGGGAGAAAGACCCAGCAATGCACCCATAAAGGTGGCCCCCCAGCCACTCCCTCAGTCCTACTCTATGATGCAGGGTGGCTGTGAGGTGATGGCGTCGTGTGTCCTCCGCTGAGACTCTCCTGAATGTGCCCATGAGCCCTGGGCTGGTGCGATGAGGCAGAGACCAGTTAACGCCTCTCTCCAGTGTGTCCACCTGCGCTGATGCGGGCCAGCCCGTCCTCAGCCTCCACTCTGCTGCCCTCGGTGTGGTGGCCATGGCTATCACAGATCCACTCAGTTCTGGAGCTTGAGAGAGAGAAACTGGTTACAGGATCACAGTCCTTGCCACAAAAGAGCTTCTCAGCCTGCCACGGGCAGGCCTCCCTCTGGCCATTGGCCCCTCAGACCCCTTGGACCAGCTGGCCTTCCCCCTGCTCGGACAAGTATTATAAAGCTCTTTAGTTTTGTGCTAAGTGATCCCTGGCCCTGAGGCACTCGGCTGGCTGGCTTGCGGCCGTGGGAAGCCGTCCTGGTTCTCCTGTGTTCCCGGAGACTCGAGGTCTCAGTGCGCGGACCCTGGGGTCAGAGGCCTTGCTCTGCCCCCTTCTATTCTCGGCGGTGGACAGGGGCCTCACAAGCTCCAGGGCAGCACATTCATTTTAAGCTTAGCAGGATGGCACCTGTGCCAGTCTCAGTAGGGCCTCAGCGCTTTGTCAGTCCAGCAGCCTGTCCACCGTCTGTGGCCACAGTCCACCCAGGCACAGGGTCTCCACTGTACCATGCCTGCCAGCTGCACTTGGCCTGGAGGACCATATGGCTGCAGCCCTTATCCCAGGTGGTGGTCTCTGTTCACATCAGCAGTGAGGACGCAGCGTGTGTGAAGTTCTCAGTCACCTGTGAACAGAGCCCTAGGCCAGGAGACAAGGGTGTACAACATGCCCACAAGAGCTGTCTCTGTGTGCTGGCCTTGAAAAAAGGCCCCAAGCGCTGTGGGCCACCACCAGCCTGGTTTGCAGAGGGAAGGCCCTGCCCACGGGCCCAGAGTCCTGTGTCCCGGGGAATGTGCTTACTCCAGGGCACCCCACTCTAAGGGTAGCTCGGGTAATAAGAGTGCTTATCAGGGACACGAGAGGATAGAGCCAGCGGGGCTGAGAGGGTGGGCAGGACACCCTGAGCACTCAGGTGCCCGGAAGGCACGTGCGGAGGGAGAGGAGGCATCCTCCTTAGCTATGGGGGTGCCCCAAGACTCTGGGGTGCAAGGAAACCTTCCTAGTGGAGGTTCTGGATTCCTGAAGCGGGAGGGTGGGACAGGGATGAAGAGCTGACCTCCCCGGCCCCCCGCCCCGCCCACTTCTCTGATGGGTTTGATAATTCTTCATCATCATCATCATCATCATGGTGGCTGCAGCACAGCACGCCCAGACCGTGCTGTTCTTGTCGGGCTAACAGGGAAGTAACAGATCAGCACCAGCCTGGAGGTGATGGGAAAACTCGGCTTCCAGCCCAGACAGGTCCAAGCCTCTTGTTACAGTGCCTGCAGGCAGGAGGCCCTTCTCTTGTTGGTACCTGGCCCCACGTTCCCTCTGGGTCATCTGTCCACAGTATCTGCAAGGGCAGGTGCTGTCCCTACCTCTAACAGCTCCGAGCAGGCCGCCTGCACTGACCAGTCCTGGTTTAGAGCTGCCCTGGTCCCAGCATGCCTTTACACTGAGCAGTCCTCGTCTGGAGCTGGCCTGTTCCTGGCATCCCTCCTGCACTGACCCGTCCCTGTCCTGGGTCCCACGTGGCTGTCTGGGTGGCATTTCTCCCTCGTGTGCTCGCTTGCTCGCCCCTCCTTCCATGCTGTCTGGAAAGGTCTTGGTGTAGGGAACTTGGGTCCAGAGGGTTCTTAGAGCAGTGAGGTCCCCTCAGCCTCTGAGTGGTTGGCCCTAATGCAGGCCTGCTTCTGTCAGTGTCAAGTCTTGGTGCCCACAGATTGTGACTGCCCAGTCCCCTCATTTGGCCACAGTCACTTAATTTGTGTAGTTGCTGACTGGTTCCACAGATCAGTTGATCTTTTTGGGTGATTTGATTTCACTTCTGGTGCAGTGCAGGGGCTCTGGTGACGCCCACAGTGAGTGCACTGGCACCGGGTTATGGTGAACGTCCATAGTGAATGCGCTAGTGCCGGGCTCTGGTGATGTCCACAGTGAGTCACGCTGCTCCAGCTCTTTGAATTCACCAGTGTTCTGCAGGAGAAAGACGGGTATTCTTGGCCTCAGGACTTACAGAAACCCGAGTGACTTGGAACTGACTTGGCAGCCCTGGGATGAGTTTGTTGTTTGCCCGGGTCTCTGACTAGTCCCTCGTAAGATGTGGTCCATCTGGAGCTGTAAGCCTGAGGCCAGAAAGGATACTAGATGAACCCATTGCCCTACCCAGGGTCTGTCCTGTGTCAGGGTCCAGCAGAGCCGTCCAGGAGTGGACACCCATGTTAACACGTAGCACCCCTGTGCTTTTATCTCCTGTTGAGAGAAGTGAGAATTCTTCCTCAACCACACATCCCCATAGCCACCTGCAAGCAGGAATGACCAGGTCACTGTCACCGAGAGGGTTCTGACTCCTGGTCTCCTCCATGGGGTTTCTGAGGTTGGGAGTCTTTATGGGAGAGGCAGCTGGTGGTTTTGAACAGCTGACCTTCTGGCTCTGCCATACAGCACAGAGCTCTTGGGTGAGGACAAGAAGCTGAGGCCAGTGTGCACTGGAGAGCTCCTGCGGCTTCACTGTAAAGCAGGGCTCCTCCACATGTGCACGTGCGTGGGATGCTGGGTGTTGGCCCTGGGCACGTGGGGGTCCATGGTGTGGGTGCCCTTGTTTATCTGTCCAGTGGAGAGGTTCTGCTCCTCTTCACCTTGTAGTGTGTGGCAGCTGGCTCCTCTGTGGGCATGGGGGCTGCTGGGGGCTCCTTGTCTTCCCCCTCCTCCCATCTGCCACTTCTTCTGTTCACTGACCCAGCTGTCCACCTGCTGACACACTCATCTGTCCACATGTTCACCCACCCCTCTACCCGTACACCAGTTTATCCATCAGCTGTCCACCCATCCAGCCATCCGTCTACCTGTCCATCCACATGTCTGTCCACCTCTTCCTCCATGGCCTCAATCTCTTGCACAGCACCTGAGGCCTTCCCTGTCACTTTTGCTGTCTTCTGTCTCCCTGCACCCCAAAGCTCTCCTCATGCTCTGCCCTTCCTGGGTGACCAGCTTCATGTCCTCGCTGCCTGTCCTCCCTGGACTTCACCTTGTGCCTGGCCCTCAGCTCCCAGAGGCCAAGTGTGCAGCACAGTGCCTGACACAGGGCCTGCAGGGGGACAGATGACTCCCAGAAAGATAGACGTGTGCTGTTAGGGGTGTGAGGCCCTGTGCCCGCCTCTCCCCACGTCCACGAGGCAGA
Source organism: Elephantulus edwardii (assembly GCF_000299155.1). Taxonomy (NCBI): domain Eukaryota; kingdom Metazoa; phylum Chordata; class Mammalia; order Macroscelidea; family Macroscelididae; genus Elephantulus; species Elephantulus edwardii. Next base: position 4,065,799 of record NW_006399943.1, on the reverse strand, counting down.
GAGCCCTCCTTGCCTTCTGCTTGACCGAGCTGAAACCCTGACAGCGACCCGGGAGAGCGCGGGACGACGTGGGCACTGTCAGCGGAGCTGGTGGCCTCGGGACAGTGTCTGGGCGCCGAGGCCAACATGATGAGTTTCAGAATACGCTGAGACATGGCTTTAAAAGCATGTCCACGCACACACCCATGAGTGTACACATTTATGGGATTGTCTTCTGCACAACATCTTATCAAACGGTACTGGTCCCCTGACGGAACTTGGGCTTCGGACAGTTTGAGAGGCTGGCGTCCCTGCTGGTGCCGGAGGGTCGCTGCTGACCGGGAGCTTGACTGGCCCCACCAGCTGCTTGGCGGGAGAAGGAGCAGGTGGTCTCCCCATTAGGATTTACGGCCTCACAGACCTGACAGCATTCCACTCATGGTGGCAGGGTTAGGGCTGAAGGATGCTCCAGACCCGGTCGCCTCCCTGGAGTCAAGGGGTTGCCATCATGTGAGCACCATGCCAACCTCAGGTGGTCAGAGGGAACTCCCTGTGGGCCGGTCCCCATCACTCTGTCAGCACCAGCCCAACCCCAGACGGTCAGCAGTGGGGACTCTTGTGGGCCTATCCCCATCATCACGTGAGCACTGCCGCAGCCCCCAGCCCCGGTGGTCAGCAACAGGGACTCTGGTGGACCTGTCCGCATCCTGTGACTCCTGCCCAGCCCCGGTGGTCTGCAGCAGGGACTCCAGTGGACCTGTCCCAGAGTGCAGGTGTTCTGTTTAGCTTCTGTGACATCCCCGGGCTCGGAGACCACCTCAGACAAGTGCTGGTCCAGGAAGTTGTGAGAGCCCTCAGACCGTTATGTGTCCTGACTACAAGAGCTGGGGGTCCCTGTTAGGGGGCACAGGTCCATCTGAGGCAGCTGGACTCACCCAGGGAGGGACCTACAGACACTGGGGGACACACATTTGGACAGGACCTCAGGCAGGGGACACATTGCTCAGCAACTTGTCTTCTTGTCCAGCTTCCAGAGTGGACCGTCCACAGCCGGGCCACCCTGCTGTCTACCCCTAAATAGTAGATGTGTGCTAAATTCTTGTTGAGAGACGGACTCTTCGCCCCCTGCCAGGACGCTAGTGTCCTTTCCGGTGACAGAGGCAGAGTGAGGTGTGGTGACCTCAGGTGGTATGGTGGCTGGGAGGACTGTGGGCAGGACGGCGTGGACAGGGCCTGTAGAGGCCCACAAGTGCAAGCGTCCAGGCACTTCCTAGCAGTCCAGACGTACCGGTGCCTGAGTGAGGAGATGTTGCTTGAGGGGGTTGTCACGCTCACCTGGTTTTATTTGCAGATTGTGTGTTTTCTACAAGTTAAGGTTTGTGGCAACTCTGTGTTGAATCTTGAGTTGTGTCTGAACAATTGGGCCACTCTTGCAACATTTTACTTTCTCGACATGTTAGTGCAGTGTGGACGTTTGTGTGCAGCGGGGAAGACAGGCACTTGTGGGCTGACTTTACTGCGAGGTGTGCTTTCCCCTGGTGACCAGATCTGAGCCCCTGGCGTGGCCCAGGTCCTCCTGGACACAGTTGCCATGCTGCTCCTGTGGGGTTGAAAGGTGTGCTCTGGAGAGGTGAGACCCCAGAGTGGGGAGGAGGCAGGGAGGTGCTGCCCGACAGGAGGGCCCAGGAGGGCGAGTCAGCTACCCCACGGGAGGACCCACTGCCCAACAAGAGGGCCCAGGAGGGAGTGCCCGCTACCCCATGGGAGGGCCCTGGAGGAGGTCATGGTGGTCTCAAGACTGTGGCAGGGACTGGATTCTAAGCTTAAGCAGCTGTGTGGGCATGGGAGATGCAGGCCAGTCCCTGCAGGGTGAGAGCAGTAGTGGGCTCTGTGCTGGAACCACCTGGAAACTGGAGCTGCTCACACGGCTTGCAGGTGTGCGGGGGTGGGGGGCAAGGCTTGCAGGTGTGTGTGTGGGGGCACGGCTTGCAGGTGTGCGGGGGGCCAAGGCTTGCAGGTGTGCGGGGCACGGCTTGCAGGTGTGCAGGGGGGCACGGCTTGCAGGTGTGTGTGGGGCACGGCTTTCAGGTGTGCGTGGGAGGCACGGCTTGCAGGTGTGCGTGGGGGGCACGGCTTGCAGGTGTGTGTGGGACACGGCTTTCAGGTGTGCGTGGGGGGCACGGCTTGCAGGTGTGTGTG
>NW_006399943.1:4061072-4063148 GCF_000299155.1 Elephantulus edwardii | reverse complement strand
GGCTTGCAGGTGTGTGTGTGTGGGCACGGCTTGCAGGTGTGTGTGTGGGGGCACGGCTTGCAGGTGTGTGTGTGTGGGGGCATGGCTTGCAGGTGTTTGGGGGCACGGCTTGCAGGTGTTTGGGGGCACGGCTTGCAGGTGCGGGACCCCAGGCTTGGGGTGCTCGGCCAGCACACCTCACTTTCTCTTACTGCTGGAATGTTTGTACCTTCGTCCTGCTTGCTGAGGTAGGACTGTGTGAGAGCCCATGTGTGTGTGTGTGTGTGTGTGTGTGTGTGTGTACACATGTGCACGTGCATGTATGTGAGTGGGCAAGCGAGAATTGAATATGTTGAACGGGACATGACACCGTCTTTGCCGAGTCGAGGTGGACGTGCCCGTCTCCTGTAGGCGTCCTTGGGGCTCCTGTGTGTAGCTCCCGTGCCCCTGCCCACTGCTGCTGTGCCTCTGTCACTGGTGGGGCTGGGCATGTCTTGACTTCCCTGGGAAGGAAAGTATGAATCCCGCAGCATTGTCGTGACCCGGCCCCCGTGTGCTGCCCGGCCCCCCTCAGGTCTGAGGACTGCCCTGTGGCATTGCCCCACATGTCCACCCCCGACTCAGCTGGTTCCGGGGGTCATTTCCAGCTCCTGACTGTTAGAAATGAAGCTGTGGGCACTTGCTCAGGTGTGTGTCTTTGTAAGGCGTGTTCCTTCGTTCAGCCTTCATAGATAGCAAGGACCCGTGTCTTTCTGTAGACTTGGACTCCGAGCAGCAGCCCAGGAGGCAGAGTGGAGTCGCCTCACAGCACTGCCAAGGCGCTGGCGACTGAGCCACAGACGGCCCACCTTCTCCCTTGGAGTCACTGTGGGCTTGAACTGCTGACCTCTGGATGACAAGCTGAGTGCTTAACCTCCACAACATCGGTTGCATTTAACTAAGAAATGGCAGGACTGTGTTCTAAAGTGGTGGTGCAGGTTTTGGCATTGAGCCCCTCCACGTCTTTGCTGATGACCCTGTCGTGGTGGTGGCACGAGGTGGTACAGTGTGGGACCGCACTGCCAACGTGAAGGCCACATGTCTGGTGATTTGAGTCCACTGAGGACAGTCTCGTCCAAGGTCGTTTACACCTTGGAAACCCACCAGAGGGTCATCTGTGAGTGGGCGCCTTGTCAACAGCAGTGGGTGTAAGAGGAGGGCACTCCACGGTGGACCTGGTTTGTGTTCCCCTGATGACATGGGGCCATGAGTGGAACTCCTTTTTGGCCCCCTGAGGACGTGGGTCACCAAGCGTCTGATTCATCTGATTCCACTGGATTGTTGACTAATGACAGGTATTGCGGGTTCCTTCTCGTGTGTGTGTGTGTGTGTGTGTGTGTGTGTGTGTGTCTGGGCTGGTTTCAGGCTGGCCTGGACATGAGGGAGGCCTGGGGAGACGGTGCTGGAAGAGGAGGCAGCCCCCCGGGGTAGAGGTGAAAGGCGGGTGCAAGGCTGAGCTGGGTGCATGGAGGGCTGGTCGTGCCCACACTTTGGTGTCTGTTCTGCTGCTTCAGCTTTTGTTTGAGGAGCAGAGGCCACAGGACCGATGCCTCACATCCTCTCACCTCTAAAATGATCACCCCACATCTCAGGTGACCCCATGTCGGTACCTCCCACCAGACCACCCAGAGTCCTTTATTCCTGATCTTAGCTGCTAGCTGCCCTGGTGCTCACTCCTAAGACCTGTGCTGTCAAGGCCAGAATTGACCACACTGACCAGTGATGATGTGTGTGTGTGGGGGTCTTTGAAATGGCAGTTGTGTTTATCGTGTCATCTTTGACCACCTTCCCCAGCCAGTGGATTTATCTCTCTTTAGAGACCCTCTTCTTAACCAGTGTTGAAACGAAACTAGTCCTGTTGAGTGTGAGCTGATGTTGGTGTGAGTAGTGTTGGTGTGGGTGTTGTTGGTGTGACGTGGTGTTGGTGTGAGTGGTGTTGGTGTGAGTGGTGTTGGTGTGAGTGGTATTGGTGTGAGTGGTGCTGGTGTGAGTGGTGTTGGTGTGAGTGGTGTTGGTGTGGGCTGACGTGGGGTTGTATTGTTGAGGTGTTGGTGTGAG
>NW_006399943.1:4031013-4036496 GCF_000299155.1 Elephantulus edwardii | reverse complement strand
TATCACACAGTGTGTCCACCCCTCTTGCAGGATGATGAGAGATACGAGCAGGCAAGTGATGTCCGGGCTCAGCTGAAGTTTTTTGAACAGCTCGATCAAATCGAAAAGCAGAGGAAAGATGAGCAGGAGCGAGAGATCCTGATGCGGGCAGCGAAGGCAAGTGCTGAGGCCCCAGGGCTGGGCCGTCCTGCGCCGTGTTCCTGGGCCCCACCTCTGGGGGTCAGCTCAGGGAGACGTCGTGCTGCTTGTTACGGGGGAGCTCCACCGCCCTCAGGTCACATGGCCTTTCTGCCCAGTGGTTTCAGGGATTCAGGAGCGGTCGAGCTCTCAGTGTTCGGGGAGGCTGAGCCTTAAAGACATGGGAGGGCTGTGGAGTGGACACAGGAGTCTCCCGCCCCCACGTCGCTGTCCTGGCTGCCCACTGGGAACATGGCAGCCTGGTCCTTAGCGGACACACATTTTGGAGGGCTCCTGGCTGATGCCCGGTCTAGCAGTGTCTGCTGTAGATGCCCACGGGCCACTTACATTGACCGAGATCAGAGTCAGGGTGGGCATTTGCTCTGTCCCGTGGCCTGTTCTCTGGTTCAGCACTGACTCAGCACTGTGAGTTTATTGTCTTCTGGGGGTGGAAAGCCTATTGCTGTCCTGGGTTCTGACTCCCAGCAGCCCGTGAACTGTCCAGTGGCTTCCCAGAGCAGTGAGCTTTCCACAGCAGTGTCAGGCCTTCCACAGAGCAACTGGTGGGCCTGCCTGCCCACCCTTCCCTTAGCTGAGCACTTGACCATGGCACCACGGGGGTCTCCTTTCTGGTAACATTGTTGCTAGGATCAGAGGTGAGACCCTGATTCTGTGAGGAGATTAAGGGTGGTCACTGTGGCTACAGGGGGTCATCTGGGGACAGAAGCAGAGACTGAGCCCAAGGCCCTTCCCCACCCCCGCGGCTGCCCTAGCCACTGGGACACCTGTGACGGAAGGCCGGGACTCATCCAGATGGGTTGGTTTCTTTCTTCTCCACGGGACAGCTTTGACTTTGGATTATACAGGATTACTCTGAAGGGAGCCTGCTGTTTCGCATGCGTTTGAGACTATGCTTTTCCTTCCGTCTCATATCTTTTTTTTATGCTTTTAAAAAAAATTTGTAAAATTTTATACTGATTTACTCATGAAGTTTGTATACGTTGTGAAGAATGATTTTTTTATTGTGACTTCTAACCTAAATAGAAGAACTTTAAAACTACAGTTCTCATTCTGCCGTGCGACATAGATACTGTACGTAGTGTGTCCAAGAGCTTGTTGGCTAGGTGATAACCATTTTGGTCATAGCTTATTTTAATTTTTCTGTCTTTTTAAAAAACAGTCTCGCTCAAGACAAGAAGATCCAGAACAATTAAGGTTGAAACAGAAGGCAAAAGAGGTATGTACTTTATTCCTTAGAAGGAGCGCGTGTCCTTGCTGACGGGCCAAGCAGAGAGAGCAGGTTAGGGAACTGGGGGATGGCTTTCCAGTAGTGTTTGTAATGCTGGGAGCGTGTTTCATGTTTACGTGATACACGTCAGGCGCTTCCTGTGGACACCTTCACGTGTCTTCCGTCCGTTTTGAATTTAGCAGCTCTTTTCCTTTGAGCGCCAGTTAGCTGCTGTCCTTTCCACTCGCCCATGTCTTCTGGGCTTTCTGTGATAGACTTCTGTTGGTTTTCTAAAAGGCTCTTGTAAAGGTGAAAAAGAGAACAAAAGCGTTAAAGGTAACACAACGGCAGAAAACCCTTTGTCCACGTGCTGCTCTCAGCAGACAAAGGGCGAAGGTGACGCGTGGCATTTCTTTGGGACACAGATGCAGCAGCAGGAGCTTGCCCAGATGCGGCAGCGGGATGCCAACCTCACGGCGCTGGCGGCCATCGGGCCCCGGAAGAAGAGGAAAGTGGATTCTCCCGGCCCGGGATCAGGAGCAGAGGTAGTGCCCTGCCCGCTGCGTGCGACACACACGCTTCCCCACCACCTGTGTCTTCCTCCATCTCCTCGGAGTATCAAATTTAGTTTTCTTTCACAAATGGAAATAGTGATACAGTTTTTTTGTGTTTTATAAACACAATTTTTCTATTAGTTTGTGTTTACATATTACTAGATGAGTCTTAAGTAGAAGTAGTTGTTAAAGTATATTGTGACACACATACTTTGGACTTCTTACTTTCTACTATCTTATTGTTACTAATTTTCTAACATATTCCTGTATATAATCTCTTATACCTAGTGTAGTTTACTATTTGTAGAATAATATTTCTTGAAAAAACTGAATCACAATATTCCTAAACTCTTCCTCCACCGTTCAGTCCTTTAATGGTTATTATAACCACATCTGATCGCTAACTGCATCTTTAAAATTTTCTGATCATCCTCTTTTATTGGTGGTGATGGAGTAGACACCACAGTTCACCTCCTGTCCCTCAGGGGGACTGAGCTGGGAGCCATTGGTGACGCCTCTCCAGTGAAACAGTCTTTACGGCGTGAGCTTCCTCTGCGCGTTTATCCTCCTCAGACTTCCCTTTTCACGGCCGCCTTCTCTCATTTACATGATCTGAAAGCTGTAGCTCTTCTCTCTGGTTTACAGTGTGGATGGCTACACACAGGCCTCTGTCAGCAGGAATCTAACTTACCAAGCACAGCCTTGATCTCTAGACGTCGTCACGCCACGGCTTTAGTGCAGGAGCTCTGGCGTCCTAGTTGGAGAGTTGCTGTCTCTGATGTTTTAAAGTCGAGTGACTTGGTCGTGGTATTGAAATGAAGTAAAGCTCTTTCCACGAGGCAGTTAACTCATCACAGTTAATTTCGATGAGGGTTGGGTTGACGTGGAACTTACTGGGAGAGGAGCAGGAGGAGGACCAGGTCTGCTGCGGGAGAAGTGTGGCCAGCATGCCCCTGGGAGGTGAGGCCGTGCTCTGCCCGGGAGAAGCACATCATGCTTGCTAGAGGGTCAGCAGGAAACGGGATGGCCCTCAGTGATGGACAGCGGCTGCAGCCAGGGTGCCCTCAGCTCTGGTTTACTTGAAGCGATTGGATTGTACTTTCCTTTTGAAGAATGTTTCCTCTGGATATAAAAATGGAGGCTGACAGTGTGTGTCTCCTTTCAGCACTTGGAAGATGACCTGTTGTTTTCTGGATCCAGCCATAATTTTCCTCTCATTCCTGGATGTGATGTGTCTGTCTTTGGTGTGATTCTCTTTAGATTTTTTTTTCCCTCTGGGTTTATTGAACTTCTGAGACCTGTAGGTCAGTATTTTGCATCCAGTTTGAGTACGTTTAGGCTTTCATGTCTTCTTCTGTTTGTTTTGTGTATGTGTCTTATTCAGTGTGGGCCTTTAAACACAGATCTATTAGGTTTTTATTGCCCTATCCTACCTTTGAGTTGTGGTGTTGAAGAGCTCTGAAGGTCCCATGGCCTGCCAGAAGAACCACCACATGTATCTTGGAGAAGGTGCCACCAGAGCGCTAATCGGAGGCAAAGACAGCAGGTGTGTCCTGCTTGGGGCATGTTGCTGGGAGATGCAGTTCCTGGGAAGGGGACACCATGCTTAGCAAGGTGGAGGGTCAGGAAAGAGAGGAAGACCCTCAGTGATGTAGACTGACATGGTGACCGCAGCAGTGGGCTCAGGTGTGTCAGAGACGGTGAGGACGGCACAGGACAGGACGGGGTTCAGGTTTGCTGCTCCCAGGGTCGCTGGGAGTTGTACTCAACTCAGTGACCCTGGGCAACAGCATCAAGTCTCAGGCTGTGTTCATTTTTCCTCACAATTGAACAGAATTATTTTTTTTCCCGCTTTTCACACTGGACAACTTATGCCCATCTGCTGACAGGGTCTGTGGCTGCCGCCAGCCTCCACCTGCTGTTAGTCTGTCTGTCAAAGGTTTGTTGTTTGCTAATGTATCAACAATCTGCGTTATGCAGATGACACAACCCTGCTTGCTGAAACTGAGGAGGACCTCATGCACTTACTGCAGAGGGTCAAGAACTGCAGCCTTCAATATGGACTGAGGCTCAATGTTAAGACAAAAATTCTCACCACTGGACCAATTGGTAGCGTCAGGATGGATGGTGAAGAGATTGAGATTGTTCACAGCTTCAGTTTGCTCGGCTCCACGGTCAACGCTCTTGGCACCAGTAGCCAGGAAATAAAAAAACGTATTGCGATGGGAAAGTCTGCGGTTAGGGACCTCTCCAAAATACTCAAGAGCAACAGTGTCTCTCTGGAGACTAAGGTCCGCCTGATACAGGCCGTGGGTTTTGCAATCACTTGTTATGCATCAGAGAGTTGGACAATGACCAAGGAGGATAGAAGGAGAATTGACACCTTTGAGCTGTGGTGCTGGAGAAGAGTATTGAATGTACCATGGACTGCCAAGAAAACAAACAGATTCATCCTAGAGAGGGTTAAACCAGGGTGCTCCTTGGAGGCAAGGATTCTGGGGCTTCGTCTGACATACTTTGGACATGTTGTGAGGAGAGACAGGTCTTTGGAGAGGGACATCATGCTTGGGAGGGTGGAGGGACAGCGCAGGAAGGGAAGACCCTCTATGAGGTGGATTGATTCAGTGACTGGGGTAATTGGGATGGGTGTGTCAGAGGCAATGAGATTGGCACAGGATAGAGCATGGTTTAGGGCTGTTGTACATAGGGTCGCTCGCAAAGGACTCCACGGCACATAACAATAACAGCAACAATGTATTTTATAGTTCTAGGTTGGGTTGTTGTGGTTTTGTTTTTTTTTTTTTGAGTTGTATATTTTGTAATTCTTTGCTTAGATTTCCCAGGCACTGAAGACCAGTTCTTTGAACATATTTATAAAAATGTCTTTAAAGTTAACCATCTGGGGTCTCGGATTCCACTTGTGGGGGTGCTCTTTTTTTCCTTGACTGGGGTGACATTTTCATGGTGTTCATGTCCCGAGGTGGTTGTGGTGAGTGACCCTGGATCCCTTTCTTCCTTTGAAAAGTATCAGCTCTTGTTTTAATGGGCAGATGAGTTTCTGGCTGACGGTTTGAACGTGCGTAGACATGGTTTCCTGTTTTGTCAGTTAGAATCTCGGTGTATCTCCAGTCTCTCCAGCAGGACAGGCCTCAGCCTTCAAACCCTGTCTTCACTGTGAGGACTTGGAATCAGACTTGGTGAGGGGTCCTTACTGTGAGAGAACGCTTTCTGGCCCCTGGCAGTCTGCTCATCTTCCTGTAGTTCAGTCTGCGCGGCCTTCATCTGGACACTGTGAGAGGCCTTGTTCTGCTGTGTGGGGGTCACCTCGGACTTTACCTGCTGGGTGTGCAGACAGCCCCCAGTAGGTCCCAGTTGCCATGTGCAGAGATAGATGTTGGCTGTCCTGAATGCTGTCTTTGCCACTGCCTTGGTGAAACTGCCTGACAGAGGTGAGGGAGGTGAGGAGGACCCGAGGGGGGTGAGGGAGGGGAGGACAGAGGAGTGAGGGAGGGGAGGACAGGGGG
>NW_006399943.1:4022303-4030535 GCF_000299155.1 Elephantulus edwardii | reverse complement strand
GAGGACGGGGTGAGGGTGGGGAGGACAGAGGGGTTGAGAGGACAGAGGGGGTGGGGATGGGGAGAACTGGGGGACTTGAGGGTGGAGAGGAGGAGGCCTGAGAGCATTTGAGGGGCGCTGAGGTGTTAAGAGGTCAAGAACACCTGCTGAACCATAGTAGACCCTGGAGGCCTGAGGGTGGGTGGGATGGAGACAGCTGAAGGGGTAGGAAGAACAGTGCATTTTAGAGGTGGATTTACAGATTAGGTAGAGGAAAAAGATCACTTCTCAATCCAAGTTTGGAAATTAAGTGGTTGATGCTTTTTACGAGGCAAGGGAAGACTTGGAGTTAGACTCGGTGGAGTTAGAAATTGTGCCCACTGTACACACATACTCAGTGTTGAAGTGGGTGTGTCGAGGTGTTGCTGTGGACTTAACCCATGTGGAGGGTGTGTCTGTGTGACTCTTGAGTGGAGAGAGGTATCTTCCAGTGGCCAGTGGAGTGTGTGGCTAGGCTGTCCCAAGACCATAGCACTGGGCTAACCTAACCTCCCAGATGCCCACAGGGCTCCCTGGCCAGTGCGTTGCTGGAGCTGAGTAAGCCCAGGAAGGTGAACAGAGACCACATAGCGTTCCCGAGATTTGGGGAACCCGGAACCTGCTCCCGCTGAGCTCATCTCCTTGTGCTGTGCAGAAGGTGGGAGCTTCCGGAATCCTGCCATCAGCAAGGCGTGGTGGCGTTTTCACATGAGTACCTGTTTGCTTCCTATCTCCTTTTCATATTTTAGAAATTCTTGGCAATATTTCACACTTTTTCCTAGTGCTGCTACACACCTGATAGACTGGGTGATGCAAACAGCTTCTTCCTTCACACCGGGAAACCCCGAGAGGCAGGTGATGCTTTGTCTACATTTCCGAGTTGCTTTCAGCTGTGATAACCAGCCACTCACACTACTGTTCGTTCCCTCGCCCATCTGCCTGTTGTTTCTTCTGTCCACACTTCTGTTCTTCCACCTGCCAGCTTGCCATCTCTCCACGCACTCACCTATTCTTCCACTTACCTACTCGTCATCTATCCATCCATCCATCCATCCACTCACCTATTCATCCACCCATCCATCCATCCATCCATCCATCCTTCCATCCATCCATCCATCCATCCATCCTTCCATCCATCCTTCCATCCATCCATCCACCCATCCATCCATCCATCCATCCATCCATCCATCCATCCATCCACTCACCCACTCACCTATCCACCTATCCACGCATCCATGCATCTATCCATCCATACACCTGTCCATCCATCCATCCATCATCTATCCATCCATGCACCTGGCCGTCCGTCTGTCCATCCATCCATCCATCCATCCATCCATCCATCCATCCATCCATCCATCCATCCACGCATCCATCCATCCATCCACGCATCTATCCATCCACGCACCTGTCTGTCCATCCATCCGTCCGTCCGTCCGTCTGTCCGTCCGTCCGTCCATCCATCCATCATCCATCCATCTATTTGCTGACCAATGTAGCAGCATGAATTTGTGGAGACTACTGTTCTGAGGAGGTGTGACCAGCACTTGCATTGTACCCAGGCCGTCTGCACTGGGCTTGTGGAAGCCTTTTCTTTCTGGCTTCTTCTGTAGGCTTTTAGATTTTTCCTGCACCTCATCAGCAGTTTCTCTGCAGAGTGCCTGGTTTCTGTGGTGGGAGGTGGTATAAAGCAGGATCCGTGTACTGCTCGCACCTCTGGCCCCACTGGCAGCCAGAGCGCAGGTATGTGTGTGCGCACACGCATTTGCATGCATGGATGGCAACGCTTTGTGTGCTTGACGCACTGCAGCATCTCAAGCCCTTGCTCCTCTCTGTCCAGGTCTTTTCTCCACAGTGAGATGACTGACTCCTGTTAAACTCAAGAGAGGATTTTGCCCAGTGTAGTCAGTTTCCAAACTATGCTGGTTGTGAGGGTCCTTATGCTAAGAGGGTAGGATGGACAGGAAAGGCATTGATTTTCAACTTGTGTTAAAATGTCCAAAGAGTGGAAACAAGGTGTGGGGAGGGTGAGGGCAGGGCTGGGACATAGGAAAATGGGGGAGAGGGAAACCCCACCCAGCGGAGCAGACGGGCCTTCCCAGGAGCAGGCTCTGCCTACGTGGATCTGGCACGGAGACTGCGGACTGTGGAAAGCATTTGTCCTTTGAACGTGTGGGGTTCCTGCCTCCCACCGGCACAGTGGACACGGACACAGCCCCCTTGGACCCCTTCATTTACCTGTATCAATCCAAGACAAGCTCAGTTGGTGAAAAGGGGGAGCAGATTCTTAGGGAGCTGTTGTTGAGAACATACTCAGCAGAACCCCCCCGTGACGACCTGTTACTTCCCGAGGTGGGAGGGTACCTGGGAGCAGCAGTCCGAGGCTGGCTGCTGGGCAGAGAGGCCAGCGGGACCACCTGACCCAGCCTCGGTATCAGTTCTGACTGGTCCGGTGGCCTCTCCCCTGGCGCTTCTCTGCTGGACTCGGTCACTCGCCGCAGTGTCTACACAGCCACCACACCATACTCAGGTCGCAGGATTGAGAGTGGGCAGGGTGTCCCCTCTCTCAGCTGCGCCCACAGTTAGGCCTGTCCTGCTCTAGGGCCGCTCAGCCGGGGGCCTGGGCCCGCGGTGCTGCACTCTGGGCCCACGGTGTGGACACACGGTGTGCCCGCCCTGCTTGGAGAGCCTGCGGAGCATCTCCTGGCTCTGCTTCTGCCAGGCCTCCACCTCCGCTCAGCGTCCGTGTCCTTTCAGCTATTACAGCTCATTGTCTGCTGGGACCAGGGGCTTCGCAGCACGGGGACTTGGCTCTGAAGGACACCTTCTGCTCCCTTCTCTTCTCCTCTTGCTGGTAGTGAAGTCCTTTATGTCCATCCTCACATGCCTGCTTTAAGCCTGGCAGGAGTGGCAAAAGTGACCAGTCCCGCTGTGGGGGCTCCACACGGCGTGCTTGCGTGCTGCGGCCAGCGAGGGTGCTGACGTCTCACCATGTTGGTGGCGCCGGCCACTTCCTCACTCTTGCCCTTGAGGGCTGCAGGGTGCAAGGAGAGGGCACTTGCCTTTTCTGTCCTGAGGAGCGGCTCATGGATTCCAGCCGCTAGAGACATGGCCTTTTTGTTAGGAGTCCGACCCCAGAGCTTCCCCCCATTTGCGAGCTGCACCCCATCACTTGGTGAGCATTTCAATCCTGCTGCGCACCGACTCAGCCACCTCCACATAGACCAGTCAGCGATGTAGGCTAGTTACTGTCTTTTTCATTTTGAATTAAAAGAAAATTTTTCCAAAGTAACTTTCCCATGTACGACTCCCCTCTAGTGGGCAACACTGGCATGACACCCATCTGGTCCCCGGCGCCACGACTGCAGGGGCCGCTCACGTAGTGAGCGCGTCTCCTCTGTTAACCATCGAGCTCCGTGCGTCCCCGTCAACTTGACGGCAGTGACAACAGCAAGCCAGCACTGCTGTGCAGAGCACACTCGTGGCACCTGGGGGTGGGTTTGCTCTCAGGGTCCAGGTTCCGGCAAGCCCACGTCTGCGGCCCACGGCCTGCGGGGTCTCCTCCTCTGGGTGTCTCTTCCAGGTCTGAGGCCGCTTTCTGTTTGTGGCTGCACCTGCCGCCATCATCACAGCAGCTCCCTGGGTCCCTCTGCCCACCTTTAGGTGTCTCCTCTCGGGTGAGGTTATGAGCCGCCCCATTCCCCGTAGCCTCCCTTCAGATCTCCCTGGATGCAGGACAACTACTTAGGGGAAGACACAGTCCAGCCTCTGTGGAAATGAGAGACTTCTCCGAATCAGTCTTCCCAGGCTTTACCCCCACCTGGGGGCGTCCCCTCCCTGGCAGGGTCCCACCTGGTGACCCGTCACATCTCAGCCTCCTCTTCTGTCTCTTCACCGCCTGTGTGATGCTCAGCGCCCTTCCTCGAGTTCTCTTCCCACCTCATCAACTCAGGTGGTGGAATTTGGGTGCTGATTTCACCAGGGTGATACTGTGCCCTTCTCTGCTTTCTTGGGGCGTCATCTTAACCAGTACTGGGGTGCTGTTACACCTGGTGGCTGTGACGTTTCACGTCTTCCCCACAGGGAAGCACTGAGACCATGGTCCCCTTCCCCCTGCCCCCAGTCGTGTCCTCACCTCTGACTGTAGATGCAGAGGAGACTGCCACACCGGCTTGGTGCTGCCGCTGCTGGGCTTTCTATTTCCATCTTCCCGCCTGCGTTATTAGCAGGAATTGTGCTCGAAATAGAGCTTTCTGCCCTCCCCTGTCTCCCCTCCCTCCTCCTTCCCCTCTGTCTTTTCCTCCTCCCTCCCCTCTCCTCCCCCTCCTTCCTCCCCCCTCCCCTCTGTCCCCTGCTTCTTCCTTCATTCCATCAACTCTAAGTGAGTTTATCAGTGTGGAACTGTGGATTTTGTTTTGCTCTGTACGTAGAATCTGGTGCTACATGGGGTTTTATTTTGTTGTCCACTTGGCCCCTGCTCTGGAGGTTGTGCTCTCTCCCGGGGGTTTGTGTTAAGTCCCTGCGGGTCCTAGAGCCTCGCAGCCCAGTGACCCACCCAGAGGCTCTGAGCTAGATGCTGCTCCTCCACTCCTCGTGGCTCGAGCTAGCCCCACGCCGTGTCCTCTTGGCTAAAGAGACGCTGACACCTGATAACTTTGTGCCTCGGACATCCTGTGGCCAAAGTTGAATTCTCAGCAAGAGAGGACGCTGGTCAGGACTTTAGCTTGTCCACTGGGGACCAGAACATCTCCTGTGTCCGGAGAGTTTGTAAAAAGGAGCGCATTTTCTGACCCTGTGGAATTTTTGAGACTCATCCTTATCCTTGCTTTTACTGCACAATCAGCCATTTCTCCAAGGAACGTGGGCTCCTTGCCCTGGAGGACGGTGGGAGCTTCTTGCTCTTGGAATGCCAGTGCGTCTGGAATGCATGGACACACGTGGACACACGTACACCCAGAGCTCTCTTTACTTTTGTGTCCAGCCATCCGTATCTGCATTCGAAGCAATGGACTTGAACCTGCCTCTTGGACTCGAGCTGAGCCCCTAGGTCCGTGTCCACTCCCTTCCGTGTCTGGAGCCGCTGGAGTGCGCACGCGTTGACGGCGGCTCGGGCAATGGCTTCCCTTCTCAGCTCTGGAGGCTGGAAGACCGCATCAGACTGGTCCTAGCGGTTGATCCTTCCTTGTCTGCATTAGCTTCTGGTAGCTTCCAGATGTTTCTAGCAATCATTGTAGATGCGTCTATCTCATCCCTGTGTACCTGTGTCTCTTCTCTTTTTTACAACTCGGAGGAAATGAGATTTTGACCCAGTCCTCTTGCGTCCAAGCTGATTAACAGAAGTAGCTGCCCACAGCTGTCCTCTTTAGGTAGCAAGGTGGAGTTCAAACGTAACAGGCACAGTGCTGTGTGCGGTGCCAGCCTGTCCCGTCCCTGCCAGAGAGACGTGCCCCGTCCCTGCAACTGTCCAACATTGCTGTAACAGAAATGTCACAAGTGGATGACTCTCATCTACTGAGATTTATTTTCCTATGGTTTAGAAACCTAGAAGTCCATATTTAGGGCACAAACTTTAGGAACAGCTCTTCTATCTTTTTCTGCTGGCTCTAGAGGGAGGTCCTTGTTCCCATGTGACCTCTGCAGGCCCTGCGTAGAGGAAGGTCCTGTTTTTGTGTGATGTCTGCAGGCCCTGTGTAGAGGGAGGTTCTTGTCTCCATGTGATGTCTGCAGGCCCTGCGTAGAGGAAGGTCCTGTTTCTGTGTGACGTCTGCAGGCCCTGTGTGGAGGGAGATCTGTTTCTGTGTGATGTTTGCAGGCCCTGCGTAGAGGAAGGTCCTGCGTAGAGGAAGGTCCTGTTTCTGTGTGACGTCTGCAGGCCCTGCGTAGAGGAAGGTTCTTGTCTCTGTGTGACCTCTGCAGGCCCTGTGTGGAGGGAGATCCTGTCTCCGTGTGACGTCTGCAGGCCCTTTGCAGAGGAAGGTCCTGTCTCCGTGTGACATCTGCAGGCCCTGCGTAGAGGAAGGTCCTGTCTCTGTGACGTCTGCAGGCCCTGTGTCCTGAGAGGTTTCCTTGGGTCTTAGCATCAGTCTTCCCTTGGGTCTGGGAGGTTCTCAGCACACAAACTCTGGGTCCAAAAGAAGCTCTCTGCTCTTCTTTCTTTGTGGTACTCAGGTCCCTCCTGTTTTCCGCTTCTCTCTTTTAGATCTTCTAAGATGAAAGATGATGCAGGCCACACCCTAGGGATGTTCCCCTTACGTCTCATCAGGCCTGTGACCTACAGTGTGCCCTTACATCACCTCATGATACATCCTGGGGAGGGTTATGCCAGTGTGTAACTGCCAAATGACCAATTACTGAACTGCCAAACCACTGAGAATTATGGCCCAGACAAGTGGGCATACCTTTTGGGGACACATTTCAACCCAGGACACTTTGTAATTTACCCATTTCTACTGCTGTCTGTCAGCTCCTACCTGCCGATTAGAAGCAGTTCTGACTGTTTCCACTGTGCCTCTCCTGTCTCCATCTCGGTCACGTCACTTGTCACCTGCCCTGCAGAGAATGTCCGTTGTGGTCTCCCCACCTCTTGTTGGTGTGGATGCCGGCCTATGTCCCACTGTGCCTGCTCTGCACTGTGGCCCCTGTGGCAATGCCACCTGCCTTGTGGTGGCTGACATTCACTCTAGGGGATTCTTTTTTTTTTTAAAATTGTGATTTTAATGAAAGTTTACAGAAAAATTGGATTTTCATTCATTCATTGTTGCACTTTCTCCGCCTTCCTCCTCCCTTCCCCCCTCCTAGTTCACTTTTTTAAAAAAAATTAAACATTCATTGTTGCACACTTTCCTCTCTCCCCCCTTCCCTACTCCCTTCCCCAGTCCTCTGCAATATATCTCTTATTCTACACCATTGTCTTACATATGATGCCTAATTATAAATTCCTTTTAAACAGTTCTCTTCCTCTTCTATTCCAGTACAGAGTTCATTATCTGTCCATTCTTTTCCTTTTCTCCTCCCAACCCCTCATGTCAGTCCTGCTTCGTTAACAGTGGTGTTCTGTAGTATTTGTCCTTTTGAGGCTGAGACTTTTCATTCAGCATAATGTCTCTAAGGGATTCTTGAGTATTGAGTTCCCAGGTGTTGAGTTTGGTGAGAAGGGCATTTCCAGCCTCTTGATGTGAAGAATCTTTTGGGTGGCTCTCGTGTCCTCGGTTCACACTTCGTTTCATGCCGTTGTCCCTGGTAAAATGCTCTTCCATTGCTGCTTTGTGTGTGTGTTCGGAAAAGCTGGATGCCAGTCTCCTAGGTTTTGGATTCATTTTCCCAGGTCCGCACTGGACCTTTCAGCATGTAGATTCTCGTTTTTTTCTGTTTCTGGGAAGTTCTCTTGGATTGTAGCGGAAACGTGCTCTGCTCCATTGTTTAGTTCTCGCCCTCAGGACCATGGTGACTAGTGCGTCATCTTGTGACTTGCATGTTGCTCTGTGGAAGCTGTGTCACCTGTATTTTAGGTACCAGCAGGCTCACCTGGGGTGGATTTTCAGGCTGAGCCGAGCTAGGAAGCAGAGGCTGCTGGTCTACTTCCAAGGTCATCCAGCGAGAAGCCTTTGAAGGAGGGGACACGTTGTTTTGCGGGACATGTCTGTCAGTTCATGAAGTTGTGTTCGGCCTCCTGGGATGGTCAGCGTGGCTGGATTCTTAAAAGCACCCATCTGCTACAACATTGATGATCTTGTCAGGAGCAGAAGGGGAAGGAAGGAGTGCAAGGCTCAGAGAAGAACCTCGGCTTCCACCCAGAGTCCACTAGCACTCGGTGGTGCCTGGCCCCTACTGCCCAGTGTCTGTCCAGAGCCACGATGGGTGGACACTGACAGAATGGGAGGACAATGAGAAGCAGACCCCTCATTCCTGAAAATGAACAAAGCACTGGGCTTTCCAGACTGAGCCTGGCAACTCCCCAGGACTGGTATCCTCAGGTGCCCTTCCTACCTCAGACCAAAACGAACCCCTGAGACCTCTGCACACAGTATTATTAATGTTTAGGTCTGTCACCCACAAGTTCTGTGCACTTTTGAAATCATAGTATGAGACCTTGTTATCAGGTGGGGCCAGTTGTTGGAAAAGAACATTATGTGTAGAAAAGTGGACAGTCAACAAAGGTAAGGCAGGCCCTCAGTAACATGGGTTGGCAGTGACGGCTGCAAGAGGAGACTGCAG
>NW_006399943.1:4020845-4021368 GCF_000299155.1 Elephantulus edwardii | reverse complement strand
GCATTCTGTTTTGAGTGAGAACTGACTCACTGAATGGCACCTGACAGCAGTGCATGAGCCCAGATGATCAACAGTGGCTCTGAAAGAGAAGGTAATGACTAGAGAAACCTGATCAATGCAAGTGGAACAGAAATGAGGAGGACCTTCACACGCTGTGAAGCTCCAGCCAAACTCACCGAGCGAAGTGTGTACAGGAGTTGTTGAATGAGAACCCCAGGTGAAGGTAAAGCTTCACCAAACAGTAAGAAGCCCCTTTCAGGACCCAATGCCAGGAGGTGGGGCGGAGCAGAGCAGCACCTCATCCTCTGGTGCAGAAGCCACAAGTCGGAGCTGACTGCCAGCAACCAGTAACTGCCTTACTCCCACTGCCACCACCACCCATCCACTGTCACCCCCACTGTCATCAGGACACCCACCACCATCACCCTCACCCCCGTTACCTCCACCATCATCACTCTCACCACCATCACCCCCCACCACTGTCACCTCCACCACCATCACTTTCAGCACCGGAACTGTCACC
>NW_006399943.1:4001076-4020745 GCF_000299155.1 Elephantulus edwardii | reverse complement strand
CCCCCCCCATTCCTGCTTGGCGTATGCTTTCTGGTTCTCTTTCTCCCCTTCAGCTCCCATTTCTGCCCCTCTGTTCTGTGGTTGGCGCTCTCTGTGCCCGCCTCAGTCTACCTCTGGACGTTTCCACAGAGTCTTCTCCGCACCCTGGGTTCCATCTGCTCTTGAGCCCCTTCGGTTCCCGCTTGCCTTTCTTTGAGTTCAGGCTACTCTCCTCTCCTGTTTTGTTTCTGTCCTGGCTTTTGTCTGAAGACGATCAGGTTGAGTCTGCATTTGTTTGAAGTGCTGTCTCGGTTTCCCCTCCGGGTTGGTAGGTGGGCTCATGTCTTTGATGCTTTGATGCAATGTTGGTCCCTGGAATGCTGCACAGATTCGTGAATCAACAGTGCCCGCTTCCAGTGGCATGGCACGGTCCTGGTGGCTTTGCTGCTTCGGGGAGGGAGGGCAGTGCCCTTTTCAGAAGTGCCCTCTGATTTCCCCACTGACGCCTGGTTTCTTCAGGGCAGTCAGCCTTGTCCCTCCCACAAGCTGTGTGTTTGCGGCCTGCCCCTTCCCGGTGTCCTGAGACCTTCTCAGTTGTCGGGGACTGCCCCAGCCTCTCCCCTGTGCACCCCGTCTGCCCTGGTGTTCTCGGTCAGCCTTGGCCACACAGCCTTGCAGTGGGGGTGCCGAGTTCTCCCCACTGCAGCTGTGCTGGGTCGGCCGGTCTCCATCTTCACGTGGCCACGTCTGTGCTGCTGTGTGGCCGGTTTGCCTGCTTGTTCAGAACTCTTTGTGGAGGAAATGATGAACTTGGGTGCCAGGACCATCCCAGCTTCCTGGGGTCCCTGTGCACTCTCCAACTGAGGCCCCGTCTGTTTGCCTTCTCAAGGCTGCTCTCTGAGGAGGCCTTTCTCCAGCTAAAGCCAATGCCTGTGCATTCCTGGGGCTCCTCTCCAGCCCCCCAGGCCTTTGAGTCCCAGGGGCTCCGCTCCAAGGTGAGCTCTCTCCACCCACACCTGTATCTCTGCATCAGTACGAGTCCTTTCCGAGGTGGGCTCTGTGGTGCCTGTGCAGAGCATCTTGGAGGCCTGGGCTGGGAGCTCCAGCCAGATGACAGGGGAGTGGACAGCTCTGGTGTGTCCCATTCCCTGAGGGACCGAGGTCCAGCTGCCTCTGGCGTGGAAGGTGTTCACGAGCCTCGCCCCCCTCTAACCAGGCAGTCTGTCACCACACACACCGGGCTGCCTCTGCCACAGCCAGGGAGTGACCATCAGCCTGTGGGGGACGGTGACTGTCCCCACCTGGGCTTTAACGTCAGGTGGTGCATTTCAGAGTTGCTGGGGCCTTTCTGACCTTTGAAGGTGTCCCAGTGATTGCTCCTGTACTCACCCAGCAGGTGAGACCCTCATGGTTTCCTGTGCAGTGAAAGCTGGGCGGGGGGGTCTGTGTGCAGAGGCTGGTCACCCACCAGCATTCACTGCTGTCCTCACCACAGTGTCCACCAGTAGACAGTGGACAGCACAGTGCAGTCCATCTGCACAGTGGAACATTCCTGACATCCCATGTCATGGACCGTCCCCGAAACCCCACACTGAGTGAAATCTGTCAGTCACAGAGGTCAGATCGTGTGATTTCACATAGAAAACGTCAAGAATAGGCTGTGGCCGCCAGGGACGGGGCGAGGGTGAAGTAAGGCAGTGGGAACTTGAGTAACAGAGGTGGGGGTGGTATGCGGAGCAGTTGCGTCCCTCCTCAGAGGTGGTTAAATTAAATCATCAAATACAGACTGAACTGTTAAGACTTCTTGTCTCAGATTTCATCAAAATGAAACATTTCCATGTGCCCACCGTTGAGTAGCATCAGTTTGCAAATCTTTCAACTTCTTTTACGTGGAAGCACCCCTCGTTCTGCCAAGTAGCCTTGCTGAGTGTGCACCGCTCCCGTCTCAGGGTTTCAGGCCATCACATGGGCTTGTGTGCCGGACTCCAGCCCCTTCCATCCTCACGCCTCCTTGTCCTGAGGCCTCACGCTGTGACCCTCGGCCCTTGGCCTGTGTCCTCACTGGGCCCCAGTTAGAGCAAACCTAGAGTCTGGGCGCTGGTCCCCGAAAGTGCATGTCCATGTTGGCCAGGACCGACTCTCCTGCCCCAGTCTCCTGAGACTGGGAGGTTAGTGGGCTTCTCACATACACAGCAGGCCCTGAGGGTGACCGAGAATGACCGTGGCTTGGGCGCTCCTCATCCAGTGAGGTCCAGGCTGGTATCCAGGGCAGCTCTGGGCCACTTCGAGGTGCTGTTGTCTGTCCCCCTTGGTGTTTTGGTCTGGGTTCACCGTTGGAGCTGTGTCTGAGGTGAGGGTCATCTGTTCAGGGCTGCAGACCAGCCAGGTCCTCATCAACACTGCCACCTCTGCCCACTGGTAGGTGTCAGTGGCCCTGCGTGGTGACCCACGTACAGATGCACAAAATCTTCCTATCCTGTGCCTGTCCTGTTCGTACCCTCTGCTGAGCCTCCTCCGCCTTTCCCAGTGTGCTGTCCTTTTCCAAGGACCGGCCCCCCGACAACATGGCCACAGTGTGTACGGCAGGGTTGGGTCATCTCTGCGCTGCAGAGCACGCTGGCTGCACTTCCCCAGGCCGATCCACTGGCTGTGTTGGCCATCTGGGATGGCCAGTGCTCTTCGCCAACACCACAGCTCGAAGGCATCAGTTCTGCTCTCATCCTTCTTCATCGTCCAGCTCTCAGGTGCAGAGCAAGTGATTGAAAAGACCATGGCCTGAGTCAGATGCACCTTAGTCCTCAGAGTGATGCCTTTGCTCTGTAGCATTTTAAAGAGATCTTTGACAGCAGATTTGTGTCATTTGGAAGTCCGTGTAATTTGTTGTTTGATTTCTTGGCTGCCTCTGTGGGCATTGATTGTGCATCCAGGTCAGAGGAAACCCTTAGCAGGCGTCTTGGGGGTGCCCCCGCCCCATCTTCTCTGGATGCCTGTCACCCAGCTGTCCTAGGGCACTGCTGTCCCTGACCTGTCATAAGTGTGGGAGGGGTGGCCAGCTCTTATGCCTCCCCTTAGGAAGGAGGAAGTCCGTGACCTGTCCCCATGTAGGCACAGCTCACCTTCCTATCCTGTTGGACCATCTGCTTATTGGTCCTCTGTCCTACCTGCCGAGTGGCCCCAAGGGTCCACTCAGCCTTATAGTGGAGTGCCTGGTGCTATGAAGCGATCCTTCAGGACCAGAGCAGTGACCCTGTGGAGGGTGGTGGCCGTGTGAAGGAGGGACTGTGTGGCTGGGGGTCACACTCTGCAGAGTGTGAGACAGGGCCACTGATCACGTGAGTGTCTTAGAGCATAGAGCTTGGTGGTGGCCCCCCGGGCTCAGGCCTCTTGGGGTCAGCAGACTCTCCTGCCCTGCTGGCCACTTGGTCCTGCCCTCCTTCTGCCACCACAGGTTCCCTGCAGGGTCCCTTAGACAGGCCTGGGGGCATGTTCACAATTTCCGCTCAGAGCAGACTGGAGTTGTGGGAGCTCTGGGGCCCTGAGAGAGAAAGTGGAGGAGAGGGACACAGTACGTGAAAACAGCTGGGCTCTGTGCACAGGACGGGGCCTGGGTGCTCTGGGGAGTGGCTGGGAGACATGGTGGCCGCCGGAGCCCAGGCCACTGCTGCTGGGAGGGTGAGGGACGCTCCCGCCCCAGGGAGGGCAGCTCACAGGTACAGACCGTGGCTGGTGACCACACGGCTCTGAGGTAGGGCTTGTCCACGCGTTGGCCGTGATCTAACCGCCCTGTCTGCTCTTGGCCACCAGGGCTCGGGCTCCGGCATGGCCGTCCCCGGAGGCTCCGGCGTGGGAGCGCCCCGGCAGTTCACGCGGCCTCGGATCACGCGGGTCAACCTCAGGGACCTCATATTTTGCTTAGAAAATGAGCGTGAGACAAGCCATTCACTGTTACTCTACAAAGCATTCCTGAAGTGACCGGGGGAGCTGGTGGTGGGCGCCTGGGACGGTTTTCTATATTTGCAGATTATGCCTTTTTGTAACAAGCAAATGGGATGTTGTTTCAAAAACAGCCACCTCTTTACACCGGAACAGTTTTCTATTCCTGTTTCTAAATCAGCTCTTAGTGCAAGAGAGCCTGCATTTCTGTAGCAGCGAGAACTCCAGGCCTGCGGATGCTCCCAGAGGGCAGTCGGACCGTAGCTCATCCTTGATAGAGTGGCCTTCTTACCAGACAAGCCATAAATAAAGACTGAGGGGTCGCCAGCGGGGCCGCTGCCCTCCGTCAGTGTGGCCGCGTCCGTGTCCAGTGGCGTCAACTGCTTTACCCCACCTCACTTAGGACGTAGGCCCACGTGTCCAGCCCACGACCTCATCTCACGCGTTTTATTTTTCTAAGTCAGTCGGCAAAGCAAACTGATGTTTTTAGACTATTTATCACCCCCACTGCCCACCCTTCCCGAGACCCCTCCCCGCAGACCCATGGCCTCAGTGCGTGCGCACGGCGGCCCCCTGGGCGTGTCGTCAGCATCTGTACAAAAGCGTTTTACCTGCTCTAGTTTGTAAAGCTGTAAAGTTAAAGGAGATGAAGACCTTTTCAGCATAAATCTATTTTACTTGCACTGTGTTTTTTAGCCCCAAGTGAAAGCTTAGATGAAATAAAATCAGAGTTGAGAAGAACCGTCCGATGGCGGTTTCGGTGTGAATCAAGTGTTGGAAAATGGTTGGTGTATTTTGTCAGTAATTGTACATAATTTTTGGCACATGACATAAGAATGGCGATGTAAACAAGAATTATTTTGCTACGAGGCTGTATGCAAGCTGTGGGCTCCCTTTACAGAGGCCCAGAGCAAAGCCCCTTCTTTGTACCTATTTTTTTATTACAAATATACTAATTGGTTCTTTATATTTTCAGAGGTTATTGTATTAAATTGTCTATTGATAGTACTTTTCTGACTGTAAATACGCGGGCTTTCTCTGAGGGAGCCCCCAGGAGGCGGCGTGTAGCTGAGTGCTGATGAGGCTATCAACACCAAGAACTGTTACGCCTTTTATTTTGTCTTTTAGGAAATCCCTGTCTTTCCATTTTTTCATGTAAATTTTGCACAGTTACTTGTTCATATGTAAATATTTTACTTTCAAAAATGAAGTTTTTAATTGCTATTGTTTTATATAGGATTGAAAGAAAAATTAACTCCTTTATTAAAAACAAATTTATCTGTAATGTTTTGCTGTCTTTCCTTGGGCTCCGTTCTTGGCAGTCCCCTGGGCCCATGGGCTTGTGCCTGAGCCATGGTCAGGACAGGGCTGGGAGCTGGGGTAGTGTGCAAGCCTTGTCCCTTCTGGGACGTGCTCCTCCAGGGGCCACGGAGGGCGCAGCACGTGTGGTCACCTGAACTTGTGGGCGACGTGCTGCCTGGACGAGGCCCGAGTCTGCCTACGTGGCTGCCCTCGTCACAAGCTGCCAGTGGACGCTTCTCGTAGCAGGTTTTCTGGGTGCTTCCTGCAGGGGACAGGGGATGGGACGGGGACAGGGTTGTAGATGCCACATTGCAGTCCAGAAGGAAGGCAAGAAAGAAGAAATCACAGTCACAAAGGAAGAGCATTTACATGAAGGATTCGCAGATGACCCTTGGCCATGATGGACACATTAGAGGGTCCCAAGCACTGTAAACATGTTAAAGAGAGTGGTGAATGAGTTTAACTAGTTTGCAGGACACCAGGCCACAGCACCCCTAGCTCTTGTGATGATGTCTGCAGTATAGCGACAACCACTAGGGGTCAAAAAACCCCTTATATATGCTTTTTGGATTTTTTTTGGTTCAAATCAGGAAAGAAGTGCATCAGGAATACTTCTGCCGCCATTCCTTTTCAGTTGGTATGCAGAACAGATCATTTGGGAGACTGGGTGTATGACAAGAACGTGACATCAGGATTGGAGGAGGACTCCATCAACAACCTGCGTTGTGCAGATGACACAACCTTGCTTGCCAAAACCTGAAGCCTTTACTGCAGAAGGTCAAGGACTGCAGTCTTTAATATAGATTGAAGGTCAACATCAGGAAAACAAAAGATTTTAATCACCGGGCCAATTGGCAAGAGCATAAATGAGAAGAGATTGAGATTGTTAACAATTTCAGCTTGCTTGGACCCACAATCTATACTCTTGGCACCAGCAGTCAGGAAGTCAGAAGATGAACTGCATTGGGAAAATCTGTTGCCAGGGACTTCTCCAGTGTGGTAAAGAGTGATGATGTCAGTTAAGAGACTAAGGTGCTCCTGATCCAGGCCATGGTCTTCACAATTACTTACTATGCATTAGAGAGCTGGACAATGACTAAGGATGACAGAAGAGGGATTGATGCATTTGAGTTGTGGCACTGGAGAAGAGTTGGAGATTTCACAGACTGCCAAGAGAACAAAAAATTTATCCTGGAGAGGGTAAAACCAACTTGCTCCTTGGAGGCAAGGATTTTGAAGTTCCGTCTAATGTACTTTGGGCATGTTGCCAGGAGGGACCAGTCCTTGGGGAAGGACATCATGCTTGGAAGGGTGGAGGGACAGCTCAAGAGGGGGAGACCCTGGATGAGGTGGACCCACTCAGTGACTGGGGTATTGGGGTCAAGTGTATTGGAAACAGTGAGATTGGCTCACGATAAGACTGGGTTCAGAACTGATGTATGAGTCTCAGGCGACTGGACAGTATGTAACAAGAACCGCTTATATTGGTTTTAAGTGCCATTGAGTCAGACAACTCGGTGGATAACGGATCTGACCTCTGTCTTGTCTTGCACCATCTTTATTCTGGACCTGTTTGAGTCTGTTGTGGCAGATGCTGCATTAGTCAACCTCGCTGAGGGACTTCCTCTCCGTCACTGACCCCCCTCCCCTCTTTAAAGAATGTCTCTTTAAGGAATAGCTTCTCCTAGCAACGTGTCTGGAATGTATGAGATGAAGCTTCACATCTTTGCCTCCAGCGAACATTCTGGTTGCATCTTCTCTAAGACATATCTGTTCTTTGGCAATGCATGTATATTCAACACTTCGCCAACACAGTGTGAATGTATCTGTTCTTCGCTCATCCTAATTCATTGTCCAGCTCTCTGCTAACCCACAGGGCGTCCCTCTCTCAAGATTCAAATCCATCAGCTGCTTCGTGGGAGAAAGATGGCCAGGCTTTATCCCCTACAACCTTCAGCCTCTGAAAACCCACTGGAGGGTCAGCTTTGAGTGGGTACTGACTTGACAGCAATGCGACGAGTGAGGTGTGTCCTTGTAATAATATATGTATTTGTTTTTGTGAGGTGTCATCGAGTTGAGTACGACTCATAGTGACCCTGTGAACAAAAGATCTGAACCCAGTCCCGTCCTGCACCATCCTCACACTTCCTGACACACAAGAGCCCATTGCAGCAGTCACCTTGTCAGTCCACCTGGTTGGGAGTCTTCCTCTCCTTCACCAACCCTCCCTCCTTGCAAGCATCATGTGCCTCTCCAGGGAACCTCCTTGCAATATATCCAGAGTATGTGAGGCGAAGCCTCATTCATTCTTGCCTCCAAAGGGCACTCCCGTTGCACCCTCTCCAAGACACATCTTGTTCTCTTGGCCATCCTTGGAATGTTCAGGGCTCTTCTCCAACACCACACAGCTCAAAGGCATCAGTTCTTTTTCTGTCATCCTTGTTCATTGTCCAGGTCTCGGATGCATGTGTGTGTGTGTATAAGCAGGAGTGGCACCCACTTCCTATACAGCATGCCTCTGGAAACTCTGTGAATTTTGAAGTGTTGCTAGTTCTTGAGGGGCTCTCGTTCATAGGGTTGCTATGAGTCATGCTCAACTCTACTGCAATCAACAACATAGATATGTGTATATATAAAAGTAAATGCATCTTTTAATAGACCTTTAGATATAATATGTACACAGTTTTATATATTATAAAGATAGGCACACCTCACTCACTGTCATTGCTGTCCAGTTAGGACCCACTCAAAGCTGACCCTCCAGTGGGTTTTCAGAGGATAAGCTTGGCTGCCTTCCTTCCGTGGGTCAACTGGTGGATTTGACTCTCGGGAGAGGGCCCTGCTTTGGGTGAGCAGACCATGCCACCCAAGCTCCTGTATCCATGGGGACACATACCGTTAACAGCGCTGAGGTCCGTGGGTGCCGAGGGGTGGATTGGATGATGTACAAAGCTCTGCACTGGGAGAAGACCGGAGCGAGTGGAAACCGCCAGGACTGTGGGTTGGAAGAGCCGGTGTTGTGACAGTACCAGTTCTAACCAAGTCAGAGGTTCAGTGCAAGGCCAATGAAAATCCCAGCATTCTCATAGGAAGTTCCGAGCTGATTGCAAAAGCTTGTATGGAACTGTAGAAGACGCAGACTTCCTAGAGAGTCTAGAACCAACTTAGAGCATTTGCCCATCCAGATTTCAAGACAGACTTTGAGGCTGGAGCAGTCCAGGCGGCAGGACGGCGTGGGTGCAGGCCAGGGGAGGATGAGCCTTCAAGAACAGGAGAGGCCAGAAATCGACCTGTGTATTACTTGTGTCCTGATGAAGGTGGCTGTGAACTCAGCGGTGGAAGGAAGGTCGCCAGGGAGCTGGACGGTCTGTGGGGCTGAAACAGACCTCCATCCCATCCTCACTCCGTGCACTGCCCTTAATTCAAGATGGAACACAGACTCGGGTGCCAAAAGTGGAAGCAAAAAGGGAGACATCAGAAAGCAGAAGATCTTCGTAGACAATAACTCACGATGGAGCACCGAAGTAAGGCGGAGAGGAAAGAACGAAACTTGTAGCAGAAGGCAGAAGACCTTCGTGACCTTGGCAGGACGAGGCACAGACTATAAAAAAGGCTTAGAACTTGGCAATACCCCACCAGGGCGGAGGCTCCCAGGGCCTCTGATGTGATGCCAGAGGGTGAGGGCTCTGTGGGGTCTGTCTCGTGGCTCGGGCTCTGGCACCAGCTGCCAGCTTCTCCGTGCCCTCGTTATCATGATAACAAATCTCGTCATTTCCCCAGCCCCCCTCTGGCTAGTGGTCCTGCAGCCGCCTCTGGTCGTCCACCTGCCTGGAACAGTCCAGCTAAGAGGGAACACAGCTGAGAGAGCCCTGTATCCTTAGTGCCTTCACATAGCAAGCATTCGGGGGTGACTGTGTCCACCGCTGGATGGCCAGGAAGACCCGTGCTCCGTGCAGCCTCTCCGTACTCCTGTGTCAGAGGACCCAGCACTGGCCACAGCCTCGCCCCATACTTTCCCTTTCTGAGGGGCTGATTTGGGGCTGGGGAGCTGAGGTCAGTGCCATGAGCAGTGAGAGGCAATGCGGGGTGAGAGTCTATCTTGGAGGTGGGATGGGGGTACCGTGTGGAGCCCCCATACTCAGTACTCGGCCCCTCCTCACCCCATGGAGAGGATATGCTGGGGACGCTGCTTCTGGACCTGACACAGGCTTGGACAGCACACCCCCATTGAGGTCTGGGTCGAGGACACTGGTGTTTCGGTTCCCTTGTTGGTCCAATGGGCAGCACTAAACAGCTCACCCAGACTGGACTGCTGGTGGTGCTGGGCTGTCACAGTGACCCCACGAGGGCCCAGCTTTGGGGAGAGGACATCTGAGTTGGGACAGCTTGGCCACTTTGGAGGACTTGATCTGTGGACAGGAGAGATTGCACAGCTGCACAGGGGACAGTGGAGTTGGAGACTCATTGCGTGGGTCGGGGATGGCCATGGGGTTTGGGGGTGCATGGCTGGGGCACAGTTGACCCACATGAGGGGAGAGGGCCATGGGGCCTGTTGCTGTTTGAGGCTGTTAGAGGTGCTGGTGGGGGAGGGACCAGAGCCATAATCCTGCACAAGCCCCCCCCAAGACACAGGTGAGGTGGCCTGGGCTCTGCAGCTAACCAGGAGGGGAACGGGGAGCAGAGTCACATCCCTTCTAGAACAGCTAAAAGCCTGGACAGCAGCTGTGTGGACGATGACCCCCACAGAGGAAAGCCAGGAAGGATTTTGCTCACTTCTGAGACATCCAACTGGGGTGGGGGGAACGTGAGCAGAAGAGACAGAGCTTAGAGGTCAGGGATAGACATCACAGACTGTCAGGACCTGCAGAGGGCTCCCCACCTGTGACTGACCACCCCAGGCATGTGAGGACATGGGGCAGGGTGACCCTGGAGAGCATGGGCTGGCTGTCCCCAGAGCCCACACAGGGCCTGGGACAGCTCAGATCCCACCAGCCAGCACAGAGACCAAAGATCCTGCCAGGTGGGCATCAGACTGAGACCCCAAGGGTCATAACAGGCTCCACAGGGGGCCAGATTAGCCCTAGATTCAGCCCCTCAGAGGCCAGCTGGGAAGCGGTCTCCGAAGTGTCCAGTTATTTCCACGCATCAGCCTCCCACACCCCCCTCCGGAGACCTTCCCGAATGCAGCACACTGCAGCACGAGGACCCGTGTCTGGAATCGGCAGGTAGAAAGTGGACACCTCCACCCCCCTGAGCGCGGAAGGGCTGGAGGTGCCGGCTGGGCATCAGCCGTTCTGATGAGCGTCTCACAGTAGATGACCCAGGATAGAGAGTAACACGTGAAACAGAGCCTGAAATTCCTAAAAAGAAAGAGGAACGGAACACCCCAGAACCTCGTGCCTGCCCAAGACTAGAGGATTCCCTAAACCCTGAGCTACTCTTCAATCCTCGGACCAAAACTGAAATCCAGGCTTACCTTGTAGCTAAAGAAATTGGCAAAAAACCACTGAGAATCACCCATAAGTACTGCTTGCCTTTGACAAAGAATGTACGTGTGAGCAAATTGTCAACAGAACTTTAAAACAAAGATGGGAAAGTAGGGAGAGAGGGGAGTGAGATTAGTGGGGGCAGAACCACTCGAATGGGGGGTGATCACGTTCACCCTTTGAGAAGGTGTCACCTCATCGTCAAGCCCTTTGTGTCGGGATTGTTGAATGGGACCCTACAACCACTCTGGAGGACAGGAAGGTGCTGAGGACCCACAGCGTCCAGCTGGGTGGAGCAGACACTGAGCTTGTTGAGGAAGAGGGGGACTTGGTTCTGCAACCAGTGTCCACAGATGGAGAACCCAAAGAACATGGTTCATCGGGCGAATCTGCCACCAAAGATCTCGCTCAAGTGCGACAGAACCTGTTTGCCAGTTGAAGGGAAAGGTGTGCCTGGCTTCCCACTGTGCGGTTTCCAGTTGTCTTGGATGTCTGATTAAACTGGGCAATGGTCCTGGGGTGTGTAGTTTGAGGGCTCCAGCTGAACTAGGCTGGCACATGTCCCTCCAGCTGTGGTCCTTGAGGAGGTGAAATCCTGTCCTTCTGTGTCCACTCCCCGGGATGTGGCCAGTGTCCTCCCCGTGTCCCAGCAGCCGCTCTGCCCTCGCTCTGCCCTCAGTGTGAGGCCTCAGAGTGCCCTCCCTCCCAGCCCACAGGGGACACCGCCCACCTGCCATCCGGGGAGAAAAATCAAGCGGGTGGAGGCGACCATTTCAAAGGGGACTTGATTTATTCCGCGGAGCAGCGCGCCAGCGCCCGGCCGCCTGGCGCACCCGCTGCCCGTGGGGACCGAGGCTGCGCGGCACTAGAAACACTGAAAACATCAACTCTCTTCCCTTTTTTTGTTTTTGTTTTTGGTACAAAATGATACAAACAACAATACAAAATAGTTGTGCTGTTGACGATTACAAAAGAATTGGGAACACCTGTCCAGCCTGGCGGCGGGCAGCGTGGACGTCACACTCCGGGACCTCCCCACAACCACGGTCATGCGGTTCTACACATTCTGTCCGTTTTCAAGGAAACATGCAAACAAAACGACAAGGAAGCAGAGAGCTCGCGTGGGGGGAGGCCCGGCGGCTGCTTCTGGGCTCTGACTTGACTTTTTTGGTGTTATTCCTTTGAATTTTTCCAGAAATGGAGACCCACCCCCTGTGTTTTTAATCTCGGGGAAGAGGGAGCTGTTTCACAAGACTGCATGTCTGGCCAGTGCACACATCAGGAAAACTGAGGCACCACTCTGCTGCTCTGGGGGTGGGTACTGGCGCTGTGGGGGTGCGGAAGGATGTGAGGAAGGGGCCTCAGCCTGCGTGGGCATTGACCGTGCCCAGGCACTGCCGTTGCTGTCTGCTTGGCTGGACCTGAGCCCTGGGCAGGCCGAGTGGACAGGCAGCAGGAGGCGTGTGTGTGACACTAATTGTACTGCTGGCTAAGCTGTGCTGTTGGGCTTGAGTCCCAAGATGACCCCGGAGGGGAGTGAGTGCTGGGGAGGGGCAGAGTGGAGGGCCAAGATGGACATGACGAGGCCCCTTGGGCCCCTCCGGCTGTGACCACAGCTTCATGCAGCCCGGCATTCCTGGTGAGAGGGAGAGGGCCTGGCCATGACAGGGTGGGTGGGCTCAGAGGGAAGGGCATGACCCAGTGATGCCAGGCTGAGTGGGGTGCAAAGTGTGTGTGTGTGTGTGCGCGCGCGCGCGCACACGCAGGAGGTTCTCCTGATGGCCCTACGGGCCGGGTGGGGGTCTGGGGTCGGTTACAGACTCCAGCAGGGTGTGACTATCCAGCAGAGAGTCCCTGTCCCCGTCCCAGGTCACAGTCACACCGTGTCCTCATGCTCAACACTCCCTTGAAGGATGACTTCTCAGAACAGATGGACCCCCGTCCTCAGACGGCCCCTAGGCATTGGCACCAGCTGCCTGGCTTGCATAGCATGGCTGGGACCGGCCTCTTCCCCTCCTTGCCTCCACAGATGGCCGGGGCTCCAGCAGAGTGGCCTTCTGTGTGAACCCCTGGGCTCAGGGTGGTGAACCCCAGGCCACTACCCTATACTGGCCACCTCATCCTCCGCACACCTTTCCAATCTGACCACGGCTCAGGCCACATGCCGAGCAGGTACCATCAACTTTATTTAGACGTCCGGTGGTGGGAGTGGCTAAAGATCAAGGAAGCAGCCAATGAGGGGAGTTCTCGGGGTGGAGGGGGTGGCCTGATAATGGGCCAAGCTGGCAGGGTTTGGAAGCTGGAATATGGAGCCACACAGGGTCAGGGAGAGCAGAGGATGGCGAATGAGGGGCTAGGAGGGGACATCAGGGTGGGAGAGGCTGGAGGGTGAGGACAGAAGGGGAATGCAGACGGTTGGGGGGAAGGTTGAGGGCAGTGTAGGGGGGAGAGTGGACAGTGGATGGGAGGAAGGGGGCAGTGTGAGTGGGAGGAAGGAGGCAGTGTAGAGGGACGGTAGGGCCAGTATTGGGGAAGGACGGGGACAGTTGGGGGTGACTAGAGGATGGGGACAGCGTGCAGGGGAGGCCCAAGGCTGAGGAGAGGGCACTGTGAGAGCTGCTTGTGCGGCTCCTTCTGCAGGTGACCAGCTGTGGCCTGTCACCCCCACCCTTCCCTGGAGTCCCTGCTGTCACTGTCCTGGGTGAGGTCCATGCAGAGGGCAGACCCACACAAGGCCCCCATGTGGGCCTGCTGCCCTCATGCTGTGGTCTGGCCAACAGCTCCCAGACCCCTGGATGTCGTCCCTTCCCATGTAAAGGAGCAGGACCTCCAGGGACCTCCCCGCATCCCTGCCCCAAAGAACCCACCTACACTGGGAGCCATGCTCCCACATAGTGACACCATCCCCACATGCAGGAAGGACAGCCCTGGGGGTCCAGACATCCTAAGCCATCCCACCACTCAGATTTGGGGGACAAAGGGTGGGCAGTGCTGAGTGCATGTGATGAAGAGTCCCCACATGGAGCTGTGGCCTCAGAGGATTCAGGGTGTGCGTATGTTTAATCAGATGGGGTCCCACGTGAGTCTGGGAGGTGGGGGGACTCTCAAGAGGCTGGCAGGATCCTAGCCGGGGTGGGCTAAGGGTTGTAGGGCACAGTCTGCTTCTCTGAACCAGGAAGCTGAGTGTCAAGGTGGCCTTCTGGTGACAGTCTCAGCGGCTTTAAGTTGGCTGACAGAACCCTAGAAATGTGGGGGCCAGGAGCTTCCAGCACAAGCTTGCTGTGCCCACCTGCCCAGGTGCCATGCCCACCTGCCCAGGAGCACCTTCAGTTAAGGAGCCACCCCCACGGTTACTGGTCAGCACTGGGTCCTCGTTCACCGCAGGATCCTCAGTCACTGTGCTCGCCTGAACCTGGGGTTCCTTTGCTGCTAAGCTCCCCCACCCAAACTAGCCATGGACACCTCTCACTCCAGGTGCCCAGGACAGGGCATGGCCTGGGAGCTACTGGCTGGACACCAGAAGGGCCACACTGTCCCCACCAGGCCTCGACTACATGGCTAGACTTTCTCGGGGAATGTGGGTGAGTTACCCGCTGCTTTCTCACTAAAAGACTAGAAGAGGGGGCGTGCCCAACACAACATTCTCCCTGCTTTCCTAATCCATGCTTCCGAGTGGGGGCAGCTGGTCGGGGCGCTGCTCAGTGACAGGGCACCACTCTGGGCCAGGGGTGCTGCTTGGGGCAGGGTGCCACTCAGATATGGGGTGCTGCTCAAGAACTGGGATGCCACTTGTAGCCAGGTGCTGCTCGGGGCTGGGGTGCCGCTTGGGGCGGGGCACGGGGTGGCGGGAGCTGGGCCTGCCCATTTCGGTCACTCCTGAGTTTGAGGGGGTCGGACACGTGCACCAAAAGGCACTTTCAATTGGAAAAGCAGTGCTTCTGTTATAGGAGATTCAAGTGAAGAGAGTGCCCCTCGCTCTCCTCCCGTTGGTCATCAGTCGCGGTCACTCTGAGGCCCATGCCCGGCTGGACGCTCGACGAGGGTGGGGCCGCCTTGCGAGCGCACAGTCCATGGAGGGACCACGCCACCGGCGTCCAGCGCATCCTCCAGGCCTCTAGTCCTCCTCGCCGCCCCCGTACATGTCCGCCAGCTTCTTGAACCTGGGTCCCCAGTCGTTCAGGTAGTCGTAGTCCTGGTCCCCAGAGCTGGACGAGTTCAGGGAGCTGACCGAGCCTGCGGTGGAGCCGCTGCCCTCGTAGTCGAAGACCAGCAGCGAGTCGTAGGGGGGTGCTGTGGGGTCATTGTCTGCAGCCCGGAGACCCTGGTGCAGAGAGACAGGGTATGAGGGGTCCTGATGGGCAGAAAGGGGGTGCAGACCCTGGTGCATCTCTGTGAACCACAGCATGCAGGAATCTGACGGGCACAAGGGGCCAGACTGAGAAGGTGATGGTCCAGGATCTGCATGCAGGAGGTGCTCAAGGCGTGCTGTTGGGCCCTGGTGCTAGTGGATTAAGCAGCGGGCTGAGAATTGAAAGGCTGGCAGCTCAAATCCACCAGCTGCACCTTGAGAGAAGGATGAGGCCATCACTGGTAAAGACTGACCGCCTTGGAAGCCCCACAGGGCCGCTCTGTCCTCAGGTCTCTGTCAGGAGTGACCAGATGGCAGGGGTCTGTGTGGACCAGGACAGAAGGCATTTCTGAGACCTGGGAGCGGAAGGGCTGGCCTCTGAATGGCTAAAGAATGCCGGAGATGCCAGTGTGAAAACACCGCGGAGGCCAGTGGGCTGGGAGGGCCTGTGGTCAGGGCTGGGCAGGGGCGGACTGCTGTCACTGCAAATGTGGACCCAAGGTAGGCAGGAGTCAGAAATCAGGTTGTAACTAAAATACTCTCCTGAATGTCATGTGGGGATGTGTGGAGTCCTGCACGCACCTGTCATCCTGCCAGAGGACTCAGGAGCTGTCATGTTTAGAGAGGGAGGGCCATACTGTCACCTGTGGAGCCCTGTGGGACTGGGACATGTGGCCAGGTCCTGCTAAGGAGAGACGCTGCCCGCGGGCAGGGCTGCAGGAGGCAGGTTGGGGCCTGGGACAGGGCTCGCCCCTGCTGTGCTGACTCAGGCCTCAGTTTCTCTGCTGGGGCACTATGGGCTGGAGACCTGGGAGATTTCCTTGGTGATCTTTCATCCTGTGTCCACTCCATGCAGTCACTCTCTGCCATCGCTGCTCCTGCCACTGGGCACACACTGTGTGCACCCAAGGCTGAGGGACAGAGAAGCAAGAGGTGGGGGGACAGTCTACGCTAGCCTCTGAGCTGGCCAGTGGTGGCCTGCGGGGACCCAGAGTCTTTATGGGGATGAGTTTTGTTTTGCACCCCACCCCACAGGCTGCCTGTCAAAGGTCCAAGTCTCTCTTCGGGGCGGTGTGTTCTGCTGTGGGCCCAGTATGCTGCGCCAGGTCGTGGTGGAGGTGGACTGTCCAGCTAGTGGAGAGCCGTGAGGCCTCAGAAATAGTGACATTTCAGACCCAGGAGAACAAGAGGGGGTTCTGGGACCTTGCACCCACCCAGAGGGTCCGCAGTTCCCGCTCACTGGGTGATGTAGAGTGGGATGTGGGGACCTTGCTAGGGACTGAGGTTGGTTTGGTGGGTCAGCACAGTCCAGTGGTCAGTGCGGCTGCTCAGGACTCCCTTGGACACCCACCTCACTGATGAAGTCACCGATGTCCCCTGGGTGAGGCACCACGGGCCTGGCTGGGTACTGGGGCTCGGCACCCACTGGTCTCTCGTCCACTCGCCGGACTCCAGGGGTCTTGCTGAGCACATGCTCCATGGTTTCCGGCTGCTGGAGTTGGCTGAGGTCATAGTCCTGGGGGTGGGCATGCAGAGAGGCCTCAGAAGGGCGGGGACACAAGGAGTCCAGGCCCGCCTTCCTGGAGTGCTGATGGACAGTCACAGGGAGTAGGAGAGCCAAGCGTGAGTTCAAACCCAGAGTGAGCCCTGGGCACTGTCAGAGATGGGGTGGGCAGGACGGGTCACCATGTGACCTTGAGAGCTGTACCCCCTGTAGGGTGGACGGTCTGGGCAGGAGCTGGTCACTGGGTGTGTGTGGGCTGACTGAGCATAAAGTGGTGACTGTGTGACCGCATGCAGGGTGAGTGACCACGTGCAGTGTGAGTGACCACGTGCAGGGTGAGTGACCACATGCGGCGTGAGTGCGTGCAGCGTTGAGTGACCGCGTGCAGCGTGAGTGACCGCGTGCAGCATTGAGTGACCACGTGCAGCGTGAGTGACCACGTGCAGCGTGAGTGACAGCGTGCAGCGTGAGTGACCTCGTGCAGGATGAGTGACCGCGTGCAGCGTGAGTGACCTCGTGCAGGATGAGTGACCGCGTGCAGCGTGAGTGACCTCGTGCAGGATGAGTGACCGCGTGCAGGGTGAGTGACCGCGTGCAGCGTGAGTGACCTCATGCAGGATGAGTGACCACGTGCAGGGTGAGTGACCGCGTGCAGCGTGAGTGACCACATGCAGGGTGAGTGACCGCGTGTAGGGTGAGTGACCACATGCAGCGTGAGTGACCACATGCAGGGTGAGTGACCACGTGTAGGGTGAGTGACTGCGTGCAGCGTGAGTGACCACGTGCAGAGGTCTGGTGACATTTTGTGGGGTAAGTGACTCTGTGTAGCGTGGGTGACCGTGTGTGGGGCGGGTGACTGAGGGGTGGGTGACTGTGGAGCGGGTCACCGTGTGTGGGGCGGGTGACCATTTGTAGTGTGGGTGATTGAATGTGGAATCTGGTGAACAGATGTGAGGGGGGACCAGGCATGGGATAGGTGACTGGGCACAGGGTGATCACTGGTGTGGGTGACCACGTGCAGGGCCAGTGAGGGGGTGCAGGCTGGGTGACTGCGTGCAGCATGTGGAGGTGTCCAGGGTGGGCCCCTGGCGTGCAGTGAGAGCACAGTGTGTGGGGAGTGCCCTGCGGTGGACGTCAGCTGGCCGCTCACCTGGTCCTCCTCGCCGCCCCCCTCCTCGTCGTACTTGAGGATGTTGTCACGCACGTCGTCCTCGGGGTCAATGAGCAGCTGCTTCGTGTGACGTTCCTTCTCCCGCCGCTTCATCCACACCACAAAGAGCAGGACCATGGCTGTGGGGAGGCGGCGCCATGAGTGACAGCGTGTGCACACACCGTGAGACCGCACACGTACGTGTGTGCACGCCCCTGTGCTTGGGCAAGGCTTGCACGCCGGTGTGTGCACATGCACATGTGAACAGACACGCATGTGCACACACACACATGATGTATGCTTGTGTGCTCGTGAGACCATGCACACATGTGTGCAAGCATCTCTGCAGTGCATGTGTGCACGTGTGTGTGTGTGTGCGCGCGCTTGGACGGCACGGCTGCACAGGCCCTAGCCTCTCCTCTCTTCCCCCCACTGTGGATTGTGTGAGACACGTGTCTGTTGGTCATCCATCGTCCATCTGTTTGCCCGTCAGTGTCTATCATCTGTCTCCCCCCGACCCCCCAGGGAGGCAGTGGCCTGCGCAGCAGACTCCCGTCCACTAGTCTTCCAGCGGTCACCTCCACTTAGCAGGAGGGGAGGGCTGGGGAAGAGGGGGTGTCCCGGCAGAGACCCCAAAAGGAGGCTGAGACATTGGAAAATGCCCTTGGAGCCTCTGCCCTGTGTCCCTTCCCCCTGTCTGGCTTGTGGCTAGAATAGGCTAGACTGTGGGTCCTTTCTCCAGCACCCCATCATACTCCCCATGGGCATGTCACCTGGCTGAGCCAATGGGCACTGGCTACTTCCTGACTGGTGAGTGGGTGCAGGGGTACATGTGACTGAGGCCGGTCTCATCATCCTGGGGACTGGTGGGGCAGTCTGTCCACCGCTGTGGTGGCCATGGGTGTGGAGGGAGCCGGCCTCCGACACGGCTCTGGAAGATGCAGGTGTGGGGCAGGCAGGACCAGGCCTGTAGAGGCACCTGTGTGGCTGGATCGAGCCGGACCTGCACTCAGCAGATGAGGAGGAGCGCCCCGTGCACGCTGTGCTGTTAAGTCAGGGGTTTCCTGTGAGGTCCTCACTACAGGGGCCAACTGT
Organism: Elephantulus edwardii; assembly: GCF_000299155.1. NCBI lineage: Eukaryota > Metazoa > Chordata > Mammalia > Macroscelidea > Macroscelididae > Elephantulus > Elephantulus edwardii. The sequence goes on along the minus strand of NW_006399943.1, from coordinate 4,001,948 downwards.
GGCCCAGGCCCCAGACCCCCACGTCCCCCGCCCCCCTGGCCACACCCCTGCGCACTCACTCAGCAGGATGACAATGCAGATGAGGATGGCTGCGATGGCCCCCGTGCCCAGGCCGGCCGCCGCCACTGCGCCCACTGTCGTGCAGTCACCGTTCTCATCGCATGGGCACACCTTGACCTTGATTACTGATGTGTTGGACAGTGGGGGGTTCCCAGAGTCCGTGACCACAATGGGCACTTCGTACATGCCTGCTTCCAGGTAGAGGATCCGGAGGCTGAGCTGGGCGTAGTCACCTGAGAGGGAGACAGAGACACACACACACACACACACACACACACACAGAGAGAAAGAGAAGTAGAGAGAGATAGAGACAGAGACACAGAGAGACACACACAGAGTCAGAGAGAGAGAGAGACAGACAGACACACACACACACAGGGAACACAGTGAGAGACAGAGAGAGAGAGACCGAGAGATAGACACAGAGACACACACAGAGACAGACAGACACACACACACACACGGACAGACACAGAGAGAGACCGAGAGATAGACACAGAGACAGACAGACACACAGACACAGGGAGAGACAGACACACACACACACACATACACACACACACACACACACACACACGGAGAGACACAGAGAGAGACCGAGAGATAGACACAGAGACAGACAGACAGACAGACACACACGGAAAGACACAGAGAGACAGAAAAGGTATGAGGATCTTCACGTTGATCACCTGTCTGAGGACAAAACAGCACCTGACATACAACACAGCACGCACTCCACACCTGACGTACAACACAGCACGCACTCCACACCTGACGTACAACACAGCACGCACTCCACACCTGACGTACAA
>NW_006399943.1:3988235-4000421 GCF_000299155.1 Elephantulus edwardii | reverse complement strand
GCACTCCACAACCAACATACACAGGGCACACACAGGATACATGCCACACAGCACACACTCCACACGTAACGTACAACACAGCACACATATCCCTCCACAAATGAGCAGGGGTCCTTGCTGCCTAGAGTGGGATGTCCCCGTCCCCTGTCCTCAGAGCCACCCAGCCCAAGTGCCTCTCCAGGGTGTTGAGATTGGAGAGTGTCTAAGGAGGACAGTGGCCAGTCCAGCCCCATCACTAGCCCAGGATGTTATTGGAGGCTAAGCCCCAAGGTCAGGCTGTAGGTCTGTGCTGCTTGAATGGATGGCCCCTGGATAGGACAGAGCACCCCAGGGGGAGACCCCCCTGGACAGGACAGAGCACCTCAGGGGTCACCCCCCTTGGACAGGACAGAGCATCCCAGGAGGACACCCCCAGGGTCTCGCTTAGTAGGACACCCCCATGCCCTGGGGCCTCACTCGGGGACTGACCATTGAGGCGCGTGATGGTCCAGTTCTTGCGCACAGCGCCCGGCACGAAGGGCAGCTCGAAGACGTAGGGGCCAACGTTGGGGTCGATGTCAGCGTCGGCCGCAGTGATGTTGATGGCGTTGAGGCCTGGCCGCTCACAGATCTGTGCTTCCTTGGGGAGAAGCTCAGGGGCATTGTCATTGATGTCAATGAGGTAGATCTGCAGGGTCCCGGTGCCACTGGCCGGCGGGATCCCTGTGGACAGACATGCACGTGGTCATCATGAACAGGTCAAGGTCACATTCCACACTGGTCAACACAGAGACATCCACCACAAAGACACAGACACACACACATACATACACAGAGACACACAGAGACACATGGACATCTGTACATGAAGGGACACACAGGGACAGACAGATAACCCAGCATTGCACACATGGACAGACAGACATTCACCACACACAAGGACACACAGACATCACATCTACCACATGGACAGACACATGCACATTTGTTACACACAGAGACATTAAGTTTGTGCAGGGATGCGGGGATGGACATAGCCCTAAGTCCACACACAGGACAGACAGATTCACCCAGCCGCAGTCTTGGTCCTGCTTCCCTGCTCACACCGAGCCTGATGTCCCTGCCTCTCCAATGCACAGCCTTCCCAGGTGCCACCTTAGCCCAGCTGTGTGGACAGGACACACACACACACACACACACACACACACACACACACACACACCCCAGGACATGCTCCCAGAGCTCTAAGTCACACCCACAGTCACAGACGCGACTCAGCACCACCAGGAGGGCCCGGGGTGCTGGTGAGCAGGAGTTCCGCCCTACAGCTGGGCTTCTTGGGACAGCCTTTTCCTGCCCCATGGCCTCTCACTGCCTTGTCCCCTGGCTGCTGTTCTGACTGGGGCGGGGGCTCAGGAGGCTGTGTCCAGGCCATAGCCTCCGGGATGGTCTTCCTGCCAGGGAGTTGGGCAGGGCTGACCCTCTGTCCCCTCTGTTCTGCTCCTCACGTTACAGAGAGAGCTGAGAAGGGGCAGAGGAGTAGTGGATGGCCTGGGGCACCCCGGCCTGGTCACCCTGCAGACAGCGCCTGTCCACTGAGGGACGGGGTGGGGGCAGCCACGTGGATGGTTGAGGGCTGAATGAAAGCAGGACGTTGGGTCTGGCTGGCTGAGGGCACCTGGTGCTGCCCGGCCCACGGCCCTCCACCCCAGCCAGCCCCCCATGCACTGTCCTCCTTCCCACCCAACCCCCACGCACCGTTGTCAGCAGCCAGGAAAGTGGCCTCGTACACATTGTTTCTAATGTAGGCGGACTCGTGGTCCAGCACTGCCGCGGTGCTGATCTGCCCGTTGGTGGTGTTGATGTGCAGCCAGTTGGCTGGGTCAGACAGCTTTGAATACCTAGGGAAGTGCAGGGTGAGGGTCCTCCCTAGGCCAGGAGGAACAGAGCTGCCCAGATCCTCCCTGCTGCCCCCCCCCCCCCCAGTTCACTCCTCTCTTTAAAAAGTAAAAGAAACACTCCTTCCCTGGTACACAATCCCCCCACGCCCCGCTCATATCAGGGGCTGCTGCTCCCCTGCCCCAGCCCAGGCAGGACTCCCTGCCCGAGGGTCTGCCCTTGGCCAGCAGCTCAGAGCTCGAGCAACATTGTGTCTATGGGAGTGGCCAGCACTCTGCTGTCCCCAGGCCCATGGGCCTCTTGGGGAGCAGCAAGGGGATGGTGAGGCTCAGAAACGAGGAGACTGGAGTGGGGGGGCAGGGGGATGGGAGAGGGGAGAACCAGGGTGGGGGGTACAGGACCAGGGTGGACAGGAGGGGGAGATGAAAGGGGACAGAAGGGACAGGAGTGGGGAAGACAAGAGGGGGGATGGGAGTAGGGGCAGCAAAACCGGAGTGGGCGAGCAGGGGAACAGGGGCATGGAGACAGGCTGTGGAGGGCTTGAAGGAATGGTGAGGGGTCAGAGGTCAGCAGACCAAACAGAACTGCTTATGTGTCACCTCAGGCTGGGCCCTGCTGTCCCTTCAAAGAGCTGAAGGGCACCGGCCACACGCCGGCTTCTTAGTGGGGCGCACAACTTCCCTGCCCACACTTGTCACCAGACCCTCTGCACCCCACCCTACAGATAAAGGAACTGAGGCACAGAGAGGGACCCTGGCCAACCAGCTCAAGGGTGTTAGGATGGGCTGGACAGGCCTGGGCCCCTGCTGCCGGCCTCTGGTTCTGGACATCATATCTGGAGGGGCTGTGTGTTTAGTGGGGTGACTCAGCTGCCCCCCAAGCAGTTCCTCTTCTCTGTCTTAAAAGACAGCCTGTATTGGGGACCTTGCCATCCTTGGGGTTGACCACAGGTCTCCCTGGACTTGGGGACCCTCTGTCAGGACATGGGGCACCATGGACCCACCTCATGGCCTGCTGCATGAAGCGATCGGGGTCCACCGCAGAGAAGGTGGTCAGCACTGTACCCGCGGGCACACCCTCCTCCAGGCGGATCAGCTTGTGGTTGGAGGGAAAGTAGGGGGCTTCATTGCTGTCCATGACAGAGATGGTGACACCTGCTGTGGACTGGAAGGACATTTGGATGCCACTCGCCAGTGGGGCCTGATTGGACACCATCACAGTCAGCATAAAGGCCCGGTTCAGCTCGTAATCCACAGCCTGCAACGAGAGTGCCCGGGAGTGAGCGGGGGTCAGGGCGGGGGTCAAAGGGTGGGAGTCAGAGGGCGTGCTGCAGCTGTCTGGAATGAGAGGGGTCAGAGGGCGGGGGGTCAGAGGGCGTGCTGCGCCTGTCTGGAGTGAGCGGGGTCAGCACAGCTGGGAGGTAGAGTAGGGCATGGCAGGGGCTGCCCAGGGGTGGGCAGGGGTCCCCATTGCAGGGAGGGTGTGACTGGGGCTCTCTGGAGGTGACCTGGGGGAAGCACCACTTGGAGGGTGTAGTGAGGCTGCCTGGCCTGAGTAGGGGGTCATCCTTGCTCGGAGGGTGTGGTCCGTGTCCACCACCTCGTGCTCATCTCAGGGCATCTTTGCACAAGACTGATCTCTGGAGTCCGTCTCCGAGAGCCCCAGCTTCCTGCTTCCTGCTGGGCCGGCTGTGGGGACTCTACCCACTGCGGTCCTGCAGATTCTGCATTCCTGTTCACAGGGTTCTACCCAACAGAGTTCTGTGGGGATCCCACAACGTTGTCTTCAGGTCTTTCTTCCGTGAAGCCACTGGTGGTTTTGACACTGATGTTGGAAGCCCAGTACTTAACTCACTGTACCACCAGGGCTCCTTTGGCCAGTGAGGAGAGAGAAGGTGGGATCAGTGCCCCCGGCCCTCTGCCCTTGGCCTAGGTTGGGTAGCTGAGTCTGTTAAGTCTTCCTACACAGAACTGGGACCCTGCTGGCCCCTCCCTGAACCCTCTATGAAGGTCCCCCTTTGCTGCTAATCTTGGGGTGCATCACCAGGTATAGTAGGATGAATGGTGGCTCCCAAAGACTATGTCCCCCCAGATCCAGAACCAGCATGCAGGTGGTTTATCTGGACAGGGTCTTTGCAGCTGTAAGAATCTTGTGGTGACACCAAGTCTGCAGGAGAACCAGCCCTGCCACACTGTGAACCAGGGCTCTGGTTCTCACGGCCGCGAGGTGAGAGGACACATTCTGTGGTTTTGAGCCAAACAGTTGCTCTTTCATGTGGCACTTGGTATGCGGCCTTTTGGGTAAAACTGGGCAAGGAGTATGGCTTTCAGATGCATTTGCTTCTAATCTGCATAAAGAAATGCTATAAAGAAGGATCAGACTAGCGGAGAAGGTGGCCACGGCCAAGGGCAGGAGCAGGCGAAGATCAGCGCTGGGCCATGACGGCACAAGGTGTGGTGTCATAACAGTCCTGACACTGCAGTCACATGTTCTCTTACTGACGGCACTAAAAATGCAGTAACACGTCGAAGGCCATCCCTGTACCTAAGGGCTGCAAACTATCACCGTGAAATAAATGGCATCGACTGGCAGTGAGACTCCCCAGAGAGAACCAGTGTGACTTCAGATGGTAAATCCTCCAAGGAGCACATTCTCAGGGTACCGCAGTGACAACAGCAATAATGGCCAAGGAGCCTTCAGCGCACGTGGGTCTCTTGGTGCGAGAAGGCATCTTGGATTTGTTATTCTAAAACTTTTAACGTATATTATAAAATAAGGGGAAGAAGCAATTACTTGAACCAGTTCTGGCGGCATAGGGTGCAGGTTGCTTGCTGACCACCAGATGGGTTCAAATCCACCAGTTGATGAGTAGAAGAAAGCTGAGATTGCTTCCCTAAGGGTTTACACCCTCAGGAGCCAACGCAGGCCTAATTGAAAAAGAATTTTCCATAGTGGTTGTTTTTACAGTGCCCCCCTCCCCCAAGGTCTTGAGTAAGTAAGGTTTTCCATGAAAGAGAAATGAGATACAAGAATAAAGTCAACAAAGTCAAGTCACACTCACAGAGCGGCATTCAGACCCCCCAAAGCTGAGCCTCTCTCTTAGGTTTGATACTTTGTTGTAATCATACAGTTAAATGGTTTACCAAGGAAATAACAGTGTATACATCTCAGATCAGGGCCAGGATCCAGGAGCATTTGGGAAAGCCTCTCTTTTCCAGTGCAGGACAGCCATGGTGACTTCCTCTCAGTCCCCTGAGGACTGGCTGTCTCAGCTGTGTCACTACAGTGGGCCCATAGCGACAGGGCCTCTCCTGGGCCTCTGTCTACCCCCCGTTTCTTTAAGGAGGTTCTTTACCCCTTTCTCTGTCTCTCCACTCCCTTCACTCTTCTGCTTCTTTCTGTCCCCAAACCTGTGGGGATGGCAGCTTATCTACACAAGTCCTTGTAATTTTCAAGAAATGGTCTTTCTTTGGGAAGGGAAGGGGCACTGACTGACCAATGCTAGCCATAGACACTTCATTTGCATAATTATTTGCATGGTACGCTGACCAATGCCTGCAAGGTGCTGACCAGAGGGTGGGCTGAAGTCCATGGCTGGAGGAGCAGTCCCACCAGATTAGACTGTGGACACCTTTGCAGGAAAGGTCAGCTAAGCGGGACCAAACAACTCACCCTCTGAGCTAGCGAGCTGACCTGGGGGTGTGGGCAGTTGATCGTAAGGAAGGAAGTGGCTGACTGGGATGTGAGGCAGGAAATGGACGAGATGAACAGGGACCGGTGTCTTGTGGGGCCAGAGGCAAGGAGGCCTCATCACGGTGGGCAGGAAACCGGCTGACAGGCCTGCACATCAGAGCCAGAGATGAGGCTGACTGACTGGAGCCCACGGAATACAAACCGGACGCCCTCTCGCTGTCATGGCGACACGGACAGATGTCATGCTAGGTGACACGATGACACGGACAGATGAAGCAGGATTTTACTTTGTCAGGTAGACTGCTGAACGTGGCCCCCAGAGGCCCAGGCTTGACTGCTGGGGATCCCTGAACACTGCATTGTGGGGCTTCAGGGACTCGCTGACCGAGGGACATTCTCGGGCCCTCGCATGCGCTCAGAGTAGCCATCCTGGTCCCAGGCCCCTGCTGCTGCGTTGACTTCCATTCACAGTGACTCTGAGGCAGCCTGTCCCTGCCCTGGGTGCTGCGGCGGCCACCTTTCCAAAGCAGGCAACCTCGGGCTTATCCTTTACAGTGCTGGCAGACTCCAGCTGATGACAGACCGAGCCACCAGGGCTCTGAATGCAGTCACCGTGGTCCTTTAAGACATGTGTCCCAAAGGCCAGTAGATGCGTCTTCGGAAGGCTGGCCCAGCCATGTAGACCCTGGTGCCTTCCCAGCGGGCGCCTGGTGGCTCTGCAGGTAAAACCGTTGGTTATTAACATGCTGCCGCAAATGATGGCAAAAAAAAAAATGTGTTTCCAAACACGGTCGTCAATTTAAAAGTGTGCGGCAACGTGTTAACCAAAAGGTTGGCGGTTCAAACCCACCAGCTGTTTATGAGAGCCTGGGGGGGGGCATGCAGCTGTGGGGGCCCTGTGGGGCGGCTGTCTGTCCACAGCGTTACTGAGGACAGACATGACTTGAGGGCACCGGTGTTTTAAAGTTCTGGTCTCTGTTATGAGCAGCTCAGTGTAATTTCTAAATGATAAAAGAAGGGGAAGCCCAAGCCCCCTGCCATGGACGTGGAAAGACCCCCCAGCCGAGCCTGCACTACGCTTCTAAGGCTGCAAGTCGCACACGAGGACACTGCCCATCATTCTCCCGCGGCCCCGGGTGGATTCAAACCACTGGAGAGGTGTGGCTTGTGGGTTTGCAGTGCAACTATAGGCTGCATCATCAGAGCTCCCGTTCTTGACTAGAACCCCAGATTCACCTCGTCCTCTGTACCTCAGGGACCACCTGGCATTAGGCTCACTTACCTCCAGGCTTTCCCTTCTCCACCAGCACCTGCTGTTCCCGCTTTCTGTCCTCACTTCCACTAAACTGGAACTCAGGGGCTCAGTGTGTCACACTGACCCTGTCAATGTCAGGTTCATGGCGTCACCAGCACTCTGGGGAGGGGCATGGGAAGGAGACTCCCTGTGGGAGACTGGGTGACAGCCTTACTAAAATGCATCTGACATTTTACACCAAGTTGGCAATTTTATAGAAAAAGAACCGACTCAAACCCCTAGAGAAGTTGAACCCGTGGTTACAAGTCCATTTCACAAGCCTTAAGCCGCGGGTCCACAGGGCTTAACAGCCACGTTCCACGTAGGGGGGTGGATAGTGATGACCTTGTGACATGTGTTGGGGACAGAGAAAGAAGGGACACTGCCCACAGCACTTCCTGAGGTCACCCTGAACTTGATGCCCAAGTCTAGGAAAAGATAGTCGGAAGCAGCAGCATACACTCAGGAAAAGGCTGAGCACAGATAGCAGCCGCTCAGCTTCCGGAGCTGATCCCGACAGCGCTGCGTGGGGGGCGGCGCCCACAGAGCTTCGAAGCCAGCACGTGACACGGCAGCTCACTTACCAATGAGGAGTTTGGGCGGGGCAGGCCCTGGAGGAGGGCGTCATGCCAGTCAGTGAGGAAGAGGAAGACCCCCCAATGAGACAGACTCACACAGCAGCTGGGACAATGGGCCCAGGTCAGCAGAGCCCATGAGGATGGGGGAGGCCGGGCCGTGTGTGCCCTCTTGTACACAAGGCCACTGCAAATGGTGCCTGACCATGGCGCTGACACCGGCGCACATGGGAGAGGCGCCTGAACACAGGGCTGACACTGGGCCATGCGGAGAGTTGCCTGACACACAGGAGGCCTGTCTGACCACAGCGCTGACACCAGGTCACGCAGGAGAGCTACCACTTTGGCAGGTGGCTGGCACTGTAAGATCTTGGCCACCTTGCCCTTTGGCCTTGGCTATGGGGTGGCACACAACTTGCACTGGGCATCATTTCTGTTGGGTCTGTCTCAGGGCCCTGTCACCCACCTTCACCACTGTGACCATGCCCTCATTGGTGACAGGGTCTGTGCGGATGCTGAAGTGGCCGGAGGGGTCCCCGCTGATGATGCGGTAGACGGCGTTCCAGTTTGGTGAGTGGGGCTGGTCACGGTCCATCACAGTGAGGTTGGCGACCACTGTCTCCACCCGATTTTCGGGGACCTCACCCGCGTACTGCAAGACGGAAGAGATGGGGGTGTTAGGGACCCATCCAGGTGAGGAGTCACAAGTGTGAGAGCATCCATCCAGGGCACAAGTGACCTCTGTTCTTGGAGAGACAGGAGAAAGGCGAGTCTGGAACCTGAGGACGAAATGGAACGTGTGGCCAAGGGTCTCCTGGACAATTGCCTCTACTGCCAGGCAACCAGAACCGATGGTGCCCAGCAATAACGTAAGGAGTGAAATTCCAGAGAAGAATCCTGATCAAAAGGGGAGGGGTGCCGAACAGAATTTTAAACTCTTATAGTCTCTAGACTTTTGGGAGCCATGGAGGATGGATGAACCCCTGAGACTATGGCAGAGATAATCTTTAACCAAAAACATCATTTGCAGTGTTCAAAACAGGACTAGTAAGAAAGGCCTGCCTTGGGCATCATGCTTTTTGCAGGACTATGTGCGATCCTAACTGGTGTTGGTGAAGGGCGTTGGATACCCCATGAACTGCCCACAGGACTAACACATCTGTCTCGGAGGAAGTTGCAACCAGACAAGGGTGGTGACACTTTGTATCACATACTTCGGGTATGTTGTCCGAAGGGGCCAGACCTTGGGAAAAGCCTCATGCTGGGGACGGAGAGGGTCAGCGGAAGAGAGGGAGGCCTTCTACCAGATGAGCTGCATTGACTGTAAGAACGGCTGGGGGCCTGTCAGGACGGAGAGGACGGGCCAGGGAGGGCCCAGGTCTGCTGCCTCCAGGGTCATCACGAGCCGTAGCTGAGTCAGCACACAGCAGCAACAACTTACGCGAGAAAATGAACAGTAACCAGTGCCATGGACTGAAGCTATCCCATTACACAAACATGTGCCTGTAACACAGTAATGTGAGGCTGTGTAACGGTCTCCAACCATCTAAGAAGCCAGAGTTCAGGGAGGATTAATGGGGGGATACAGTGTCCTGTCATCAGAGACATGAGGGGGCAAGAGTGAGAGAAGGGCAGGGCGACCTCCGTGCCACCCAGGGACTCACCAGGACAGGAGTGTGTCAGGCCCTGTGCTGGGAAGCTGCTCGAGGCTGGGCGAGGCCAGGGCACGAGAGCTGTGAGGGACACAGGTCCTGCCCATGCTGAAGGGGACAAGGGCCTTCCTTCTCAACAGGTACAGAGACGAGGCCCCCCCCACCCCCTGGGGCTGGCACCTCAGTTGTCCTGCTCGTGTCCTGCCCTGTGAGGACTACACTTCTGTTTGTGAAAGCCACTCCCTCGCGGTGTCTCTGTCAGCCATGCTGGACGAGGAAAAGAGCCCACTAGAAGGAGCAGAGGGTCAGAGGTGGGGGGGGTGCGGGTGGGTTCAGGGAGGGGGTTGTCCCGCCCCCGGACAGAACCAGTGTCAGGAAGCAGTCTAAGATCGGGTAAGATCGGGTCAGTAGGTCTATGTCTGCTGTGTGTGTGATCAACTAGAAACTTGTTAACAAAGAGATGAGGGACCCTCTGCCAGCCAGCTCCTGCTTCCGCTGCTCCTGGGCCGGGGGGCTCAGGCAGGAGGGTTGACAGGCTGGTGGGGAGGCAGGCGTGCAGGGGTGTGGTTTCTCATGCTGAACAACCCAAACTGGAACCTAAAGCTGCTGAGTTGGCTCTGACTCTTCACTCTGGTTTCTGATGCTTCTGGGAGGAAGCTGGCTGGGGGATTTGAACTGCCGACCATTCAGTTACCAGCCCTATGCCACCAGGGCTCCTGTGGTGCTCCTGTGTGTACATATGCACAAAGCCTCGCCCGCCTTACACCAACATGCACACATACACATGTGTAAACACACACGGCCCCTTCGGAGCCCTCTCCGGTCCCCGTGGACGACCACACAGCACCTCAGACCTTCCCTGCGTTACACAGCGAGGGCCGCACCCCTCCTGTGGGGAATGCTGGTGGTGGCAGCCCCAGGGCACTGTCAACCGGCACATGGATGGTGGCCCTAGCTCACCCGCTTCAGCCTCAGTGCCAAGTTTTTCTGGGAGAGTCTATTTTAATTCATGCAAGTTTAATAAAGGTTCTGGAAGCAGGCCTTAAGCTGATAAATCTGGTTTAGGATTTTCTTATTAACCTTCCCCCAGCCACGATGAGTTTTTAATTGAATTTTTCTGACTTCCGGGCATGGGGACAGCCTCCCTCACAACCCAGGGGAGGCAAAGACAGACATGTGGGGAAGGAGGATTTTGAGAGCATCAGGGTGGGATTTCCTGCCGTGGCTGAAATGAAGAATTCAATCTCCCTCATCCCAAGAGGCAGACTGGACTCTGTGTGCTAGGGCCTTCTAGAACAATCTGAGCTCTGAGGTAGACCCCGAAGCTCCTGGAGGAGGACCCCAAGGTTATGGGGCGTGGGATCTGCCCAGCCAGGAGTCAATGGACACTGCGTGGTGCCCAGCAGAGAACAGCAGGCCTGTCCATGCTGAGGGGCCCTGGGCCACTGGGCACCCACTGGGGTGGGTGAGGGGCCCCACGAGGGCAGAGGCAGGACTTGCAGTTGGCAGTCAGGGATGTGGGGGTCCAGAGAAGTCCAGCCACGGAGCCAGGCCGCATGTCGGAGTGGGGAGGCTGTGAGCTCTGTTACAGGCCCCACCCCACCCAGAGGTCTCGGCTGGTCCCACTCTGAGCCCTGGTCCCACTCTGAGCCCTGGTCTCACTCTGAGCCCTGGTTTCACTCTGAGCCCTGGTCCCACTCTCAGCCCTGCTCATCGCCTGGACAATAGCTGACTGGCCTGAGCCTGGGGGCAAGGGCAGGGTGGCCTGGATGGGGAAGTGACCCTTTGACCCTCCTCAGTGACTTCGTGACCCTACCCAGGAGGATGACATCATGACCCTACTTCAGGTTTTCGTCTCTGAGGTGAGGCTGGTGGAACCTCCGTGTGGGGGGTCTCTGCGACAGGAGCTGAGGTAAATTTGAGGGTTCCGGTTGGGCCCTAAGTTTAACCGCGGAAGGATAGAGGGAAGAAGGTGGAGCTGTCTGCATCCCGAAGCCAACAGCCTGGAAAGCCCATGGGCAGCCCTGCCTTCTTCACAGGGTTACTGCAAGGTGTGTCCACTCAGCAGCTCTGGGTTTGATTTTGGGGCTCATTTTGCAGTCTGGGAGACTGAGGCCAAGAGGAAGAGAGCTCCTGGAGGGCCTACTTGCTTGAGTGTGTGTCACCTACGCTGCAGTGCTGATGAAACAGGTCAGCGCCGGTGCCAGCCAGGTGCACCACCAGGAGGACGGGCAGCCAGGGGTCATGAACCTGGCATTGGGGACAGCAGCTGGACCCCTCCCCCCAGGCGCGGACTCTTGTGCACTCAGGGAGGCAGGCCCTGTGCCTACCTTTCTGCATGTGTCCAGGGTGGCTGCCCTGGGCAAGGGGACACTGGGCGTGTGTGCGGTCAGCCAAGAACAGTAGGCTGGCCCTAGTCGCTGTGGCTGCCTGGCTCTCGGAACAGCCCCTCTAGTGAACTACTGATGGCTGAGCCTTGGCCAGAGCACAGGGCATAGTGAAGGGACTGAGTCCACTCCGGTTTTCAGACGCCAGGTGCGTATTTTCAGGCTCTCTCCAGCGTTCCGGGGTGAAATTGAAAAGACTCGGTGACCGGAGAGTTGCAGGACTGGACCAGAGTGGATGTGAGTTCTACACGGCAGGGCAGTGGGGCGGGAGGACTCAGGCTGGCCCAGCACCCTCGGAGATGCCGAGGTGGACCCACTGTCCACCTGTCCCTCACAGCTGATTCCCACCCGCTGGGGATGTGGGCACCTAAACCTGTGTCTCCCGGGCCTCTCGGGCTGACCTTGGGCCCCTGGCTGGGCTGTCCTGGCTCTGTTTTGGACCTCACCTCTGGAACCCTCTGTCAATCTGAGGGTAAGGTAGCCAGTGGGAATGCTGTCTGGTGGCCACCATGGCTACTCCACACACCAGGCCTCTCGGGAGACTCTTCCTACTGCTCTTGGGCTGGGCTGGGTCTCAGGGCTGCCCACCCACCGGGGCTGGTCCAGTCGGAGCTGACAACATGGCAGCTTGCTGTGTTCAAGACATGGGCTCCCGTGGATGCTCAGATCATTCCAGCAGCCCTGCTCAGAGCCAAGGCCATGGCCAG
>NW_006399943.1:3981887-3988015 GCF_000299155.1 Elephantulus edwardii | reverse complement strand
CCCAGGGGGCCAAGGCTGGGACTTCTTGACTAGCAGCCCTGCTCAGAGCCCAAGGCCATGGCCAGGGGGATTCAGGGAGCCAAGGCTGGGACTTCCTGACTTTGGGGATGTTCCTTGGTGACCAGGCAGAGCAGTACTGTTGCCAGAGAGCCATGCCAGTTTTGAGGACATGACAATTGAGAGGTCCAGGTCAGATTCTGAGGGGTGGGGTGTGGGGGTGCCTGTCTCCCTGGCAGGAGGGCTGGGTCCAGGCGGGGTCCAGGCTGACAGTCTGGCCATGGGCCCAAGAATCAGCAGAGTCTGGGGAGTAACTTTTAATTAACATTTAAGAATAGGACTCGGGCGTACTAACACTCCCCCCATCTCAGCTTCTGCTGACTGTTCCTGATCAAAGCTGATAAAAATAGCCTGGCAGAGGCGGTGGCCATCCTGCAAGTCTGCCTACTCGCCACACTGATGAGGACCCCCCTTCACCCTCAGCCCATTCCAACCCACCCAGCCCACTGCACCTATGAGGACCTCACCCCACTTCACCCCACTGCACTGGTGAGAACCCCACACCTCCCATGAGGACCCCACCCCATGCACCTATGAGAACCCGCCACACCCATTAGCATCTCACCCCACACACCTCACTGCACCTATGAGGACCCCACCCCACCTAATCCCACGGCACTGATGAAGACCCCCTACTGTACCTATGAGAACCCGACTTGGTTCCAGGGCCTCGGTTCTGGGGTCTCAGTTCCAGGACCTTGGTTAAGGTCCTTGATGAAGGGCTTAGGTCCTGGGGCTTCAACACAGTCTTGCCCCTTCCCTGGCCCTCAGGTCAGAGGTTGGGCAGCTCTTTCCCACTGGATATTCCTGGGGCAGTCGGCAGGGATTTCAGTTCAAAAGAAAATCCTGTCCCAGGTCCAGTGCTTTCCTGAACACACAGAGGTCAAGGACACCCTGCCTGTCTCCCATCCCCAAAGTGATGCCCGAGCCAGAGAACAGGGCGGGGTGCTGGCTCTGAAGTGGAGGTGCTCCTGGCCGGCCCTTCCTCCTGCTTTGTCCTCAGCCTGAGCTGAGATCTTTTCTGGGGCCCCTGGCTATAAGCACAGTGGGTGACAGGCAGCCCTGTGTTGCAGGGTCCACATAAAGAAAACCACGGGGCAGGGTTATGCCTTCTTTTACGTGTGGACACACACAGGAGGGCAGTGAGCTGAGCCCGCTGGCCAGGTGGGGCCCAACCCCTCCAGACCTGCCCCGTCATCAGGGGGCGAGGTGTCTCAGGGCAGGGCTTGGAACAGGGCTGGGGATGGGCTGGACATTGTGTGGTGTCTGGGAGAGGGCATACTGGGTTCTGTCCAGGAAGCAGGAGCCCAACCCCACCTGTCCGCCCAGCCTGAGGTGGTCACGGCACACCGCCATCCCCACACCATCCACTAGGTGGTGCTGGGCCCTTGTGGCTGAGGCCATGCTGCAGCTCTGCCCATGTCCATACCCAGCCTTCTGGCCTTGGGCGCTGGACTGTGAGGAACCCACAGAGCTCCTTGAGTCTGCTCTGTGGGCATGGTGGTGCCCCTCTGTGCCCACCTCTCTAGCCTGCTCCCCTTCGTTCTGGGCAAGTGACTGGGTCACTCTGAACCTCAGCTTCCTGCTGGACACCTTGTGACTCACAGGTACTCTGAGGACATGACTGACTGATCCCAGTATAATCACCTGTCAGGGCAGTGGGCACTGAAGATGCGGTGTCTGTCCTGTGTCAGCAGCACCCCCCCCCCACCACAGAAACCCCAGGAATTGCCAACAAGAATGCTGGGTGCTGAACAGGAAGGGGGCTGAGACTGGGACCGCCAGGCTGACCTGACTGGAGTCATCTGTCTGATGGACACTAAAGACAGTGGACCTCAAAGAAGGGACCCACCTCTGGCATGGGTGCACATAAGGCCAGGGCTGGGATGGGCACTCTGGGAACCCCACTGACCTTCAGGGGGACAACCTGGTGCAGGCCTGGGATGGTCACTCACCGTGCTTGTGGTGAACTCGGGTGGGTTGTCATTCACATCTGTCACTGAGATGATGGCTGTCGCTGTGTTAGAGAGGCCATAGTTGAGGTTTCCCTCCATGTCCGTGGCCTGGATGATGACCGTATACTGCTGAACTTTCTGGAAGGAGAGAGGGTTGTGAGAACAGCAGGTCAGTGTGCACTCGCACTGGGCACATGCATGCCAGTCTCGGGGGCTCACCGTCAGGGTGTGAGAGTGCTTTGTAAGGTACGTGTGAGCTGTGCGAGGCACATGTTGGCACTGAAAGGTACCTGTCAGAGTTGGGACCACAGCCAGCACCCGTGGAGGCAGTGAGCAAGAAATCAAACGACGTACAGTCGTGGGCAAATCTGACACAAAGGTCTCTTTAGAATCCCAGACAGCAAAGCTATCAATTTGAGGACGAAGGTGTGCCTGGCCCACGCCATGACATTTTCAATCACTTCATACGCATGTGAGAAAGCAGGACAATGAATGAGGAAGGCCAAAGGAGACCTGATGCCTTTGAATGAGAGCTGGCAAAGAGCACTGAATGTATCGTGGACAAAGAACCAACCAATCAGCCCTGGAGGAAGCACAGCCACTGGTGGTCCTGAGAAGCCAGGGCGCTGAGACTGACCCACGTCTTCGGGCAGGCTGTCAGCAGGGACCATCCCTGGAGAGGGACATCATGTTTCCAAAGTAGAGAACCAGTGGGAGAGAGGAAGATGCTCAACAGGACAGACAGACACCGAGCTGGACATGGGCTCACGCAGGACAGTGGCTGTGAGGAGGCCGTGGGCCCGGCCGCCTGCCTGTCATATGCGGGGAGCTCAGCCACAGCGCCACTCAACAGGGAGGCTTTGAGGGTCAGAGGAGATGATGGCCTGAGAGGCCGCTGCCCCAGGCCACGTGACACAGGGGCTACCGCCAGACATTTCTCCCTTGTCACTGAGCCACAGAGTTGGCCTTCCTTGATGTCCCTGTCCCTTGCCCTGCTCTGCCTGTCCATTCCTGTCCCTGCCCCTCATCTCTGTCCCTTGTCTTTGTCCCTCTCCTTGTTCCTGCCCTGTCCCCATCCATCTGCTCAGAGGAAAGTGCCAGAAGCCTGGGAGTGCTGGGAGCCACTAGGGGGAGACCAGACCCAGTTTTGGAGGTGGTGAAGTTCCCCCCTTTCTGGCCATGTTTGGGGTGGCACATAGCCCAGCACCTCTCAGAGTCTGGGGGAGGGGGCTTCAAGCAGTCGGCCCTGGGAGCCCTAGGTGGCAGGGAGGGGGGCATAGCTGTTGGGCAGTGGTGGCCGGGGGGACATCTGCACAGCTGCACTCTGAAAGGGCCTCGTGGAGGGGCAGGGGCTAAGGCCAAGGCTGGAGGCTGACCCGCCCGGCCTTAGAACCTGCTGACCTGTGGGGAACAGTGTGGGTGGGGGAGGGGGTGCACCAAGCTGGAAAGCACCCCTGGTTCCCCCTTCAAGGACAGGAAGCTCAGTTAGGGGCCCCGAGATCGCCACTGAATGACCCTTGAAGGAGTGTGGGAGGACAGTGGGGTTTACTGGGCCTGGTGGGGCATCTTCTTTTCTTTTCAGGAGGGTCTCACGGCTCTGTCCAGCATCGCAGGGCACTGGAGGAGGGAGACCACTGAGGAGGGCTGACGAGGGCCATCTGTGCTGTTCTAGCCAGTCTCCTGTCACTTCAGGACCACCCATGGTGGCCATCTGAGGACTGGAGGGTGTAGGGTGTGATGAACCCTTCTTAGGGCAACCCAGGGTCCATCTCCTGATGTCCCTGTCCTTGTCTACTCAGGGTCCCTCCTACCATGGTAACCATCTTCTCCAGCCTTCAAATCCAGGGGGGTCTCTTCTCCGCCTATGTGTCTGACATCCACAGCCCCTTCACTTCCTCTTTCTTCTGATGAGTATTTGTGTGGAGCAGAAAGAAAGGCCAGAGGACACTGACCTGTCCCCGCAGTGGCTGCAGAACCACTCTCAGCATTCATCAGTGCCAGGATCTGAAAGAGCTGGGTACGCCAACATGATGGGGACACAGGGACGCAGCAGACGTGAAGCTCCAGGGGAGACAGGGCTGGCTGGTCCCTCAGGACCTGGACTGTGGTCTCTGTGTCCTAAGGTCATTTATCCTCTTGGTTCTGGAAGCATCTGATGGAGCCTCTCCAGGGAGGGGCAGAGGGTTTCCGTGGTTACCTCCTCAGCTTCTGCTCTGCCATCACAAGGCCTTTATTGTGTCTCCTCTCCGTGCTACTTACACACGTCACTGACTCAGGGCTCCATTCGAGATCCTTCTTAACTACTTCTACCAAAACTCTTTTCCCAATGAGGGCGTGTGTGTAGGTTCTGGAGCGAGGATGTGACACAGTTCTAGGAACATCACTTGGTCCCTATGGGCTGGATGCAGTTGGTCTGTGGTGGGACCAGTGACTCCAACAGAATCTGACCTCCAGCTGTGACCAGCTCTCGCTCTGCATCCCCAAGCCAAGAAGTATGTACTACCCTGCTCTTCTGGGCCCTGTGCCGTACACCAGTCCTCTCCGCTGGGGTGTGTGGTCAGTGCAGAGATGAGGACTGGGGATCCTCCTGACCTCTGCTGGACTGGTCAGTGTAAAGGTGGACCCTTCCCTGTGCCCGTCTGCTCAGTGTGGGCTGGAACCATGGCAGCTGGAGGGCACTGACTGTTCACACGAGGTTCCAGGTGATGGAGACAGCAACTGTGACCTGAACAGTGTCCTCCCTGCTGGACACCAGCCTGGGACAGCATCCTGTACCCCTGTGAGCTCTCAAATAGAGGTTCTTTAGAGTCCGCCCAGGTCATGATGTCACCTTGGCTATGGCGTCACCCCAGGTCATGATGTCATCTCAAGACATGGTGTCACCTCAAGCCACAGTGTCACCCCCAGACCATGATGTCACCCCAGGCCATGATGTCACCCCAGATGATGATGTCATCCCAGGCTATGACGTCATCCCAGGATATGACGTCACCCCAGGCCACACTGTCACCAAGGGCAGTGGTGTCACCCGGGCCATGTCACAAGCCCACACAGACACCGTGGCTGCACACGTGTAGAACCATGGCAGGGGAGCAGTTCAGCTCTGGGCTCCACATGTGACCGTCCCAGGAAGCAGGGTTTTCTCCTGGATCACATGACCACACTGATGATGACATGAGGGTGGGCACTGACAGGATTAGAGTCAGCAGGTGTACTGGTCACTCTGCCCAAGAGCTTTCTTTCTGAGGACTGGGAGGTGGGCAGTGTGAGAACAGTTGGAAGAATCAAACCAAAAAGTGCTCAGTATAGCCATCCTGCTAGACACAGAAAGATGGGGACAGAAATGAGGACGAGCTGAGGGACAGGACCATGGACGAGATGGAAATGGGCTGAGAGACAGAGATGGGGTCACGAGGCTGAGGGATGGGACCATGGACAGAGATGGGGGTGAGGCTGAGAGACAGGACCATGGACGCAGATGGGGATGGGCTGAGAGAGGGGGTCATGGGGCTGAGGGATAGGGCCACGAATGGAGACAGGGTTGCGGGGAGAGATGGGTCAGAGATGGAGAGGGGCTGATGGGACTGTGGACGGAGATGGAGACAGGGCCGTGAAGGAGCTTCCGAGGTGGAAGGGCAGAGCCCCAGCCTCCACCGCACCGTCTACACGAAGCCCTCACTGGAGAAAGCGCTCACCTTCACAGTGGGCTCGAGTGTCACGCTCACCTCTTATTAGGACATAAATATTCTAATTAGCAGACAACTCGAGATGAATAGGATTAGCAGGAGGGACATCGCAGACTGTGTACACGAGAGACACTTGAACCGCTCGCGTCTTAGCCAACTCTCCTGACGCGCTAATCACGTAGAACTGCTCCATTTACACAGCGCGGCCTAATTAGACGCCACTTGTTAGCGGTTCCTCTCAAAACAGCAGCAGAGGCGTATTTGTGCCATGTGCCCGGGGCGAGCACATGGTGAGCATGCTTGGCTGCCGACCCAAACATCAGAGGTTCGTGTCCACCTGGAGGTGCCTCAGGAAACAGGCCTGGTGGTCCACCTCTGAAAACTCAGCTGCTGACGACCTGGTGCAGGCTCTACATACACACACACACAC
>NW_006399943.1:3968535-3981757 GCF_000299155.1 Elephantulus edwardii | reverse complement strand
CCCCCCACCTCAGGGATCTGGGTGATGCTTTCTCTCTCTTAATCTCTGCTTCTGTTGTGGTGAAGACACGCACCAGAACACCCCCCAACATGTGTCGCATTGTGTCTTTGGTGATGCCCCCAGCTGCTCAAACTTCTGGCCTCTCTGCAGGGGGTGGGGAGAGGATGACCACCTTCCAGAGGGAGGGAGGATAAAACAGTGTCCCAGGTGCATATAGGCTTCAGCCTTACTTGTGGGGGTCCATCCACAGACTCCTGGTGGCATCATCATTAAGCACTTGACTGGGAAGTGACAGGTTGGCAGTTTGAATCCACCCAGCAGCTCTCTGGGACGATGACCTGGTGAAATTCTCCCCTAAAGATGAACCCAAGCGCTCAGCCACCAAGCCCATGCTGACTCCAATGACCGGGTGGGACAGAGGAATTGTCCTGTGCCGTGTACGCTGTCATCCTTCCAGACGCAGCCAGCCTCACCTCTCTCACGGGGCAGCTGGGGCGCTGGAACTGCCAAGCTCTTGGAGAGCAGCCAAGTGCCCTAACCACAGCACCACCAGGGCTCCTCTGTAATTGACGACTGCCCAGCAGAACCGATGGGGCAGCTCTGCCCTATGACACGGGTTACCATGAGCTGGAACCCACCCCTGACACCCAGAAACAACAGGCGTGGTGGGCCGACCATGTGCCCCAGAGGATGGTCCCAGCTCGGGACAGCAGGCCCAGTACAGAGGTATCTCTGTGCTCAGAGCAGTCAGAGTGCAGAGCTACCGTGGCCACCTGTCCACATGGAGTGGATCAGGAATCACTCCGGTCACCACGACACCATCAGCAGCCCCAGCGGCTGGACCAGGGCTGTGTTGGATCAGACAGCTGCGATTTCATATCTGCTATCAAGAACCCAGACCTGCTGCTTGTCCCTGGACCTGGCTCACTCAGCTGTCACTGTGTCCTGATTTCCAGGGGGCCAGAGACTGCAGTCCAGGCTGGAACCCCCAAACTAAGCACAAGTGTCCAATCTGGGACTTCCACAGTGCCTTCTGCTTCAAGAACTTGGAGGATGTGACTGGCCATCTGATGGGCCATCAGGGGGTCCTAGATTCCTGCCTGTCCCCTCACCTTCCATACGGAATTCTGCCACACAGGCACCAAACAGAAATGGACAGACGGACAGCTCTGTCTATTGTAATGTTGTTGGTGGCCATGTCATCGGTCAGACCGACTCGCAGGGACCTGTGTCCCAGACCAAAACCCCACCCACTCCATCCTCTGTGCTGTGTCTGACGTGGCACGGGGTAATGGCAGTCCGCGAGCCCGTGCCTCCTGCCCACCGCTCCACAGAATCTGAAATCAGGGTCTGTGAGGAGCTGGGGAGCTGGTGCTGACCCAGGAGCAGGACGAGGCGTCTGTCTGGCCTGGCCAAGTCTCTCCTAAGACCTGGCGGGTCTCCCTGTCCTCCTGAAGAGCCCCTAAGGTTCCACTCACAGGCCATGTGCAGATGTGATGGGGAAGGAGATGCTTAGTCATATCAAGCACTCACATTTTAGTATAAAAGCTTCCCACCGCTCTTCTACTGCCTCCAGGGCCCCACGGCCAGGTGCAGGACCTGGGTCTGCTGGGCAGGAATGCGGGAGACCAGAGCGATGGCGCTGAAGCCAAGAGCAGGTGGAGGTGGGGGCTGGGGCTTGGGACTTGTCCTATCACGGCCCCCGTCCATCCCAGCCTCCTCTCCACCATCTGAACCTCTCACACCTCCACTAGCTGCCCTGCATTGGACTGCATCTGGGTCATCAGTGCAGGAGGGTGACTGGGCCCTGTCCTTATGGAGCTCTGTTCCCTGGAGAGCCTGCCCCACTGTCCAGTGTGACCAGGACTGCCCAGGTGGGGCTGAGGGAGGGAGGCACACAGCGGCCATGAGCAGGGAGGGCGGGGCGGTCCAGTGCATGGGGAGCAGGGCTGGCGTGTGACTGGGACAGAAGACTGGTGAGTGGGCTGTGAGCACATGCTAGTGGACGCCATGGGCTTCATTATCACACCGGGGTCTGCTCAGGGACACAGGGGCAGGGCTGGAAGGACTCAGTCTCAGGCAGGCAACCAGGCTGCCCCTGGGACAGACCCAAAGGGTCAGCTGTCCAGGCTGACGGTCAGCGTCTCCTCCACAGATCTCGTACTGCTCACATCTTCAAGGAGCCTGGGCCATGCAATGATTAAAGTGCCTGGTCACTGAGCGAAAGGCCAGAGGGCTGAACCCACAATCACACTCGGTGGGGAGCCCAGGCCACTTCTGGGCTCCCTGGGGACGAGGGCGGTGTGCTGTTCTGCAGCGTCTGTGGGTCAGGCCTGACTGGATGGCAGAGGGATTCCCCCAGGGTCACCATTTCTGGGTTTCTGATGAGCTGCATCTCAAAGCCTTAGGTCAGGGGTCAGAGGTCAGGGTCAGATGGAGGGTCATGGGCCACTCCTGGCCAGCCTGTCCTCTACCCTTGTCTGTCCCCTCCTGAAACTTTGTCTGAACAACGTCTGCCATGTCCACGGTCCTCCACCCGCAGGCACCTGGGGACAGTGGGCTGTCCAGTTCTAGATGTGCTTTGGGGTCATGTGGGGACACGGGGACCCCATGGGAGCCGGGCTCTGTGGATTACAGAGGACACAGCCAATCAACTTGGCTGTCACTGAGGCTCAGACGCCCTGTGGCACAAGACCTGGCAAAGCACTGGCTCCGAGGAGGCAGAGAATTCACCTGTGGTTCGGCTCACCTGGGGATGGCCTTCAACTCACACACACCACCTGCCTGTGATCTCCCACATCCCTTCTTCTTATCCCTCCCCCCAGTATTCCGAACCACAGGGTCCTCAGCCACATTGGAGATTGGAACCCCAAAGGGGTGCCCAGTCCTGTGTCTACTGAGAGGTCCCTTGGTCACAGGGAATGTGGCCCCTCTTGGCAGCTGGCCATGTGCCCTGCTCTGCCCCCTGCAGGAGGGCATGGAGAACGGGGCACAGTGTGGTCCAGTGGTTCAGAGGCCTCCTCAGCTGTTCCCATGATGCTCACCCCCTCATTAATGTGGAAAACAGCCGAGCGGTAAATTATAATTGTTGCTGCAAATGTCAGATAACTAGATGGTTGGTAAGCGAGGACAAGGAGTTGCTGGGTGTTGTTGGGGGTCTGACTGGCTCTGCGGACTACAGAACTGCAAAGGGACGGTATCCAACTGTAAGGGTCCTGTCAGGGAGGACCTGTCAGGTGCCACCACAGCCAGGACACCTGGGGCCTCATGTGAGCTTCTCAGATGACCCTAGAGCCCCGAGCCCAGGCCTTCTCCAACGGCATACACTGTTCTCAGAGCCTGGAGTGGGCGCCAGGGTGGTGAATGGAGCCCCTTTGCGGGACTTCCTGGTCACTTTGTCGCCATGCTGATGGACGGGGCTCCCTGCGCTGGTCTGTGGGGACTCAAGGCAGGTCTAGAGCCAGACTCTCCCACCAGCACTGTCTCAGTGACCCCACAGTAGGTGACCTGCTGCTCGCCTGGGGCCCCCTCTCACCTCTCGGTCCAGGCCAGCAGCCACGGTCACGATGTCGCCCGTCTCACTGTTGATGGTGAACATGTTCTGGGAGGGGCTCTGCGGGGTCTGGGTCACGATCCGGTACCGCACCATCCCGTTGGCTGTGGTGTCATCGTCAGCATCGTGAGCTGTGACTGTCATGACGTAGGTGCCTGCAACAGGAGACCAGCTCAGACAGACGTCATCAGCGCACACACACTGCTGTCACACTGTACAGGTGGGCCCCATCACAGCCCAGGGCAGACATCACTAGGATCCCAGATCTGTCATATCCAGGGCAGACACCACCAGAAGATCTCAGATATCTGTCATACCCAGAGCTGACATCACCTATCCATCCCAGATGCCACACACTTGGAAAGACATTACCAAGGGATCATGGTTCTTACACCTACGGCAGACACCGCTCTCCTGCTGAGAGTAAACATACTGTTGTGCCCAAGATCTGGACCTCCTGCTAGCTGTCATGGTGCTGTCAGATGGTAAAGGTTTCTCTGAGGGCAGTTTCTCTGAGCTCATCTCCCAGCTGGAGAAGGTGGAGGTGGAAGCAGGAAGATCTTCTAGAAGGTTCCACAGCATGAAGGCAAGGAAGCCAGGTCTTCCAGCCCTGACCTGTGTACTGTCTGTGAAGCCATGTGGCCTCAGGTACTGGTGGTCAGTGGGCTGCAAGGCCACCTCTCCTGAGTAGTCTGGCCCAGCAGGGTTTAGAGGGAATGGAGACACGCAGTAAGGGTGATGCAAGGCCTTGCATGGTGCTGGGCACCCAGAATGTGGGTAACAACTGCCCAAAGACATGATGGAGACCCGACGGGCGGGGTGGCTGGGCACGTGGTACTGAGAGTCACACAGGTGAAGTCCTGGTGGAGGACGGAACCCCTCTCCTCACTTGCCCTCCCTCGGGGTGCCTTGTCCTCATGCTGAAGTGAAGGGCTGCACAGTGAACATGGTTTATGAAGACAGGAAGAACAGTAAATGGGGGAGGGTGCCAACTGTCCACAGGACACGGCTCTGCAAGCTCGTGTGGAGGGTAGAGTGCCCTCCTGCCTCTGTGGGGTCCTGGGCAGAGAGGCTGTGGCCAGCACAGGGCCAGCAGAGGGGTGAGGGGTGTTGTTCCAGTCATCACAGCCCACCTCGACCACTGACAAGATTCACCCCGTAACAAGTCTATGGGGGTCAATGTAGTCACAGATGAGCAGCTCTCTCCAACCCTGAATTCCAGAACATTCTCGTCACCCTGAACCCCTGACCCAGTAGTACTGCTCCCATCTGCCACCCTGCCCAGGCCACCAGCAGTCTGCCTCTGAGATATCCATAGTGGACCTGCGTGGAGTGAACTTCTGTCTCTAGAACAAGGCTCTGAGCTCTGTCCGCTTGGCAGTGGACGTCAGAACTGGATTCACAGCTGAGGAACGGCCCCTGCTGGGGCTAGTCTGCTGCACTAGTCCATAGCGAGGTGCTCTGCTAACCGGAAAGCAGTGTCTCTCTGCTGGTTCAGATCCAGCAGTGGCTCTGGGGGATGAAGATGGACCCTCTCCTCCCAGTGTCCACAGGAACCGCTGAAGGGTCAGCTAGGAGCGCCGACCCCACACAGCCGCGTGGGGCTCTGGGTGTCAGACAGCTTCGGGGCCAGCAGTCAGAGGAGGCAGCTGGGTGCCCACCCTGTGGAACCAGTGGGGAGGGAGACTGCAAAAAGGATGGGTGGACGAGGGGCTGAGTGGACACGTGTACAGCTGGATGAGCAGGGGCTGCAGAGGAGCCAGGAGAGGCCTCCAGAAGAGGCAATTCATCTGAGATGATGGAGGTGAGGAGGGAGGAGGAGGAGGAGGAGGAGGGCTGCGGCTGACGTGCAAAGGGCCTGGGGCACGGATAAGCTCACTGGCTTCAAGACCAGGCAATTGGACTGAGCTGTAGGTGCGGGGTGTGGAGAGGGATCTGGGGTAGGGTTGTGGGTGACAGGCAGATGGCACAGGACATGGGCTGTGGTGGGGACACGGCCTCATCGTAGGACGCCGCCATGATGATGAGAACTCAAGCTTCTCCTAAGACCACAGGGTAGCTGTCTCTGTATCTCATCAGGTGGGCAACGTGATACCATGTGAGCTTTCAAGACCGAAACGGCAAGTCCCCTGTAAGCAGGCAGTCATGGGGATGGGGTGGGAAGGAGGCTAATGGACGTCTCCAGGTCTCAGATGGTGGAAGAGCCTCAGACAGCGAAGGGGTCTGAAAACTGGGTCACCCACCAGGATAAGGCCCAACCCACCCGTAATTACATGATGCCTCTTAGAGGGACGAGAAGAGAATGCCTGTGCTCTGAGGGACGAATGTCTCCAACCAAACAGCCCCACCTCAGTGGATATATTCTCCAAACGTCATGGGTAAACCCCAACTGAATGAATTTAATTATCAATAGAATTTCCCCAGAGGCACTTGGCATTTAACAGAAATGCAGGAAGTTTTGCTCTCAGCAAAGGGTGCGTTGGGTTGTTTTGAATCAAATCGCCTTGCTGAGGAAAACTAGCTTTCGGGATAAGACAGAGAAGGGAATCCTTCTGACGGCTCTAGACAGCACTCAGGCACCAGACTCAGGGCTCAGACCAGGCAGAAAAGGAAAGCCCAACGCTGGCCATCGAGGGAGGGAGAGCTGGCCCAGGACACGGTATGAGCGGAGACTCCACGTGCTAGTGAAAGGGTGGGAGGGAGGAGGCAGACGGAGAAAGGTTCTGCAGAAAGGTGCTGGATAGACCGTGACTCCAAGGGGCCACCCAGGCCTGCTGGGGAGCCAGGCAGCCAGCTCGCGCCTCAGAGCCGAGGGCAGCGAACTTGGTCTCGCAATTTGTATGTAGGATCGATCACAAGGGCCGGTCTGGGGAGAAGGTCATCACGCTTGAAAAGCAGAGGGTCCATGAAAAAGAGGAAGACCCCCCAACAAGGGGCTTCACACAGCGGCCGGAGCAGCGGGTGGAGGCGCATCTTTGTCCCGTCGCGCGTGGAGGTGCCGTGAGTTGGAATGACAGTGATGACAATTAACAATCACAACCACAACAACAGAGAAAAGAGGAGCTCTGGTGGTACAATCACTAAACGTCTGGCTGCTAACTGAAAGGCCAGGGATTCAAACCCATCAGTGGCTCCTCAGAAGGACCCAGGACCTGCTCCTGAGAGGACTGCAGTCCAGGCCTGTGACCATGTGCGGTGCCAGGCGGGGCTGCCGGGAGCCGGAATCAACTCGGTTCACACAGCTAGAAAGGCCCGGGTAACGCAGGCTTGGCTGACGTGGTAATCTGAGGCTATTCACGCCCTTGCCAAGTCACAGACAGAGTCTCTATGGGGAAAAACAAGGAAAGAGCACTTCACAGGGCAGCTCAACGAGACAAAGCAAAGCACAGTCAGAGGTGCAGTCAGCAACAGAAAAGAACACGCACGGCATTCCTCAAGCTGAGGGAACGGAAGACAAGATCCAAGCCTCAAGGTGCAGTAGTGAAACACTGGACACTCACTGCAAGCACCCCGAGAGACAGCAGCTCGTGCGCCAGGAGGGGCCGGCCGAGGCACTGCCACCGCCAGACGGAGCATGCGATCAGCAACCCGCGGACTGAGGGCGGAAAACAAGTTTCCGGGAATTGACAGAGTATCCGCTGAGGCGCTTCAACAAACGGCTGCAGCCCTGGATGTGCTGCCTCTTCTGCGCCAAGAAGCGGACAAGACCTGGCCAGCTGACTGACCGAGCAATGGGCACAGGAAGGTGATCCAACAGAAGGCAGGGAAGAGAAAACGGTATCATAATATCACATACAAGGGAAGTTTTGGCGTCCTAGTGGCCAGAAGCTGCGGGGCATCCCTGGGACGGAGAACTGCCTCTCCAGTGGCGAGTGTTAGGGAAGCAGACGGCCTCGTCCCTCCCTGTGGAGGCTCGAACCTTGTCCTCTCAGTCAGCAGCACTCTGCTTAACTGCAGAGCCACCAGGGCTCCCTGTGCTGTGACAGGCATCACTCAGCAGTGTCACCTGAGGTCCTCCTGCCCACTGAGGCTGCACCCTCGGGCCAGGGCCTGACAGAAGGCTGTAGTCAGGGCAAAGCCTCTGGTCATGGAGACTCACGGGGAGAGGCCACAGCACTCGGGAGGGTCCCCTAGAGGAGCTCGTGCGACAGACGAGACACTGAGCCTGCAGTGAAGACAAGGTCTGGGCACGCTGGGGCCCTGTTCGCCTCTGCAGGAATGAACGTGTGATTTCTGTGACATTCTGTGGCTGCGTGGCCACTGCCACATGTACTCAGCTCTGTGGTCACAGACAGCAGATGTCCCAGCGGTGCGCCCGGGACCCTCCCTGATCTGGTCTGTCTGACGGTGACTGATGGCTCCAGAGATCAGTGGCAGAGTGTTCGCCTGCCATGTGGGAGCCCTGGGTTCGAGTCTCAGCCCATGCAGCTTGTGGGCAGCCGCCCTTGCCTGTCCATGGAGGCTCACCTGGTGCTGTGATGCTGAGGTGTCCAGCGGAGCCCTCAGTTTAGACAGACCAGGAAGAAGGGCCTGCGTCTGACCAGCACTGAGGACCCCAAGCGTGACTGCTCCCAAGAGTCCCCAGAGGAGGGCCGGGACCAGCTGCTTCAGCCTCACATCATGGGGTCTCCAGAGGTCAGGGTGACTCCATGACAACTTTAGAAACTTTTGATGCATTATCTGTTGAGCTGTGGACCAAAAGGCCAGAGGTTCAAACCCACCCGTCACCCCACAGGAGAAGAATGGGCGGTCTGCTCCACTAAGACTCACACCTTGGAGACTCCGTGGGGCTCACGTGGGCAGAACGGACTGGAGGGCGACAGTGTGGAAAGGCATGGTCCACCAGCCAGCAGGGCTGTGAGGGTGGAGAGCTGTGCCCTCGGCCTCTGCTTCGCTCTGGAGACCTCCTTTTCCTAGCACAAAGCCCTGGGGTCTCTTTGGAAAAGCCCAGACCTCTGCTCGTTTTGTCTCTCACTTGGCAGAGTGGAGCCAACTCCCCCGGCCCCACCCCAGGCAGTGCTGCCGGCTGACGTGTGGCACCGTGTCCTGTGGTGAAGGGGAGCGGCCGGGGGCAGGGGCCTCCTCCCGGGTCTGCTCACGACACCGCCACACACTTTAAAGGATTAATTTCACAAACCTTAAATTGCAGTTTAATTTGTAAACTAATTCAGCCCCATAATTGGCTTTCTGCTCAAATCACAGAGACTAAAGATTTAAATTCTTAATATTCGGATGACTTTGGAGTATCTGGTACCATCTGTGAGCTGGGCCATAGCACTAATCTCAGGGTGGTAGGGGGTTTTGGGGACCGTTATCAGCACAGAAATAAAAGAAAGAAATCAGCAGGCCCGCTAATAGGATCCTCTTTCTGTGCAGAAGCCGAGCCGGGCCGAGGACGCTCCTCTGGCTTCGTCCCAGTGGAGTGCTCTGCTGCGTCGTGTGTGCAAGAGCATTCATCTCCGAACTCACGGTGATGGCGGCAAGGTGTCAACGTTGGTGCCCGCCCTCCTCACACACACAGGGCTCTGAACGGAGAGGTGTGTCCTCCTGACGGGGAGGGGTCACAGCACTCGGGAGGGTCCCCTAGAGGAGCTCGTGCGACAGACACTGAGGAGGACCTCTGGGGACGTGCACTGAGCATGCACTGAAGACAAGGTCTGGGCACGCTGGTGTCCCGTCCGCCTCTGCAGGAATGAACGCGTGATTTCTGTGACATTCTGTGGCTGCGTGGTCACTGCCACGTGTACTCAGCTCTGTGGTCACAGACAGCAGATGTCCCAGCTGTGCGCCAGGGACCCTCCCTGGGGGTTCTGTAATAGCTGGAAAGTCTTTCCACCGGGAGGGGCAACAGGAAGTGGGATCTTGGGAGGCAGTGGACGCTTGTCCAGGCAGCTCTAGGCTGCCCCTGGGGACTCACCCCCACTTCTCATCAGGGTGGTGCCCCTCCCAGATGCTCACAGGAGGGTGCCCAGAGCTTTCACGTCTATAAATGTTTGTGGAAACTGACTGACCCTCGTTTCTCCTGAGAAGTGGCCGGTGGGCTTGGACCGTTGGGCTTGTGGTTAGCCTCGCCCACCTGCCAACCAGTCCTCTGACCAGCCCACAAGGAAGCACCTCCAGCCTCGAGGATGAGTCATCCCAGCCCTGTGTCCCCAACACTGCACATGGAAGCCGTGACAAAGAGGGCTCCCTAAAGCCCGGGGCTCCTGGACTGGGGAAGGACCCAGAGCGAGCGGGACGGCTCAGGGTCACAGGCTCTGCGCACCCACTAGTGTCAGTGCAGAGGTCAACACTGAAACACCTCCGTTCCCATTAGGACAGACGCGTCCTTAGCCCAACACCTGGGGACCGTGGCTAATTCCTGGAGCCCCCCTCATCCCACAAAGGCTCCAGGTGAGCCTGCTGACTCGCAGGGCCCAAAGCAGGAAGTCTGGAGACCATTTCACTTCCCCCCGCCTCTTCCTGAGGGTCCTGCAGCGACGTGAGAGGTCAGCAATGCCTCCCATTCACCACAGGCCATGCGGAAAGCGCCCATCTCTGCTGCCCCCGGTGGGGTGGTGGTGGTGAGGGGCTATGGATAAAGTCGGGGTCCAGGGTGTCGGAAATTTAGTCAGTGTTTAGTGCATGTTGAGTCCTTAGGAGTGATGGGGGGCAGGGACATGGATTTGGGGTAACCAGTCCATAATCAATGCCAGCCCTCGGTCACTTCCAGGCCCTTCCAGCTGCATGCCTAAGGCTCCTCCCTCGGGGTGCCCGTCCATGTCCTTCCAGGCCTGGTGGGGGGACTATTTGCTTCTCTCTCGTCCTTTTGAGCAAGACTGCTCGCAGGGAAGGCCTGAGCTGCCAATTAGTTTCTCCATGAGATGTGGGCTCTGGCCAGCCTGCCTGGAACACAGGGTCCCCAGTGCCTCCACACCAGCCAGCCCTGGACAGACACCTGTCCACACATGTCACAGATGTGGGGACACAGTGGGACCACTCACCACAGACAAGCAGGTAAACACTCCTTCGGGTGCATGCTATGGTCACTGCACCCGCCCGAGGGTCACTGCAGGGTACCACCACGCCGGCCCCGATACTCCCAGCAACTCTGTTATACATAACGGATCGCAACCTTCCCGGTCCTGCCCGTCTGTACAGTTTCTGCCAGAGCCCGTGGTGGTGGCTGCAGCACCAGTCCACCTCGGTGAGGGGGTTCCTCTCCTTCACAGACCCTCAACTCTAATGAACGTGATGGAGTTTTCCAAGGGCTGGCCCTCCTGACAACATGCCTGCCCTGGAGGTCACTTTCCTGTCCTTGTGCTGAGGAACAGGCTGGCCGGGGGTGCCTGTCCCTCTAACTGTCCATGGCATGCTCAACACGAGGGTTTCACGGATAAGCCAAGAGGACCCCCCGGCTCTGGGAGAGTCACACCTCTGCTCTAACAGGCCCGTAGTTCTGACAGGGGTGTCCTCTGGCCACCTGTCCATTCTACCTGGCTGTGCACATGGATGTGTCCCCAGTGTCCGTCCGCTCTGCTTCTCCAGGAACATTTGGGGACAGGCACATGCAAAATTTTTGGCAGAAATAATGACACATCAATCTCCCTAAGGTGACAGTGGGCTAGCCTATGCCTTGAAGTTCTGAGATGAAAGATCTGGTGTGAAAAACAATGTATACAAACTTTGCAAGTAAAAGAAAAAGCAATTCACCTTGTTGAAATAGTGGCCCCAGAGATGGCACCGTGACAGCCTTCCCCATCAGCGCACAGCGTGGGGACTGCTGAGCCCCTGGGCACTGGGGACCCTTTTTTGGGCCTGTGGAGCTTGGCTCTGGGCCCAATGTGGGCTGCTGGCCTTGCTAGGTGGCCATCAGATGAACCTGGCCCTTAAGCAATGGGTGAGCTCCAGCGAGCAGGGACAAGGCTATTGGCTAAGAGACAGAAGGCTAAGATCAGAAGGTTGGTGGACGTCAGGCCACTTCTCAGCACAAATGAGACCCGTGTGTTGTGGACAGGGTACAATCTACACGCTGCAGGACCCATCGTGCTCGACTACACAGTGCTTAGCTGAACTCCAAGTCAGGGGCTGAGCGCTGAGCTCTGGGGGAGAAAGAAGGGGCCATATTTCCCATAAAGATCACAGGATTAGAAATCTGTGGCTTCTGCCCCATCCCACAGGGCCTCATCGAGCTGGGGTCCATGAGCCTGTGTGCGCTTGATTCTTTAAGGACCTCACTATGCTGCTTCCCTGAAGGTCAGTGGTCTGAACCTCCCCAGCAGCCCATGGAAGAAAGGCCTGCGCTCCCCACAAGGGCCAGGATTTGCTGGTGACCAGCTGCCAGCCGCAGCTATGGTCATGCACACCCCTTGCTCTGGTCTGAGGCCCCAGTGGTCACCTGACTTGGAGCCCTCGTTCAGGGAGCACCCCCTGTTCCCCGAGGCCCCAGTGGTCATGTGGCTTGGAGCCCTCATCCAGGGAGCACCCCCATTCCCCGAGGCCCCAGCGGTCACCTGGCTTGGAGCCCTTGTCCAGGGAGCACCCCCTGTTCCCTGAGGCCCCAGTGGTCACATGGTTTGGAGCTCTCGTCCACAGAGCACCCCCATTCCCCAAGGCCCCAGCGGTCACCTGGCTAGGAGCCCTCGTCCAGGGAGAACCCCCCGTTCCCCGAGGCCCCAGTGGTCATGTGGCTTGGAGCCCTCATCCAGGGAGCACCCCCTGTTCTCCGAGGCTGCAGCGGTCATCTGGCTTGGAGCCCTCGTCCAGGGAGCACCCCCATTCCCCGAGGCCCCAGCAGTCACCTGGCTTGGAGCCCTCGTCCACGGAGCACCCCCTGTTCCCCGAGGCCCCAGCGGTCACCTGGCTTGGAGCCCTCGTCCACGGAGCCATTGTAGAGCTGGTTGAGGAACTCGGGGCGGTTGTCATTCATGTCGATGACGTAGATGTACAGGTCGATGGGGTTCTCCACCTTGTTCCCGTTCATGTCCACGGCGTGTGCGCGGAGCTGGAGGGGGACAGTCCATCAGCCCTAGGGTCCACCCAAAGCCCCAACACTGGATAGCAGTCACTCGCCCATGAGTGGAACATGGAGGGTCACCTCTAGACAGCAGTGCAAAGCCCCATGTCAGGGATGTGGTCAGCCTCAGGGACAGTGGGGACAAGGTGCCCCATCATGGGCACATGGGAGGTGACTGTCCCAAGAGTGGGTGGGGCTGGAAGCTGCCCTGACCCTGCTCTGCAGGAAGGACCCCGATGGATGGCAGGCTTGTCCAGGGGTCACAGAGGCTCCTGGGAAGCAGCATGTGAACACTGGGGCATCGTGCACCCCAAAGTCACTTCCACCTGCCACATCCTGAAACCCCACAGCCGCCACTGAGTGAGGGCCAGCCAGAGTGGGAGAAAACGAGAATAGAACTAAAAAGAAATCCCCAAAAGGCGCGACTTACTGGTGGAATCCAGACTGTGCTCATTCCCACCCTCCAAGCCTGGAACTGAGTCCACCCAGTTCATCCAACCGGACAGACAGACAGACAGTGTAGATCACACATCAGACGGACTCACAGTATAGACCACACACCAGACAGACCCATAGTGTAGACTACTCACCAGTCGGACCCACAGTATAGATGACACACCTGACAGACCCATGGTGTAGAAAACAGATCAGATGGACCCACAGTGTAGACCACA
>NW_006399943.1:3934002-3968225 GCF_000299155.1 Elephantulus edwardii | reverse complement strand
GTAGACCACACACCAGATGGACCCACAGTGTAGACCACACACCAGATGGACCCACAGTGTAGACCACATACTAGACGGGTCCACCGTGGGGACCATACACAGGGTGGAGTGTGCTCCTCAGAACAGCCCATCCTGCCAGACCCAAAGGGCAGTTTCTCACCAGAAACTGGGCTTGGGAGCAGGAGTGACAGGAAGGGGGCCAGTGGTGAGTGGGGCCAGGGAGGGGGAGGAGCTGCTCCGTGGGGAACTGCAGTCAGCATCATGGGGCCCAGCATGCAGCAGGTTCCTCTTAAGCCCCCCAAACTGCACTAACATGTCCAGCAAACACCAACTGTGCTGTCCATGCGCTAGTGTGATGGCCCCCAGGCCACTGCCCAGACCTGCTTCCTGGCTCCAAACCCGCTGAGGGGTGGGCAGCAGGACCCAGCTGTCCTTTAACTTGTCAGAGGCAGGAGCTCAGCAAAGCCCCAGGTCCAGGTTCACTAGGCTTCTGAGAACAAACATCACTCTGGGCTGAATTAAAGCCACTATCTGTCTCTTCACTCACAGCAGTGCCAGGCGGGGCCAGGGGAGTGGGGCCAAGGTGGTCAGCCCATCTCAGCGTCCACTGGAGGCCTCCAGGGGAGCCCCCGGGTATGTTCTCACTGGGCATCCACTGGGGGTCTCCTGGGAAGGCGCCAGGCATGTTCTCATTGGGTGCTCACTGGGGGTGTCCAGGGAAGACCCCGGGTATGTTTTCCTGAGCGCTTGCTGGGGGCTAGGGCGGCTCTGATGAGAAGGAGGCACCAGCTCTTCCCAGGGGCCAGCTGCGTACCCTCAATGTCACTTGAAATCGGGCCACTGTCGCCTGTGGTCCTGGGCAAGGAGACCCTGAGTGCTGACGCCCGGGCTGGGTCTCATCGCTGATGGTCAGTAAGTTTGCGGCTGACTGCAGGCTGCCCGTGGAGACCCTGGGCTCCAGCACTCGGGCCAGCAGTAAAGAGAGCCTCACAATCAAACAGGCCGCGGGGATGTTTTGGTTTCTCACCCAAACCCACTGCTGCTGATCCGTACCCACAGCACAAGACAGCACAAGTCCCTCCAGGGACTCTGAGGCCCTGAACTGTCACAAGGGCTGCTGGTCTCAGCCTTCTCCTGAGGGGAGGTGGTGGGTCTGAACCATGGCCCACGCCCAGCCTAAGTGCGCCGGAGCCCCTTCATTGACAGGGAAGCTGTGTGACTCTGCCCCGGTCCCGGAGGAGAGCAGTAGCGAGGTGACAAAGTCCCAGACTGTGTAAGGAGGAGCAAACAGGACGGGAGACAGGCAGCGAGAGGCCCAATGCAGGGCCCCACCAACGGTCAGGGTCAGCTAAAACACAAGGGGTACTGATGACCGGTGACCATCAGAGGTCCATCGCAGGCCCCTCAGGGGAAAGGCCTGGTGACCCCTCCACAGGAGAGAACCGCGCGGGCCTGAACCAGGCTCTCTGAGGACGCTCTGGGCCAGCTGGCTGGGAGACAAGAAGCCGTTCTTTCTGTGGGAGGGTTAGGTTTTAATTTTTCACTGAGAGGTAAGTGGATGTTGGCAGGGTGGCTGGTGGTCCACTCAGGAAGCAGCTGGAGGAGACCCTGGCTTTGGCTTCATCTTCCTGGGAACTCGTAGGGCTTCTGGGACAATAGAGGGGTGCACCAAGAGGACCTGTCCCCAAAATAACAGAACTTAAAGCTGGGAGCCCCCCAACACGTCTGTCAGGAGCAGTGCTGGGAGGTGACGCAGAGCTCAGCCTCGGGCCTGGGTCTGTGAGCACGCAGGAGGAGGGCTGCCGGCTGCCGGCTGCCGGCTGCCTGGGATGGGCCTGGCTGTCCACTGAATGAGACATGGCCGGCCTGATGCTGGACAAGGTGAACGGAATCAGGTGAGCACACCTGGGGGGAGGCTTTGGGTCCTGACCAGCTAATCAGGCCAGAGGGGACCCTGCCGAGTGAGGGACAGCTGGTGCCAGACGCTGACCGGGACAGTGACGGAGGGGCTGGGTGGGGCTGGTTCCTGGTTGAGGGGTGTCTTCTCTCCCTCCTTTCCTTCTTCCTTGCCCACATTCCTGAGCTGAGACCCTTCATCTACTGGGAGCCCTTCCCGACAGGAAGCGCGCGGTGGGGGGAAGACGAGATGGGCTGGAGGGAGAAAAGATGAGGGCAGTGTACCCATGTCAGAGAACGACCTCCACTGAGGGAAGGCCTGGTGACCCCTCGAATGAAGATGATGACCTGGGGACCCCATGGGGTAGCTCTCACATGGGCCATCTGGCATTGAAATAAATTCAGCCTCCCTCAGTGACAACCTTCTTCAGAGGGGAGGGAGCTCCCCTAAACCCTCTCCCCTGAGGGGGAGACCTCGACATTGTTTGCCTAGAAGCAGGCGGCAGAGTTGACCTGAGCATCACGAGGACACCTTCACCTCTGTGAACATGTCCACAGCCGCACCCTGGTCCGGGGGTCTCATGACCTCGACAACGCTCACCCGGACAGGAGCGTCTGAAACGGCCAGTCTCCATCCACCTTCCTCGCACCCCTTGGCCTTGCCAGCAACATTGCATTGTCAACAAAGGGCGGGGCGTGTTCCTTCAGGTTCTCGGGGGTTCCAGGGAATGATCCCCCCCGCCCTGTACAAGGTCATTTGGTCACCTGGTCCCTTTCTCTTCCTCTGAAGGGCTATTCAGATACCTGAGTTGGACAGCAACTCAGGGGGTCATGTTAGTGTCCACAGGGACTTTTCTGAAGGGGACAGAGCAGCTTCCGGACACTCCATGGTCTTGCTGTTGGGGAACTGGGGCACGTGGCACTTTTTAGGGGTTTCAGGCCAAGAATCACCCGCCCGCCAGCACATGAGCTCCTCAGAGCAAGGCATATCTGCTTCGTCGTTCATAAGATCATGCTCAGGACAGGGTCTAGGGCTGAGGACATGCTCGGGCAGTGCCCTGGAAGGGTGGGTAGATGGAAGGTGAACGGCTGTGGGTGGGTGGATGACTGCGTAGACGGGTAGGTGGACAGATGTGTGGGTGGTGGTATGTATGTATTTGTGGGTGAGTATATGAATGGATAGATGGGTGGATGTGTCACTGGGTAGACGGATGAATGGATGATAGACGGGTGGGTGGGTGAACTGATGGTGGATGAGTCGACACATGGGTGACTGACTGGACAGGCAGATGGAAGGGGAGACAGAGACCAACAACTTGCCAGGGTGTGAGGACACTTACGTGGTAGGAGGCACGCTCCTCTCGATCCATAGGCCGGGTGACGTACATCCGCCCTGACATGGAGTCAATGCTGAAGACGTCCATGGGGGGCTGGTCGGCGCCCACACCTGTGATGCTGTACCGGATGGGAATGTCATTGTCCTTGTCCGATCGGATCTGAGAGGAGAAGCAGAAAGGGACCGTCAGCCTGTGGCCTGGAAGAGTAACGTGCAGCCCAGCCATGCACCCTGTGTCAGGCCA
Organism: Elephantulus edwardii; assembly: GCF_000299155.1. NCBI lineage: Eukaryota > Metazoa > Chordata > Mammalia > Macroscelidea > Macroscelididae > Elephantulus > Elephantulus edwardii. Next base: position 3,964,749 of record NW_006399943.1, on the reverse strand, counting down.
TTCCTGAGGTATGCGGGGGGCATTTGCACCCCTTCACCCACTGTCCACTGTGGGGACAGCACCACCAGTGAGGAGCTCAGGGCCCTGGGTGCCCCACGGGGCAATGGAGTCCAATTACAGGCTGCCAGGAGACCTGGGACACCAACGGTGTTAGCAGCGTAGCTAATGGCCGCCCAGGGCCCCTGTTCTGACTCTCCCACCACGGAGCTCAGGAAGGCGAACCACAAACACCAGGAGAACACCATCTGCTGGATTCTGGAGGAATACTTGGCGCCCTTTTATACCGAGCCTGCGTGCGGAGAGAACAGGCGTGTTTGGATGAGCAAAGCCCACTGCTGTCCACTCAGTGACTGTGACCTTCAGTGACCTGCAGGACAGGACTGCTTGAGTGTCCGTATCTCGGGATGGCCCACCTTTCCCCTGTGGCGTGACTGTGGTTCAAGTGGCTGACCCTCAGTTGACAGCCCAGTGACTTAATGTACAAAGGACATGGAATCATCTCATCTTGTGCATGTTGACAGAGGCACTCAGTGAAGTGTCCCCTGAGCAGTAGGTCACAGTTAAGGTCATGGGAACAGGGGCTGTGACATGAAGTGGCCAGTGTCCAGAAGCAGCACCCCAGGGCGGCAGAGCCGGTGACAGAGGGAGCTCTGGTGCCTTGGTCCACAAGGAGCCACGCTGTCACCCCACTGGCAGCATCTCTGTGGCATCAGAGGAGGACGCTGAGGGGAGGACATCAGGGGAGGACGCCGAAGGGAGGACGTTGAGGGGAGGACATCAGGGGAGGACACCGAGGGGAGGATGCTGAGGGGAGGATACTGACACTGACGGGAGGACATCAGAGGAGGACGCTGAGGGGAGGACATCAGGGAGGATGCCAGGGTGAGATGTTGAGGGGAGAACACTGGGGTAGGGACTAGAAAGGAGTCTCTGGACCAAGGGAGGCCTATTGGCTAGGACACTCAGGCAGTCTCTCTCCATGTCCCCCGCTGTCCCAGTCATTCTCTGACCTGCTCCTTCAACAAAGACACGCTGGTCCTCTGAAGGCTGCTGTGCTGGGCACCGGGCTCAGAGGCCTCCAGGACAGGAGGGGAAGAGGGCCAACAAGGCCACCATCTTTCACTCTTTTTTTTCTAAATTTTATTAATTGTGTGTGTGCGTGTACCATCAAATCAGATCTGACTGGTACAGGAGGAGATTGTACCTCCTTCCCCGGCAGAGCATCTGGTGGATTCGAACCGTGCACCTCTGGGATTGCATCTTTCACTCTTTAAAGTTAATTTTCTTCCCAGTCTGTGAACTTCCTTTTCAACCTGTTGGAAAAGCCTGGGGTGCAATTAGGGCTTTGATTTTAAGACAGTCCCATTTGTCCATTTTATAATCTGGCTGTACATTTTTGGAAGCCAATTCGTGCTATTGACAAGGGCTTCTAACTTTGTTCCTATTTCTTCTCTCTGATGATCTCGATGGTTGTTGTTTTTTTTTTGTTTCACCCCTATGTCTCTGATCTGCTTTCAGTTGTTTTGTGTGTGTGGTGTGAGATGTGGATCCAGTTTCAGTTTTCTGTAGGTAGATAGATGTCCACTATAGAAGGCAGTATGCCATTTCCTCAAAAAGCTGAACATAGAAATCCCATACGATCCAGCTATTTCAATACTAGGAATATACCCCATGGGTATCAGAGTTGAGATACAAAAGGAAATTTGTACAACTCAGTCTTTGCAGCTTGAAGCAATGTATAGAGAACCTGTAGTGCATTCACACAATGGAATACTATGTAGCACTAAAAAGCCACAAGTCATTATAGCAAGGGAGCTCTGGTGGCCTAGTGTAAAGAAGCTGCACTGCAATGCCAAAGGCACGCGGTTCAAATCTACCAGATGCTCTGCTGGAGCAGGAGGGACAATCTCCTCCTGTACCAGTCTGATCGGATTTGATGGCATACACAAAATTAAAAAAAGAAGGCATTATGGCGAGTGGAAGAACTTGGTCATAAAAGGACTGATGCTGCCAAAGGCTGCTACTGTGAGAATCGCAGGATAAGAGACCCAGCTGTGTACAGCTGTCTAAAGGGGAATGGGAAGGGGAGAAGGGGGCAAAAGAAGGGGAGGGGGAGGCCACTAGGGCAGCAGAAGTTAGAGGGCAGATGGCGGGGGATGGCATAGGTAAGATGAAACGGGGACTTGAAGAGATGGTTGCTAAAAAACATAGGTCAATAGTAATTATAGAAACAAAATGTATATGGATGTTGTAAAAATATAATGTACAAGAATGAAAAAACCCCAAAATAAAGTTCCTTTTTCTTGCAGCAAAATCCATGTTACAAAAAGCAGACTACTGTAACTATCTTCACGTGTGCAGTCTGATAATGTTGACTGCCCTGGTGGCATAGCAGTTAAGCACTGGGCTCCTAGGAAGAATCTGGAGGTTTAAATCCACCAGGGGCTTCACGGGAAGGAGCTGCGGTCATCTGTCCCTGTGGGATGGGTCTGCTCTGTCACATGGGACATGTGGGCAGGGAGGACTCCATGACGCCAGACAGGCTGCGGGGTCACCACCACTGCATGCTTCGGGTTTTCCACTGCCCTTTAATGAAGGGCCAGTGCTGACCCCCTGTGCCACCAGCCTCCTCTTAGATAACAGAAGGTATGTGATACCAGGGGACAGGCTCTGGAGGCCCGAGGTGCAGGTTTCCTGCAGGAGTCCGCACGACAGCGTGAATCTGGGGGGTGGGCCTCCCAGCAGTCCTGCCAGCAGAGTCCCCTTGGGACATGTGTGTCAGACCTGTGTCACACCTGTGCCATCTTGAGAACCTCCTCCCGTGTTTCAGCACACCTCCAACCACCAGGGGATGCCCCGGTTGGCGGGAGCCCACCAGCCGCACTGCGGGAGGGTGAGCCTGACCGTCTGCCTCCGCACAGCTCACGGTCTCAGGAGCCATTGGTGGCTCCACGCTGTCAGCAGCCATGGAGCTTTCTATCTCATAATCAACAAAATATTCAAAGTAGAAAAGAACTTGGCCATGAAAGGCTTAATCGAAAGTAATAAATTATAAAAAGGGCTGTGGAGGAAGGAATGCATTTTGGGAGAAACTACTGGAAGAATTGAGGGAGGGCAGGCAGGGCTTGTGGGGGGTCAGGTCTGCTGTTGTGGACGGCAGGGCTCCTTCACACACACACACACACACACACACACACACACACACACACACACGCATGCGCAGGCACACCCCCCAACATGCATGAAAATACCCGCACGTGAACAGGCATGACCACAGGTGCACACCACACGGACATGCACTCATCTAACACACACAAAAACTTATGGCCACACATGTGCACACACCCCCTTTTCACACATGTGAAAACCTAGGAAGACATGCGTCACATACATAAATGTGCGCGCACGTGCGCACACACACACACACACACACACGACTGGATCTCCCTCCTCTGTCTCTATTCTCTGTTTGGACACGCTGCTCACCTGTTCCCCTTTGATTTTGTCTTGACATTTTGACATTTATGGGGTGCATTTAGACCCTTGCCTGGGGCTCATTCCTGAGTAAGTGCTACATTTCTTCCCTCTTGCAGGTGATGGAACAAAATTCCTCTCAAGAGCAGCTGGTGACCCTCCTCTCCTGAGCCCCATGGGGGCTCGAACCCCTGGATAGATGCAGTGAACCAGGTGGGGTGGGCAGACCACCCGGCCCCCAGTGGTGGGTTGCATTTGGCAGCCACTGCACTCCTCCACCCCTGCCCTGTGGAGATGATTCTTTGAAAAGGGACAATTTCCTCTAAGTGCTCTTGGCTTCCCAGGGCCTGGCTGGCTCCGTGTTGGATCCCTGGCTCCAGGTCTTTAGGAGAGCGGAGAAGCAGGTCAGGGTCCCAGGGCCCTGCTCCCCTGCTTGAGCCGCTCCTGGGCCCCAGAGACACCAACATGGGGTCTTCTTCCGGGGGACCACCTGGGCAGACCTGGCCTGTGCACACAGTCGGGCCTCGGCATCATCGTTCTTTTGTTTATTGTGGCAATACAGAGCAAATATTGTCTATAAAATACATTCGAATCGATTTTTAGTGATGCCTAACTGGGCAGATTGAAGAAGACGAGCAGCTTTGCAGTTCTGTGTGCTAACAGGTGTCACACCAAGGTGGGTGGGGCCTGATCGGACATAACCTTGAAGAGACGAGGGCTCAGAGAGAGGCCAATGGCAGCTTCCAGCTTCGAGCCAAGAAAAGAGGGCAGAGGGCCTTGGGCATTCAGTGTTCAGCAGCCGCAGGTCATGCACTTCCATCCTGTACGATGTCCACCTGGGGTGCTGTTGCTGATAGAAAAGCCATACCTGGAACTCTGAGCTGCACGCTGTTAAATGGCACTGTGACGCGACTGGAGGGCCTGGGCTGATCACTTTATTTGCTTCTGATTTATTTGAATGATGGAACAGTAGCTCAGTGGGACTGCAGGCCCCCCACCAATGGTGCTTAGTGTGAGTGCCTGTGGGACTGCAGGGCCCCCCATGGTGCTTAGTGTGGACGCCCGTGGGAATGCAGACTCCCCGAGAACAGTGCAGCCTGCTGCGGAGCTGAGTGTGAGCCCCCGTGTCTCATGCTGGGGACAGCAGTCTCTGCATGCTCCCTCGTCCTTGAAACATGATCAGCCAGACCGGGGCCAGCACGAGTTCCTCCGCTGTCCCCTCATCCTCAGCTCTTGGACTTCACTGTAAGAGGCTCGATGATGCTCGTGTCCTGTGCACGTTAGGAAATCCCTTCCTGGCTGAAGCTGCCTTCAGGGGTTCTCCACCAGGTTCTCATTATGAGCAGAGGTACTGGGACGAGGGAGGAAGGGTCCCAGCCGAGTAGCATCAGGCTCCGTTGTGGCCAGGCGGGGGTGTCAGAGATCATGACAAGCGTCAGAGTCGTGCGGATACTACCCAGTCCCGTGAAGACGTTCTCAGACAAGCCACCTGAGGGGACGGTCAGCCAGACGCTTCTGGGAAACACCCTTCAGGTCATGCCCACCTACCCAGAAGCAGCTGTGGGGTTACAGAGGCCATCCACGGTCACCCCGCTGGTCCCTGCTCCCGCGGGCATGCAGCCTTTTCCTGTGGGAGGACACCAGTCCCCTGTGGTCTGGGGACATTAGATGACAAGATGACTGATGGTGTGGTGAGCCGCAGAGTGAGGAGAGCCACCTGTTAGTACCCAGAAAGGTGGACTGACAGGGTGGCCGCAGCCTGGGCTCGAGGAGAGCAGGACTACGAGGACACTCAGACCTCAGGGTTTCACTCCCCTGTGCACGGGTCACTACAAGCCAGCACCGACTCGGCACCTGACGGCAGCATCAAGAGTGACCGCCACATGGGCAGCACCACGTGTGACCACCACGTGGGCCGGGCAGCACTACATGTGACCACCACATGGGCAGCACCATGTGTGACTACCATGCAAAGTGGAACAGAAAGCGAGCACTGGGGGACAATCCCTCGGTGAGCCTGGAGCTGAGGTGATGACTGGATATGCAGTACTGGACCGCAGCATTGTCACGTGGTTGTTCGGTGCCATTGGCTGATTCCAATGCCCAGCGGCCTCATGCATGACAGTGACCCTGCCCGGTCCTGTGCCCTCCATGGCCCCACCGTGCTTGAGTCCATGGTGCAGTCACTGTGCCAGGCCATCTTATTCACTGGCGGTCTCCTGTACTGACCTCCACTTCTCCAAACATAACACGCTTGCCAAAGGCTGATCCCTTAATGAACGAAGGAAGAGAAGTTCAGAAGCTCTACGAGCTACAAGTCAAGTGAGAAAAATCAACTCCCAGGCCCTCACCCCACTGCTGTGACTGAGGGCATGGGACGAAGGAGACAGGTGAGGTGTGCAGACCTCGACATTCAAACCTTCAACTTGAAGCTGCACACCATCGCCTGCAGCCACTTGGAGATGAAATTCATTTGCAGTCTTGGGAGGGTCTCTCCCGTTCTTGTCAGGCTGATGAATCTGGTGACATTGCATAACCCAGAGGTTCCTTTATGCAAGAAGCGAGAACAAAGCTAAAAAAGGGCTTCAAATGGAAAGATTCTTCCCCCCTTCTAAATAGTCTCTCAATTGGATTAACGTTGACCTAGATCTCTTGTTCAGCACCAGCTTACTATTTCTCATCAAGACGTCTTTTCTCTCAAGTTTTCTTGCTGGGTAATTCCAAATGAATTATTGAGGACATGTGCACACGCAGATGGAGACATGGAGAAGGAGACAGGGAGGTGCACGTAAGAAAATGATGGGCGTCTGGCCTCTTAGGGAAGACCTGGGTTCCTGTGACGTATCCTCAGGGTCTGTGGCGTCATTCCTACCTGTCTTCCTACCATCACTAATTCACAGAGCTGGGCGGGGGGCAGTGCTAGCTGTCAGACTGCTGACTGAAACGTCAGTGCTTGGAACCCCTCAGCCTCTCTGTGGACAAAGATAAGGCCGTCTCCTCCTGTGAAGGTACACAGCCAGAGATACGGAGGGTCTCCAGGAGTTGGAGTCCTCGATGGCGGTGAGGTGGGATTTTGGGGGAGAGGCAGAGGGTGGGGGGGAGGGGAAGAACTTCTTTAAGGGGCTTTTGCTCATCTTTGTAAGAAGCAAGGGCCACCCTCATTTTAAGTCCCACCAGCACTCCTCGCACACAGGTGACAGTGAAGATGTGCTTGGAAGTCAGTATGGTGGGACCGCCCAGAGGAAGGCAGCAGGAAGCACAGCCGCAGTCCCACACTGCAAGGGCAGTAAGATCCTTCCTAAGGGGCCGGCCGCCTCCAAACACCTGTTGGAGAATGATGGCGGAGAAAACACGCAGACATGGCTGATGGCGGTCAACCCAACTGTCCTTAGTGGCTGCCTCCTCCAGCAGCCCTTCACCGAGCTCAAAGGTGCCTTCTTGTCAAACCTCTCCACAAACACACCTTTCACACGGAAAGAATGTGGCATTTACTGCAAGGATTTATGGATCGAGTCATTCTCCAGCACGAAATTTACTTAGCAAAAAATAACATACATGTCTTGTTGGTTTTTTTAAAAAGATTTTACATGAACTGGTGACATAAATGGGCTATGTACACCCTTAGTCCTTATGCTGTCAAATGTTTACATGGACATTAGGGGATTTAGCGATTCAGTTGGTACAAAGACCATGTGGTAATGTGAAGACACCGGATCAACAATGAGAAGCCTGCATTTGGCCGTCAGGAGCTCTGGGTTACAATGTCCATCTTCACCACGAGTCTGCCTGACTTACTCCCTTCCTTTATAAAGTGTGGATAATTGCACCTATTTCATGAAACCATCGGAGTAAACCAAGTGACTTAAAAGACTGATCTTGTGCTCAAGATTACCTTTGTTGCAATTTCCTCCTCTTCTACTTAAGTCATTACCATCGATCATCATTGTTTTCATCGTTACATCGCTTTCACATCATCACCACCTTTCTCATCACTGAAGCGGTATCACCACCATCGTTCTCGTGACTGTCTATCACTGTCACCATCTTCATCACCACACCTGCATCATCACCACCACCGTCACCAAGATCACTGCCATGACTGTCACCATCTACTTCAGCAACATCATCCCCAGGACCAGCGCTACTGTCACCATCATTACCATGGGCCTCCCACCACCATCACCTTCATCACCACTGTCACCGTCATGACGACCATCATCGTCTTCATTAACACCCTTTTGTCATCCTCACCATCGTCATCATCTCCATTATGATCGTCACCAGTGATGTCATTTCTGTGTCACTATCTACAATGTAATAATGGTCACTTTCACCACCACCACCGTCATTAACCTCCCTGTCATGTTCATAACCATCATCATCATCATCACCGTCATTACCACCTTCACAGCACAATTACCATCGTCTTCATCACTGTGGTCATCATCACTGACGTAACCTTCACAGCATCAGCATCGGCACCATCACCATCTTCTTCTCCATCATCGTCCTCAGCAACTCCACCACCATCATTGCTGTATCTCATCATCATCATCTCTATCATTGTCATTGACGTAACCTTCACAGCATCAGCACCACTGCTACCATCATAACCGCCTGAGCAGCAGCAGCAGCAGCACCATAATAATTATGAATCATCACCATCATCACCACATTTTGGTCATCGTTAACAACATCAGAGCCACCAGCACAACCATCAGGAAAGTCATCATCACCTTCACCACCACCATCACCATTTCTTTAACATCATCACCTATAACACCACATCCATTGGCATCCTCACCACCACTGTAAACATTTTATCATCATCTGTTACCTTAGTAACTGCCACATTCACCACCGACACCATCACCTGGTCCACACGTAACAGCACGCGGATTACTTCTCAACATGGTTGAGAGGTTCATCTGTCCAGAAAGAGGGACAACCAGAGATAAGAGAAATATGTTACTTGACCAGGCTGATGAAACTGAGAAACCCTCAAGATAGGCGTGCTCAGAAGGACCCGTGGGCCAACAGAACAGAGCCTCGGATTACTGCCCCAGTCTGAGACTCTGTCCTCCTCAAGAAGGCTGCCACCCTGAAAATCAGACGCACAGCTCCCCTGTCATGGGTTAGACCTTTACTTGGTACCTCATGGCCAGAGTATTCGCAGCTAGGGGATTGCTGGGTGGGCTGAAGGTAGTCTTCTCCAGGTGCTAGAGGGCAAATCCATCTATGAGGGAGGGCCCTGAGTGATGCCCACCACCTACTGCTGTGAGGGTCTTGGACACAGTGACACCACACATTGAGTGACTTAGAGGACTGACAGAAAGTGCTCAGTGTTTCAGCTCTTGCAGGGAGATGTGTCCGCAGACATCCAGCTGAAGAGCCATGTCGGCAGGTGGGGGATACTCAACTCCAGTCACGACCTTCCCTGAGCTGGCCCTAATTCCCTGTGACAATCTCTCCTTTGTGACAAGCCCATCTGTCCTGGCTCTGAGATCTAACTTTCTCGACAGCACGGATTACAAACTTGGAGAAGACGGAAGCAGCCATCTCAGTAGCAAGTGACTAACAGTGGCCTGAAGTGAGCAGAGAGTGTGGTGGGGGTGGGAGGACCGACCTCATTCCCTGTTGATGGGCTTGTTGTGAGGTGGCGCTGCCCGGAGGGGGCCTGATATCAACAGGGGCTAGCTTGAGGTATGAGCACCTGCAGGGGGACTCTGTGTCTTCTGAGGAGCCCTGGTGGTGTTGTCAGGTCTTGAACTGGTAACCAAAGGCCACTGGGAGGAATCCAGAAGCTTCTCCAGGGAAGAAAGATGGGAAATCTCCTCTCATAAAGATTTACAGCATCACAAAACAGTGGCAGACCCTCCTGAGTCAGAATGTACTTGTGGGCAGACTTGGGGCTTCTTTCTCCTTCTCTGTGTGACAGTGCAGTCAGGTCTGCCCTTCACAGGTATCCCTGGCTGCAATGCAGACGTTTCCCCCACCCCAGCCTGTACCTCCACCTGCACGTGGAGAGAGAGGGCACTTGTGATCCGACCAGGAAGAGTGGAGACCACGGCACTGGGGAGGGAAGCAATGACACCGCGAACCATTCTTGAGATGTCCTGACAGCACTGACCACAGGGCCCTGCACAGTGCCCTAGGGCCACTGAGTGCAGCCTGAGCTGGCAAGGTCCCATCTCCCCAAACCCTCCTTGCCACAGGCTTCACATAACCCAGGGTTCTTGTGTGGGAAAGCTTGGCAGGCATGGGTGAGGGGGGTCTGGAGAGATGTTGGTGCTGACCAGATGCCCTGTGCGGCGTCCACACTGCCCTGCCTGGTGCTGGGTGCCTGGTGACTGCCCAGTAGTTGGGCAGCAGAGGCACAGCCTTGCAGTAGCCTCTGTCCAGAGCCTGGGCACTCAGGCCAGTGGCTACTCCTCCTGCATCAGCTTTTATCTGAGCAGCACAATGAGCGCCCTGATCATCTCCACACGAATAAAAGGCCTGTTTCCTCACGTTACTGCCAATGCCACACGGTTCCTGTGTTAAAATGAAGAGATGACAAAGGGTTTCATTACATGAGTGATTTTTCTAGACATCAAGATACTTTCCTGCCGAACTGGAGCAGGAATTGCATGACTCCCCAGAACGTATGGGGCCGGGATGAGGAGGCGCGATCGCAGCAGATGCGTCAATTATTAATGCGCTGTGTAAAAACAAACCAGCAGAGCCGCACCTTCCTTCCTCCAGGGAGTGAGAAGATCTAGGGATTCTCTGAGTCAAAATCATTTCAAACCTGTCACTTGTGGGAAGGGAAGGTCTCTGACCCACTCACAAGCTGTTCTTCATGGGTAGAAATACAGGGAGCCTGCCCCCCACAAGCCCAGGCTCAGAGCGCCCTGCCCCTCACTGTCTCCCACGAAGGTGACTAGAATGTTCTTTTTTCAGTTCCCCTTGCAGCTTGGAGTGGTTTGAGGTAAACTTCCCAACAATAAGATGTAAAGGGGATTGTTGTTGTTGTTGTGTACCATCAAGCTGGAATCAACTCAATCAAGCTGACCTTCTCATGGGTTTTCAGAGGCAGTTTTAATTGCAGCAGAGGAGATTGCCTATCTTTCTCCCATGGAACAGCTGGTGGATTTGAACTGCATGCCTTTGGGATGACAGCATAGCTCCTTACCGCTAGGTCAAGGGAGATGGTGGGGATATTTTTGCTTTCCTGATGAGTAGGAAAGTGGATGCGATAGCAGGTGCACTAGCAGTCCTTCTGCAACCATGAAGACAAAAAGCTAACAACTAAAGACAGTCGAGTCCTGGGGAATGTCACTGAGTTAGCGAACCAGGGCCCTGGTTAAGTTTCCTTTCTTCGCATAATGTGAGATAAAGACAGGTGTTCAGTGCTCGCTTCTACGTCCACTGGCTGATGGGACTGTCCACATGCATGGCTGTCCATGGCTCGAGTCACCAGGCAAGTCAGCAGCACCACCTTCCTTGTCTGCTGCCCTCTGCCTGGTCCGGCCCCTCTGCCTGGCTGGGCCCCCTCTGTGGCTTGCTCTGCCTGGTCAGGCCCCTCTGCCTGGCATGGCCCCCTCTGCGGCCCTCTCTGCTTGGCCACGTCCTGGGAACTAACTGCTCTGCACACAGCTAAATAACTGAGCCCCCAGATGAATATGCACCTCATCAGCCCCCCTAAAATAGCTCCTCTGATGACCGGCTCCTCCTGCAGCTGGGAGGTTTGTAATTAGATGCAGATCCAGCGGCCCAGCCCAGCAGGGGGCTCGGTGCCTTTCTATAAATTATACCAATCAACAGCAGAGGGAAAAAAACCCCACAAGGACATTAAAAGTGGTACTTTCTTCTAACTGACATACACAAGCAGTAAATCACCACCAAACGGCGAGCGGGAGGGGCCGGGTCCTCCCTGGAGCCGCCGGCTCCGGCTCCCGGCTCCGTAAATGCGAGTCATCATCTTAATGATGTCTTTTCAGGAGATGCCATAAATCACCCAGCCGAGGGAGCTGTGGACACACAGGCGCAATGGGGAGCCTTGCCAACACGGCTAGGCCCTGCGGCATGCACACCTGGACGGCCACACCTGGCTGGGCGCTCGCTGTGCCCCTCGCTGGCTGATGGCCTTCAGAGAGGGCCAGCCTCAAGGCTGGTCTGGCATCGGCCACACTGTCACCCGCTCCTGTAGGGCTGACTGGTGGGGTGATACAGAGCCCATGAAGATCAGAGAAGCCATGCCCGGCGGGGGAAACAGTCTGCCATCTATGATCACCATAAGCTGGTTTTCAGAGTAACCAGCCAGAACCAGTTCTGAGAGCAACTAGAAGCTCTGGCTGGAGACAGACCCCTCCCCTTTATGAGCACGGTGTTCCCCCCACGCCCCAGGAAAGGCACGCAGCCTCCCGGGAGGAAGAAGCCGCTCAGCTGCCTCCTTGTTCTCGGCTGTTAACACACTGGCTTGTGCTTACAGATCACTGACCCCAGTGGGAGGAAGCATTGATGACGCCTCCACCAATGTCCTATGCCAGCAAGGCTTTGTGGACTGCTCAGGGCTGGGACCAGGTGCTGGCCTGGGGGCCCTTGCTGGAGGTGAGGCCCTCAGGTACAAAGACCCGGGCCCCTGGGAGGGGCAGGGAGGAGCAGGGGGTCAGCAGCTGACAGGCTCTCTGTGGGCCTCACGCTGCTGCTCCTGCTGTGAGGATGGCCTCAGAAAGTTCCAGCAGGCCCATGGGCTGGGCCAGGGGAAGTGACGGGCAGGAGGAAGACTGTGTGGAGACCTCTGGTCAGGCACAAATGCGAGGAAATCCGCATCCCCTCCACTCCAGAGCGGACTCACCACGCAGGGTGGGAGGAAGTCCAGGAAAGGGTCATCCCTGGGGAATAAGAATCCTGATAGGCCATCCCTGCCCAAGTCCGGGGGAGGGGTGGCCTGACTCCGCCCAGAAGTGGGTTGTGGTTGATGAGCCACACCTGAGCAGGGCCAGGACCCTGACCATGTCTGAGCATTACGGACATGGGTGGAAGGCTGACACGTCGGAGCCCCAGAAAGGCCTGCCCCCCAAGCCACACCCTAAATTTGGACATCAGCCTCCTGAACTGTGTACACGCAAACCTCTCTCCTTTACCACCCGCACTCTCAGCCTCGAGCCCCCCACGCGCTCAGTCCTGACTCAGAGATGGCCTTCCATCAGGCCCGAGGCCATACGTAGTGATGGGAGGAGACTGCTCATTTTCTTCTGAGGAAAGATTAGAACTGCTGACTCTTGGGTTAGCAGCCCAAGGTGGACACATCTGGGGTGAACAGTGAAGGGTCAAGCCCAGGTCAGAGTTAGGATTGTTCCAGAAGACAGCCAGGATCACCCACCTATCTGAACAATGGACAGTGGTCACAGACTGGTCCTCCCTGAAGTGACTAACAGGCTGAGGCGCTGGGACTCATGTCCTCCAAGTGCGAGGTCAACAGTCACACCTAGGACATGAGGGACTGTGGACACACCCCAAACTGTTCTGCTTTCTCAGCCCTTCCTTCCCCCCAGGGCCCAGGGCCCAAACAGGCATTTAAAAAGAGGGACCCAGGTGCATCTGGGTGCAGATGCTTCCAAAATATTGAGGACTCTGGGTGGTCCGTGGTTAAGTTCTCATGTATTAGCCAAAATGCGGGGCTTTGAACACACCCAGGGGCCTGGGAAGAAAAGGCCTGCTTATCAGATTGACAACCAAGATCAAAGCCAAGCCTGCAGTTTGCTGATTCCAGGCCCCTCTTCCCTGCTCCCTGCCCTCCCTCCCTGTCTGCGACCATCTCCATGTTGCTGTGGTTGTTGACTGTCTTCCAGCGAGCACAACTCATAGACTCATAGCGACCCTATGAACAAAAGGCCCGAAGCTCCTCTACAATTAATGACATTTATCAAAGTTCACAGTTTCCGGAGGCGTGTTGTTTAGGAAGTGGATGCCACTCTGGCTTCCAAAGCTACACACCTTTAACCCAGATGTCTGGCCACCCTGGAACTGCCAAGGCCGTCTCTGACAGTCTCTCCATCTGCAACTTCTCAACAGGGAAAAGGAGGAAACGGACCCGAGAGAGGGGTCAGGTCATAACCAGACATTCGGAATTAACGGTCTTGGCTGTGATGGTCATTGGGTGTCCCCATCGGGATCTGAGGTGACCTTCAGTGACATCCATTCACCTTAAACAATAACACTATTTAGCAGCTGTTCTGTCGTTTCCAGATTGTATTCTCTTTAAGGCTCACGACGGGAACTTCCCCACTAGGCAGTGGTTAATAAAAGGTGGTACAAAACGAACAAACGGAAGGCTAAAAATAACAATGAAAAGACTCGACCTCTTTCCTCATGACACCCTCCTTGTAGGACATAGTAGAATCACTCCCTAGGGTTTCTAAGACAGCCTCATCTTTCCCTGAGAATGCTGGTGAATTCGAACCACCGACCTCCTGGGTAGTGGTCGGGCTCTTCAACTGCTCTGCTGCCAGGAAGTGACTTAAACAGCACCGTCAGGGAAACGCGTGCTCGCGGCATGGCGCACAAAGGGAGGGTGAGAGGGTTGGGAAGGACTCGTCCCTGCTTGCCAGGTCCCCCCCACTTTCAGACAATAAACGGGTTAAATGGACGATAAACAGCTCCCTGGCGAACCTCGGGAGGGAGGGGTGGCCGCGGGGATGCCTTCGCTCTGAGGGCTTCGACGGATCACTCTGCTGTTTCAAATCACATTAAGAATGAATTCTACACATTTTCCCCTTAATGTTCCGAAGCTGGAGCAAAGCCGATGCCTCATTAAGACCGAGGGCTGGTCGTTAACGTGCCCACGGCTGCGAAGGAGGCTCAACGCGGGCTTTCTGTTTCCTTCTGACGACGGCACAGGGTCCTAAGTGTCTTTGTGCGGAGGCTCAGCTGAACTGCAGCTGCAGCAAGTCCAAGAGAACAGTGTATCCGGAGGCCCCTTCGGCGTCTCGGCTCCCAAAGGCCGGCCACTCAGTAGACCTGTGGGGCCACAGTGCTCTTGACCCCAGAGCTGCGGCCTGAGCGCAGGGCCTCCACCAGGGGCCATAATCCAGGGGTCCTCCCTCCCTCCCATCCTGCCCCCCACGCTCGGCTACACGCAAAACTGCTTCCTGAGCATCTGCTCGTCTCAGGCATGTGCCTTCTCTCTCCTCTCCTCTCGTCTCCTCCCCTCTCGTCTCCTCCCCTCTCCTCTCCTTCTCTCTCCTCTCCTCTCCTCCCCTCTCCTCTCCTTCTCTCTCCTCTCGTCTCGTCTCGTCTCCTCTCCTTTCCTCTGTCTCTTCTCCCTCCTGTCGTCGCCTTGTCCCTCCTCTTGTCTCCTTTCCCTAGAACGTTTTGCTGTACTTTTCCTGAACATGCGTGAAGTAGTGAAAGTCCCGCTTGGTAATCTCCACATGTTGTTCGGTGACGGCTCACTCCTCACAGTGGCCATCATTCTAGCGCATCTGTCCCCACACTGTAGGACTCATGGCCCCAGCCTTCTTCTCCTCCACGTCTTCACGTGAGGGAGTAGTTTTCTGGTGCTATTAGCTCAGAGCCACCGTGGGGTGGGGGCTTTAACAAACAGAAACTCCCTCACAGCAGAGGAGGCTCCAAGCCCACCTCCAGGGCCCTGGCTCTCAAGGAAATGTCTCTCTGCATCGGTTTTGGAGGGGGCCCGTGTCTCTCTCAGTATCTGTGGGCCTGGTGCTCCCTGGAGACTTACACGTGTCCTGACCCAGCACACAGACGTGGGTCCAAACAGACGCACCTGCCTCCTGGCGATTCCTGGTGGGACTGATGTCTCCCCACCTCCTGCTAGTTTTCCCCTCATTTTCTCTCCCACTAAACACAGCTCTTACAGGCCACACCCCAGAGAAACCTCCTTCTACCAGCTCAGGGCTGTGACCGAGTGAGGTACCCTAATCTCTGTGGGATCAGACTACCTTGTGGGGGACGATGGCCCCAGTATATAAGCGCCTCCAACCCCACCTTGTTACCATCTCAGAGGTTAGGTGGTTCCCAGCAAGTAGGACAATTAGGCAACACTGAACCGGAGTCCGGCCCAGGACAGGTCAATCTGAGCTGCCCACTGTTGACCTTGTTTATCGTTGGGGGCCATCGAGTCGGCGCCAGCTTGGAGCTGACCCTCTACTGGGTTTTCAGAGGCTGCAAATCGCACGGGAGGAGATTACTCACCTTCTGTAGCTGGTACTTTCGAGCCAGAGCCCCGAGGGGACAGTTTTGACAGAGTTCTCTTGGCTTAGAGGTAAGGGATGGTGCTGCTGATCCAAAAGCAATTGGTTCGACGTCAGCAGCTGCTCTGTGTGAGAAAGATAGACAATCTCCTCCCGTGTGACTTACTTCCTCTAAAGCCCTGCTGGTGCCCGGGGTCGGTTCCGACTTGACGGTACACAACAACAACGACTCTCAGGAGACAGAACTGAACTTAGGGTTTAAGGAGTGTCTCAGGTAGTGGCAGTCCTGGGGTCTGCCCAGCTTCAGCTGACCCAGGAGAAGCAGAGTTTACGAAGCCAAGCTCTGTTCCACACCCTCCTGCCCTTCGCTCTCTCTTCTGTTAGGGAAAGCAACGTGCTACAGCTCAGGACCTTTCCACCTAGACCAGAGGGCCTTGCCTCACCTGGCGACGTGTCAGGCTTCCCTCTCACGGGGGCGAGGGGCTCTCCGGGACAGGTGCCAGCCCCCAGCACTGCACCTGCATCTGGGGTGCCCGCAGCGACCTCCAGGCTCGGTTGCCCACGCTCCCGCTGTGCTGAGTGCTCTGTTCCAGGTGACGTGCACACAAGCGCCCCCACCCCTTCCCGGCCTCTGAGTTCCAGCCACTGGCCGGCTCTGGACAGATGCCTCCAGACTGGCTTCTCCCACTGAATGCTGGCATCAGGGAAGCCATCAGAAACCTTCAGCTTGTCCCACCCTATCTTCTGTTTGAGTTTTGTCTGTGTCATTGCAGCGCGTGGTGGGGGGCCTGCCTGTGGAGCGCCCAGAGGTTTCCCAAGGTGACAACTGCCAAGACTCAGGGAGCGGGAAGGAGCACTCAGCCTGGAGGAGAGGGCAGCTGGAGGGATGATTTCTAGGCCCATGAGTTGAGTTTTAAACCAGGACTAAACTCACCACTGTTGAGCTGGACCTAGCCTTCCCTCGGGCTGCCGAGGCCCTAACCCTTTGGGGGAGGACCAGTCCTCCAGGTGCTAAGGCTGTAAATCTTCAGACTTCTAGTCTTTCTCCCAAGGAGCAGTTGATGGATTTAAACCACGGGTCTCCAGTCAGCAGCTTGGACGTGGGCACTATGCCACTGAGGCTGTCTCCAAGCGATGTCCATGAAGGACTGAGAAGGGGCGAGCGTCTGGCGGGCTCCTGGGTGGGCAGCATTGCAGCTGGCCACTTACGGGCAGATTTCAAACGACCCTCTTCCACTGTTGTCCTTACCCTAAACCACTGCCTCCATGTGCCAGCTGCTGCCAGGGGCTCAGCAGCGACCCGAGCAGGCAGGACGCACCCTGGACACAGACGACTTCTAGCCACGTAAATGTGATTTCTGACAGTAACTGGGTTTATTTAGGCCATTGCAATGGTGTCCAATTGTTCGGAACCATCCGTGGGGGGGGCTGATGAGACGTGTAGTGCCAACCCTTAGCAGCCCAAGCTCTGAGGAGTAGCTGGTATTTGTTTACTGCACACACACGAGGACATTTCAAAGCTGCAGGACACTGTTGCCACCGTTATGACCACTGTCATCAGCACTGTGACGATTCCACCATCGCCGCGTGATGACCATTGTTAGCACGGCCACCACCATCACCATGATGGTTGCTCCACCGCCGTCACCACCATGAGGAACGTGTGTTGGAGGGCTCTTTAGGGATCACCTCCACGCTCCCAAATGTGCTTGTGGTCCCCAACCAGGGACGATATTGTTCCCCTCCTGTAGAAGGGCTGTCAGTACCTGGAGATGTTTTTGATTGTCCTGATGGTCCTGCGACTGGTATCTACAGGGTGAAGGTAAGGAGGGTGCTGATGTCTCCCCGTGCCAGGACAGCCCCACCAGAGGAAGACTGAGCCCTAAATGCTGGCCGTGTTGTCTCTGATAAACCCTGGGCTAGGAAATGGCTTAAGACTTGAGAGACTTTTTAGAGGTGTCTGAAACAAGTACTGCGTGGTTGAAGTGAGGACAGCATCTGGGCTCTTTCTCCCCCAGTCTTGCCTTCTGTCCCAGAGTCCCCATAAGGTCCCGTCTCTGCTCAGTGTCTCAAGCGTAATACCAGGAACCAGCCTCGATATCCCTTCTGCCCCCCTCCCCCTCCCTGAGCCAGTCCTGTCAAGCCCTCCTCCCTGCATTCCTGGGCCCCACGTCCTTTTCACCCTTCATATTCACACCTCACTGGCCCCACCCAGCTTCTGTCTTCACTCACCTGGTCTGAGCCCTCCTTCCTGGTGCTCCCACACCCCTACACAGCACCGCAGGGCTTGAGGACTACAGACCAACTCACATCCTCAAATGCTTCTCGTGTGGAGAAAACCAGGACCCCCACTGGTCTGGGAAGGCCCGCGTGACGGCTCCCTGCTCTCCTCCTCCATCTTCTCTCCCACCCACTTCATCTTTGTCGGAGAAACAGACGTTTTGAGGCCCAATATGGCTACACTTTTGCTTTCTGCCGGCTCAAGCCCAGATGTTAAAGCACTCTTACACACCACCTGCGAAA
The DNA here is from genome assembly GCF_000299155.1 of Elephantulus edwardii. Classification (NCBI taxonomy): domain Eukaryota; kingdom Metazoa; phylum Chordata; class Mammalia; order Macroscelidea; family Macroscelididae; genus Elephantulus; species Elephantulus edwardii. Next base: position 3,946,552 of record NW_006399943.1, on the reverse strand, counting down.
GTGGGCTTGAAAGTCGGGAGTCCTGGCATGGAGCCCCCTTTGTTCGCTAAGGCCATCGTAACCCCGCCTCATGCTGTGGAGCCGGTGCACAGAAATGAACGAATCCCGCCACCGTCAGGTGCCATCTCCACGTCAAGCCCCTCAACAAACTCCCGTGAGACGATGACGGAGCCTCTGGCTTTGCTCAGGTCAGACAGTCTCCTCTGTATTTGGAGGCCAGTTTAGACGCTGGTCCACACAGAGACAATCCTGCCTTTTCACCCTCAGGCTTCCAAACGCCTTCCTGTCCTATGACCTTCGCAGTCCCCTCTGACCTGTACATGGCAGCCCGTCTTGGCACAGGTCCTGCTCATCAGCTGGGGCCTTGGGGTGTCAGTGAAAAGCCCTGTTCCCCACCCCAGCCGCCTGGTCACTGCCTGCCGTCGCAGGTCCTCCATGTCCCTGCTAAGCTCGGCCTCTCTGTTCTCCTGTTTGTTGACATGTTCACCAGCGCAACAGTGCTGGAGAGGAGAGGCCAGGAGGCAGACAGTGAGTCACTTCTCAGTAAATGCCTCTTCTGGACCAGAAGGATCTCTGTTTGCTTCCTGTCTAAGAGGGCCTTTCCTTCTGCAAATGAAAACTCTCTCCAAGGAGCAATTTGGGAGAGCAAACACACCTCTTTCTTCTAAACTCACAGTCTGTTGTTGATTTAGGAAAACAATCAAGATGTTTTCTCTGGCCCTCGAGTCCCCCTGGGGTAAGTTTCACTACAAAATAAAAAATATATATTTGTACTGTTCACATATAAGCCAAATGGGAGAGCTTTTCCCCAAACCCCTTGAAGAATCTTCCACTACTCTCAAAAACTTATTACCTTTATCCTCAGCTGGGAGTTTTCAAATGTTGAAATGACGTTTAAGGATGAGAACTAATGAGGTCGTCTTATTTGGGGCTGTTCAGCTTGCCCCTGAGTGTAAAAGCCTTAAAAGCTTGGAAAGAGTCGTTGAAGTGGTGTCACTGTGGTTAGAACACAGTCCTGACTCAGATCCTGTAACTGTCACGAGTGGCAGATGGTCTGAGGGTGAGAGCACATGTCTAGGACAAACGGGTAGATGGACAGACGAATGGATAGATGAATGGACTAAGGGGTCGATGAATAAATTGAGGGATGGTTTGATGAATGGATAAGTGGTTGGTGGTTGAATGGACAGGTCAGTGGATGGGTGGATAGACAGAAATGTGGGTAACGGATGGGTGGATAGATGAACGGAGGGACAGGTGGAAAGGTGGGCGGATGAACACTGACCTTACACTCACATTCACTTCCTTCAATTCTGTTAACAAATTTCAGATGAATTTGTGCCAATTCTACCCTAATCTACAGGTTCAATCTGCAGCCTACATTATCTATTGAATGCTCTTACTTCTAACCACTAGCTCATTATGGTCGAGTCAGAGCCAACTCACAGCTGGCCCTTCAGCAGGTTTTCAGAGGCTGTAAATCACACAGGAGGAGATGGCTCATCTCTCTCTCGGAGCAGCTGGTAGATTTGAACCTCCTAATTTGAGATCGGCAGCACCACTCCCTACCAACTAGGCCTCTAGAGTCCCTTCTTAATTTTAACAGACAACTTAAATCTTGACGGGGCCACTCATCCTTCTCCTGAGACAAAGTGTCCGCACTCGGGCCACCCAAAGCTGGCTGCCTGGGACAGTCACACCTCCCCTCCTTTCTGAGAGGACAGGTGAGGGACGATGCTGTGTCTGCCCGGGCCCAACCCGCAGGGATGCAGCTGGGCTTGGGTGCTGCGCCCTCGTGACACACAGGTACATGGAGGACGCATGCCCTGAACATGAGGAGCACGCCATCAGTGTCCCCCCAACCCTCACCTGCTCTCTGGGTGTAGATGGCTCCTGAAGTCATCAGTTGGGGGGGGGCACTCCCAAGTGCTGGGCTGCACAAGGGTGATGTGTGTGTGTGAGAGCGTGTGTATGTGCAGAATCGGGTGGGTGAGCGTGTGTGTGCACGAGGAGATGAGCAGCCTGTGTGAGTGTCGGTGCATGAGTGTGTGTGAGCCCGCGTGTGCGTGAGCCCGCGTGTGCGTGAGCGTGGCCACCAGCTCCATCAGGCCTGGGCGCAGGCAGAAACCCCACTGCAGGGTCAGTTACTAGTTCTTCCAACTTGACGGCACACAGCAACGTAGCTGAGAGGGAGCAGCCCCGCGACCCGCACCTTGTCCTCTCACTGAGGATTACGGTTTTACTATCTCTGACATTCTCCAAGAAAGCAAATCCGCAGACACAGGGTCGACTCTGACTCCTAGAGGCCTACAGGTCAGAGAAGGGCTGTCCTCGGGACAGGAGCAAACGGCCTCACCTTTCTCCTTTGGAGCAGGCGTGGGCTGGAACGGCCAGTCATTTAGTTAGTGCAGTATCCCAACTCAGGGCCAGAGGGCTCCTGGGTCATGGTCCTGGCCCCACGCAAACACACGAGGGCTGGATCGTCTCATTCCTCACTGCTGCACCCTCTGTCGACCAGCAGCAACCACGGAGAAGGCCCCCTGCACCTGCCTGGAGACGTCCTGTTGCACACGGACCCAGCACCTCATCACTGCCTGCCATCAGTACTTCACCCAACAGGCAACAGAAGATGGTACAGCCTGCTCGCCAGGAAAGGCCTCAGGCACCCAGCCCCGTGCACTCTAACGCCACCTTATCCTTCAGCTGGTCTGCAGAGCAGCCACTGTGTAGGGTCTGGGCACCACTCGCCAGTGTGGGACCTGGTCACAGGTTCCTTGTTTCCCTGACAGTGTCCAGAGGCTCAGGAGGTGAGGTGAAGATAAGAGCAATGGCTGGACCAGAGGAGGATGCAGCCGTCTGCATCAGGCCCACGGTCACTGCCTACTGGCTCCAGGCCATCTGAGCCTTGACTCGGGCTGCGTACAGGAGCTCCCTGGTTGACAACATGGTCACAGTCACTCAGCAGGTGCGAAAGGGAGACGGCTGCTCCAGGGTCCCACATGAGCGCCATGCATGGTGGACACTCCAGGCTCTCATCCTCACCCCCCACCCACGCAGGGTGTGTCAGTGCCCAGTGTCAAATTAAATCTCTGAGCACGAAATGAATGATGGACACCTACAATATGAATATATTCTAAAGGAATATTCTCTGAAAAATTATCTGAGCATTTGCAGCAATTTAATGTCACTTTTGTTTCTTAAGGAACTTTCAAAAATATTTCATAAAATATTGTATAACATATTTAAATTAAAATGTTTCCTGAACGTAGCCATTAGAGCGAGTCAGGGGAGGGCTAGTTTTCTGTGTGAATGCAGCACGACTCTGGGGAGAACGTGGATGCTGAGTCCTGGAGGGCACTTCCTAGTGCCCCTGGGCTCCAGCGAAGACAAGGTCAAGTTCCTCTAGGTCTCCACCACAGGAAACACGCTGTGGGGCTTGAGCAGCAAGACGACCCTCAGGACAGGCAGGGAGGGGATGCCGTGCGAGGTGCGTCTGCCTGTGCCATGTGTCCCTGACCCTGCACATGTGGGGCTCCAGCCAGGGCACAGGTGCACCTGTGTGTGTGTCTGTGCAGATATGTCTCTGCCTGTGCACAGGTGTGCCTGTCGTGTGTGTTTGTTTGTGAATAAGTGTATCTTCTCTCTGTGTGTGTGTCCGCTATGCGCAGGTCTGTGTTTGAATAGGTGTACCTGTCTTTTGTGTGTACACCTGTCTGTGCATGGCTGTACCTACTTCCCTGTGTGTGTGCCTGACTGAGAGGGACTATTCTAGTCTCTGTACAACGTGCCTGTCTTGTGTATATATACCTGTCTATGAATAAGTGTATTTGACTGGCTATGTGCAACTACCTAGGCACAGGCTTGTACCTCCCTTTTATGTGTACACATATCTGTGCATGGGTGTACCTATGTGTTCAGGTGTCTATCTGCCCCTGAGTGGATATTCCTGTCTGTGTACAGGTATATCTGTCTTGTGTGTAAATGTTTGTCTGTGCATGGGTATATGGTGAACTCACGTGGAGGTGAGCCTGTCTGTGCATAAGCGTGCCTGTCTTGTGTCTGTGAACAGGTGCATGGGTGAGCCTGCATGTAGGTGTACCTACCTATGTACAGGTGTACCTACAAGTGCATGGGGGTGTGTTCCCAGCTGTTTGTGCAGGAGTGTAACTGCCTGTGTACAGGTGTGAAATACTGTTGTGCACAGGTGCACTCGCTTGCCTGTGTGGTTGTGTGTCTGGCTGTGTGTGTGTGTGTACCTGTCTGTGCACAGGTGTGTGTATCTACCTGTATTAAGTGCACTTGTCTGTGCGGTTTTCTTCTTTGAAGGTCAAACCACATATTTCCCACTGCTGATCACAGACCTTCAGAATCGTGCTGCCATTTCCCTGGTTCAGGGGTCCAGCCTGCGGGAGTGGTACTCCGACACAAGCCACTCTACCTTGACCTGCAGACACCTACACTTTGTTATTTTCAGGTCTGTGCATTATTCCTCCCATGATCGCCAAGAGCTGACTGTGGAGCTGGCGAGGGGTCTCCTAATTCATGCCCTTATTCATTCCTGGACTCTGATGGGGTCCCCTCTGTCCCTGTTTGGCAGATAGCTTCCTCCTGGCCTGTAGGTTTGAGGGGGACAAACTAGTCATCACATCAGCAACCACACCTGCTGCTGGCCGATGGACTGACTCAAGGTGACCTCCTAGGACAGAGCAGAACTGTCCATGGGTTTCCGCTGCTGCTATCTTTATGGACCCTGGGGTTACTGTGAGTTGGGACTGACCTGGGAGCAATGATTTTCTAAAATTCAACTTCTGGGACCCCTGGAGGCACAAATGATGAAAGCGCATGGCTGCTATGGGGAGGCTGGGTGCTTCCTTCAGACCAGAGGTGCTTCCAAAGAAAGGCCTGGCAACTGCTGTACACCCCTGGGTCTGCTCTGACGTGTGGGTTCACTGTCACGATGTGGAGTCAATATCAAGAACTAAACTGTGTCTCCCCAGAACGTGTGTCCACATTGCTGGGCCACTGTTCTCAGTGGGTGTGATCATGTCCCATCCTGTGGCCTGACATCATTCTCCTGTGTGGCATAAACTCTCTCCTCCATGAGGCTGGGGAGTCAGGAACAGAGGCGGGCGCCAGCGAGGTGGGGTACCAGCTGCAGGGTTAGTCTGTATCCTGAGTCAATCTGTTTTGAGAAGCAAAAGGCGCTGAACAAGCGAACACAGACCTGAGGGACAGTCACTCTCAAGAAAGGAGAGTGGTGGGCAGAGGTAGCCCTCTGGGCCCTCATGCTGAGAACCTTCTAGACCCAGTAAAAGAAAGGAAATCATCAAGGAATGCGGGGCCCAGGGACTTGAAACGAGGCAAGGACCGCCACTAGAGAGAAAGCCATCCCTAGAGTCAGCATGGAGGAGTTTTCAGGTGGAGCCTCTTAAATTCCAAGACAATACAATTCTGTCTGCGAAAGCCACCTCCTTGTGAGAGAACAGAGGTAGTGAGCTTGGTGGCAATTGTTTATGTTTTTAGCATTTCCTAGAGAATTCACTCTATGCTGGGCCCACTTCCTGCAAATGACTTCTCACGGGGTCTGGAGATGGCAAGGCCTCTCTTGCCACTTGATTTAGACAGTGGGTGGAGGCCAGTGGCTGTCACCAGGGTTGTGGAGACTATGGCTCTGGCAGCCATCCAGGTAGCCAGAGATCTCCTTCTGCCACGTCCCTCCACTCAAGCCAGCTCTCCTCTCCCTGCCCTTTCCAAGAAGTTGCTGCCATTCAGGGAGGTTTTGGGGGAGAACATTCCACACCCACGCCTATTTGTTCCTCTAACGCATTTATCAGGATGGAACGCCTGATGAATGAGGATTACAGGCAGTCCTGCTGAACCATCAGCGCTCCGCTCCCTGCGCCCATCAAGCTGTATTCACTTGCTCTGTGATTGGGGCTTCTTTCAGGAAAACATTAACTTCCTGTACACAGAAACGGGGGCAGAAGAGCACCCCAACCCTGTGCCAGCAGGAACTGGATGGGGGTGAGCGGATGGAGGGAAAAGAAACAAGAACGCTGGCAGTTGCTAAGCTGACTCCAGCTCCCAGACATCTGAGCGACAAGTGGATTGTGCTGCAGCATCTCAGGCCACCGTCTTCATAGGCAGTGTGCCAGGCCTTTCTCCCTCGAGCTGCTGCCTGCGTTCAAACCACCTTTCGGTTAGCAGCCAAATGCTTGGTGGGTGGGCTAGCATTCATGTGGAGGGTGTGTACGTGGGAGCCTACACCTGTGACAGAGCACGCTCACATGATGGGTTCATCTGGAGGAGAAGGCATCTCTGTGCAGAGCCCACAGTGGACACCTCACTCCTCACTTTTCCCTTGGAGGCCAAGGACCCACCTCCTCTCAGGGCCAGAGCTTAGGACAGAAGCAAAGGACTCAACACCAGGACACGCTGTGATGATGCCGCCACCTCCTCAGGTGATCGCACACCATGGTCAGAACTCAGATGTCTCTTCCCTCCCTCAGCCAGCAGCATGGCCATTTTGTGCCTGTGACAATCTGAAACAGGAGGGACACAGGCCTGCTTTTGCCTCCCGGGAGTCTGCTCATGTCAGACGGATCCTGACTGAAAGCAGAGAGGATGAGAAGAACGCCTATCTGTGCTTTATTGACTATACAAAGGAGTTTGTGTGGGTCACAACAAATTGTTGTTAACATTGAGAAGAACGGGACTCCTGGAACATTTAATTATGCTCATACAAAACCTACATACATCTACTAAGAAGGGGAACCCTGTGTGGTTTAAAATCAGGAAAGGTGTGTATCAGGGCTATATCCTTTCTCCATACCTATTCAATCTGTATGCTGAGCAAATAATTTTAGAAGCTGGGCTCAATGAATAATAATGTCATGTCAAGATTAGAAGAAAACTCATCAACAACCTGCATTATGCAGATGATACAGTCTAGCTTGTAGAACGTGAAGAGGACTTGAAACACTTACTTCAGAAGATCAAAGACTCTAGCCTTCAATATGGGTTATACATCAACAATAAGAAAACAAAAATCCTCCCCACTGGGCTGATAGGCAACATCATAATAGATGGAGAAAAGATTGAAGCTGTGAGTGCTTGAATTTTACTTGGATCCACAGTCAACACCCATGGTAACAACAGTCAAGAAATCAAGACGTGTTGCACTGGGGAGATCTGCTGTCAAGGACCTCTCCAAAGTGCTAATGAGCAATGATGTCAGTTTAAACACTAAGGTGTACCTGTTCCAAGCATCATCTTTTCAGTTACTTCCTGAAAGTCGGACAATGAATACAGGTGAAAGAAGAAGAAGCAACGTCTTTGACTTGTGGTCTTGGAGAAAAGTATGAGATGGTCCGTGGATCGCCAAGAACAAACACATCTATCTTGAAGGACATGAAGCCAGGATGCTCCTTAGAGACCAGGATCATGAAACTCCTCTCACAAACTTTGGACCTGCTGTCAGGAGGGGCCAGTCCTGGGAAAGACATGGAGCTGGGGAAGGTGGAGGCACAGAGGAGAGGAAGACCCTCAACGAGGTGGAGTGACACAGTGACCATGCACTGGATGGTGAGGGGAGCAGGATGGGGGTTCACAGCTGTGGCTCCCAGGGCTGCTGTCGGTCACAGCCAACTTGAGGGCACCGGGCACCCACAGGAACAGTCGCTCCTCAGGAGAGCGCCGGGTGGTCTGCTTTGGTAAAGGTTCCTGCCTTGGGAACCCAGAGGGAAGTTCTCTCCTCCCTCACAGGGTCTCAACGAGCTAGAAGGGACTTGATGACAATGGGCTTTGGAGGCCAACAGAGAGCAGTGGTGAGTGTGGGGCTGCTGACTGAAGGTTGGCGTTTGAACCGCCAGCCACTCCCGCTAAGCTCCCTCCTTAAGACTGCAGCCTAGGAAACTCCCAGCAGTCTGCTAGGCTGCACGGGGCTGCCGGGTGTTGGAATGGACTCTCAGGCACCCCACTCCAACGAGGAGATGGACAACAGTCCAGGAGAGGTGTCTTCTGGGTCCAGACACAGCCCGCGAAATAAGCAAGGAGTCGCACAAGGAAAGCTCACTCTGCTGCCCGTTTGCCGTCAGCCCTGAGGCTCTTCAGCCGGAGCGTCTCCTTGCTCCCCACTGGTCTTGAAAGCATCGCTCTTGGTCTGTGGGCATCGCCGCCCATGCAGCTGTGCAGCCGTGCAGTCATGCGGCCGTGTTGTCATGCGGCCGTGTCGTTGTGCAGCCGTGCAGCCGTGCAGTGAGCATGCCTCCTCCACTGACTGACGCTTGTCTCTGCATCAGGTCCAGGTGACACCCCCTCCCCCCTCCGAGCCCCAAGCCTAGTCTCATGGGAGCCTCCACTTGGAACAAGCTTATCTCTGTTGAAAACGAATCCTTGGCATTGTGCTCTGTGAGAGAAGCCAATTGCAAAAGAACATATGCCGACTCTGTCCAGAATGGGAGGGTCCATAGACAGGACTCCTGGCTGCTGGCAGCTCAGGGGCGGGAGCTGGCAACACGCCTGCTGCTAGGTGGGGGAAAGTCTCTGCAATTAGACGGTCGCACTGCATTGTAAAAACCCTTTAAAAGCTCATGGAACAGCACAGGTTGAGGCACTGCAAATCGTGAACGTAATCTATGTGAATCTTAACAACAAAAAGGAGGGAGGGGTAAGTAAACGGGAGGGATCCAGGCGAAAAGACAGGTAATGATGGACAAGGTCCAGTGGGGATTAATTTTATAAAACATAATACATGGGAATGATTGTATGAAACACCACATGAACGGAGAATAGTGTGAAACACAATGTATACAAACTCTGTAAGCAAACCAACAAAAAAAGTAAATGAAGAAACTACACTGAAAGCAAAGATGAGTCGTTCCAAGAACCATTTTCCAAGAGTGACAGTGTGAGTGACAGCTGGACGCAGCAGCTATCTCAAAGGTGGCGGGTCTGGCTACCACAGAACCACATCCTCACTGTCACCAGCATCGTGGACTCCCGTGTGGACGGGGTCTGCCATGCCCTAGGTTGTGTCCCCACTCCATACGGGTTGACACAGCTGGTTCTGATTCTTGGTTCTGTGCAGCTGTCCACCTTGTGGGCTGATGCCATCTCTTCTGAGATGTCAGTGAGGCAGGACTAGAGGGGGCTCTGACATGGCCTGTGCCACCTTTCCTCTGACAAGAGACCAGAGAAAGATGGGGGAGTGGGGAAGGGTGCTAACTACCACCAAGAACAAAGAGCCAGGAATGGACCTTGGGTCCCTTCCCTGAGAACCTCCTAGACCTTGAGGAAGATTAATGACAATGACACAGGGAGACCTCTGAGGACACAGGGAGACCTCCGAGGACACAGGGAGACCTGCGAGGAACGCTGGGTTCACAGATGCTCAAGGGAGGGAAGATTTCCCCAGGGCAGACAGAAAGAGAACGCCTCCTTTAGAGCTGGGACTCTGATTATGCTCTTCTTTTAGCTTCCTAGTCAGTGAGAGATGAAATCTCTGTGGTCTGCGCATTAAAGCAGCTCTAGAGAATGGTCATTCCTCATGGATGGGGTTAAGTGACGGGGACACAAGACTGTGACTTGCGTCCTTGAGTGCTGCGTGCAGAGTCTGAGCTCCAGTTTACGGTGAATCTCCAACCCAACCTTCAGCTCAGAGCACACAGGTGGTTCAGCAATGTCACCAGACTTGGTGGTGACACTGGGCCCAGTGAGCTCCGTGAGGAGAGGGCGGATGGTGCCTGTGTCCCTGGGGGTCGGGTGGGGTGCTCTGTGCTTACTCCTCAAGTCCCTGAGACTCTTGTCCCTTCCAAGGAGCTTTGGTGACAGAACAGAGTGGGTTGTTAACCGAAAGGTTGGCAGTTCAAACCCAATAGCAGTTCCATGAAGACAGACAGGCAGTCTTCTCAGTTAAGATGTCAGCCTTGGGGCTGCGGCTCTCAGTCACTCTGAACCTGGAATAAAACACTCTGGCTGCTCAACAGTCAGTCAGATAATCGACGTGTTCATAACAGTAACACCGGGGGCACTGACTTCTCAGAATAATCAGCTACACGTGGGTAGAGCGGCAGCACCCGCCCAGGACGGAGCCTAGACAGCAGCGGGGGTAGAACGGGAGAGAAGATCACAGGGATGGCGTGGACAAGTGCTGCTCCTACGGGGGTTCTCGTCAGTGTTCCTAAACCAAGCGGAGAGAATGCAATGGAGAACGATTGGGTTTCTAAACTTTGCTGCAAATACAAGTAAAACAAAAACAGGACAGAGAGTTACATCCTCAGAACCCCCCTGGAGGGTCACTCCAAGTCAGAACGGACTTGCGGGCCGTGGGTTAAGTTTGTGGGCACCCCTCCAGCTGGGTGTCGGAGGTACAGTGAGCGTGGTGGGCAGCTCTGCTCCACACGGGCATTCAAAAACCTTCTAAAAGTATTACTTCATTGCATCTTGCTGAGAATTTATGCAGTGAGTTAGACTTCCTGTTAACAGTTTTCACACAAATTGCTCTGTGCCGTTGGTTACACTTTTTACAGTGTGTCGCCATCTTCACTGGTTCCGTTCTCCGTATTTCCTTTGACTTGACTTGTCTTTCTCTCTTTGCGGACTCATGTTTGCTTTTGGGTAAAGTAGACTGTTTGGTGTCATGTATGTTTTTGTGACTGTTGCGTGGGAACCAACTCCTAGCTGACCCTCCAGCGGGTTTTCAGAGGCAGTAAATCACACGGGAGGAGAGTGTTCATTCTTCTACCACAGAGCAGCTGGAGGATTTGAACCGTGTGCCTTTGGGTTGGCAGTGTAACTTCTTACCACCAAGCCATCAGAGCTCCCTGGTCTCATATATGGTTCATCTTTTACAATATTGCAATTTCATTGAGTTTACAAAGCATATCGTGTTCTCACTTGCTCATTTCATTCCCCAACATGAATTACAATACCTGATCTCTGACTGTCCACTCATTCATACTGCCGTCCTCTCCACCCTACTCGCCCCTCCTTCCTTCACCTCCCTGGTCACCGCACTAGATTGATCTCCTCTGTTTAAATCCTCCAGCTTTTTTTCAACAGCGGTGGTGTGCAGTATCTGCCCTTTTAATAATAGGGGTCACGTCAGTATTTGTCCTTTCGTGGTCACTCAGCACAATACCCTCCACATTCACCCACATTTTAAACACTCATCCCCATTTCACGGCATTGAATGCAAAGGAAAGATGCTCCCCATCACTGTGGGGGGCCCTGGCCTTCAGAGGGGGCGTTTCTCACAAGGGCGGGAACGATAGGGGATTCTCACATCACATCAATCGCACTGTTGTGCAGACAGGTGGCCATAGTCTCAAAGGGCAGAGGACACTGCTGGCTGACGTCCCGTCACCAAGACACAGGGTAGTAACACCTTCTCCCTTCTGGGGCATTGATGCGTTCACCAGCGAGGGCCACACGGAATGCTTCCCGGTCACAACAGTGGGTCACACATGGTCTGGTGCCTCAAGGATAACCCTCGTACAGTGACCCCTTCCTCCCACGTCTCACTCAGGAACAGGCGGAAGGTGAAGAAAATGTCCAAAGAAGCATGTTCAGAGGCCAAAAACCATGGCCCAGAGGCCAAAAGCCACAGTCCAGAGGCCAAAAGCCACAGTCCAGAGGCCAAAACCCAAAGTCTAGAGGCCAAAAGCCACGGCCCAGAGGCCAAAAGCCATGGCCCAGAGGCCAAAAGCCACGACCCAGAGGCCAAAAGCCATGGCCCAGAGGCCAAAAGCCATGGCCCAGAGGCCTCCCAGCACACTTGGAGCACCACGAGGGGACCCGGGAGTGTCCTCCTACAGGCCTCTCTCAGCACATTCGGAGCACCATGGGGGGCCCTGGGAGTGCCCAGGAAGGCCTGCTGCCTCCCAGGACATGTCCCTTCCGATGGCTGTCTGTTCCCATTACACCCTCTTCACCAGGGACTGAGCCCTCCCTTGCTCCTCCACTCACAGGTTGGAGGGCTGACACCCAGCTCCCGCCCACAGCTTTGTCTTCTGCCCCGCTTGGGGGACCCCACTTACTCGCACAAGCTGCTGGGGGAAGGGCCCCCGCGAGTTCTCAGGGACGTTGATTGGGGGGATGACCCAGTCCCGCTTCTGCCTCCGCAGGCCACTGGGGTTGAGGTGCTGGGGCCACGGCAGCAAGGTGTCATTGGGCGCCTGGGAAGGATCCAGAAGCACAGACTTCCTTCCTTTCTGTGGAGAAGAGGTGGAGACACAAGTCAGGCTGGGCGTGAACGGAGGACTGTGTGAAGGGTGTCTGTACCACTCTGGAAGAGAGAGAGGGCATCTTGGGAGACGTGGTCACGTGTCAGGAAGAGGATCCAGGAGGCAGGTACAGGCTGGTGTGGGCTCCCAGCAACACAGATGTGACTAGGGGTCCCGTGTGAGACTATTGCAAAGTGCTTGGCTACTAAACCACAGGAAAAACGCCTGGTGATCCACGTGTGAAAGGTCTCCCACATCAGGCACCCCTAGGGCACAGTTTTCACCCACACCAGGAAACCCCAGGGCACAGTTCTCTCTCACACTGG
>NW_006399943.1:3928804-3933757 GCF_000299155.1 Elephantulus edwardii | reverse complement strand
GCACAGTTCTCACTCACACTGGACACCCCCAGGGCACAGCTCTGCTCTGATGTCGGGCACCCCCTGGACATAGTTCCCTCCCACACTGGACACCCCCTGACCACAGTTCTGCTCTGACACAGATGGGTCCGTGATGAGGTTGGGCATGTTTTAATTAGTGACTGTGACGACGTGCTTGACAGATCAGAGATGGTGCGGATGGTGCAGGACGGGGCTGGGTTCATGTCTGTCCACAGGGTGACCACGAGCTGTAGCTGACCGGTGGCCCCCCCAAACTTAGGGTCTTACACAGTCATCACACTTACGCTTTGAGGGCTCTAATGAAAAGAAGTGATAAGGTGATGGTAAGTGGAGAGACGAGACCAAACTCCACACTCAGGAGCCTGACCGGAGAGCAGCGGGAGGAAGGACACCCCAAAGCAAAGGCAAAGCACTTCCTCTGAGGGAGTCTCGCCTCCCTTCACCCCTCCCACTCCCTGGTGCATGTAGGAAGCAGCCTGCAGGGTTCAGACCCGTTCTCACGGTCGTGTGATGCGTCCTCCACCCGGTGGCCCCTTCTACAAGAGCAACAGCACTGGCTCGTGACACACGTCTGCTGATTCTCTACGTGCCACGTCTCGTCTCACACGCAGGGCTGTTCACTTGATTGGAGTCTGTGGAATGAGACTCACACAAGTTGGGCTGGACCAGGGGAGCCCACACAGAGACGGAGAGGACTGGAGGGTGTCCACTGACAGGCTCACGCTCCCGGGCCCTCTGCATGCACGGGGGTCCTGTGTGGCCACACCTCACCCTGAGCTGCTTCAGGCCTGAGCAGAGAAGTCGGCTTCTGACAGGTGCAAACACTTCCTGCACAGAGGTGAGCTGCCCACCCAGACAGGACCATCTGACACCAAACAGGCACACATCTGCCCTGACACGGCCCCACTGACAGCCTCATTGAGCTACACTTTCAACATAGATAAAAATGTCTAAGTTGAATTTTATAAAGCTAGTTGCCTGACCCCTAGGACATCAAGATGCTGGAGATGGAGGGACAGGGGCAGCAGACACAGGAGAGTGAGCAGGGTGGCAGGACACCAGCGAGTTGGTGTGCTGTCCCAAGAAGGACTGGGGAGTACTGAGAGAGAATCCAGGGGCCTGAAGAGCACTGACAGTGCAATGTTATGCGTGAGGCCCCTAACCGAAAGGCCAGAGGTTCGGGCCCACCCGTGGCTCCTTGGAACAAAGAAGAACAGGCCCCGGCTGTTAGGATTCCCAGCTCAGAAAGTTGATGGGGGCAGCGTGGGTGGCAGCCAGCTGACAGCAATGGCATCAGGGATTTGGCAGGAGGGGTCCGGATTGGATCTCGGCCCAAATAGCCCACCTGCCATGGGGCAGTCAGAGCTGTCCACCGTGGCCATCCCCCAGTCAACGAGTTACCAAGGCAACTCGTGCTATTGTGATTTGCTGTCTTAGTTTTGAAAGGAGTTTTCATCCTTTAAAACAGCGTGTGGCTGTACCGTAGAGTCTGAACCGACGAATCGCTCTCATCACTGACCATCCAGCGTGCTGTCAGAGGCTGTAAATCACCCACGAGGAGGTGGCCTACCCTCCCATGAAGCTGCTGGTGGGTTCCAACATCGTGCCTTTGGGATTGCAGCACAGCTTCTTACCACTAGGTCACCAGACCTTCCTTAAAGAAGTAAGAGAGAGAGTGTGTGTGTGTGTGTGTGTGTGTGTGTGTGTGTGTGTGTTGTGTAGTGTACCGCAGAGTCAGAAGTGACCCATAGCTGACTCTCCAGAGGGTTCTCAGAGGCAGTTAATTGCATGGGAGGAGACTGCCCATCCTTCTCCCACAGAGAAGCTGGTGGATTCAAGCTGCGTGCCTTCAGTACTGCAGCGCAGCTTCTTGTCACTGGGCCACCAGAGCTTCCTTAAAGAAGTATAATGATGCACCCCCCCACCCCAAAGCTTCAGCACACAGACATTCCACCTGGATAAACTGCATGCCCCCCACCCAGTAGCTGCCACGCCTTCCCCCAACCTGGGGTGGAGCATCAGCTGCAGTGAAAATGAGGGCTCCCGCCAGTTCACTCCAGCTCAGGCCCCTGAAACGTGCATGTCCACCCTAACAGGGCCAGATGAGCAGCTCGAAGCGCCCTTGCTGAGTCCTCCATTCTTAGAGCACGTGAACGAATCCCCACTGGAGATTCGGACTCAGTTTATCTGGGGTGGAAATACAGGTTCTCAGCAGCTGGTCAGGCTGGCATGAACCGGTACAAAGGTCTGGGAAACCCAGGCTGTTTTCTGCAGGCTCCTCCCTCGAGTACGCCCTGCCATCGTCCCTGGACGGGACCTTGCTGGTCATGAGCACCCAGGGCCTGGTGTCCACTGGGAGGACAGAGACGCGACTCATGCTTCAGGCAAAGCTCCGGGACTCTTGGACCCTCGGGGCTCTGGTGGGCTGGCGACTGGGAAGTAGGGTGTTTGAGTTCACCTGTCAGTAATTCTGACAAAGATGGGTGATCTCCTCCACAACGACTCCATATACCCAGGGGAAGGTCACCGAGTCAGAGAGCAGTGGGGTCCGCTCTGAGTTTCATAGTAACACAAGGCGTCCACTTCAGTGCTGCCGCCGGGGGATGTGGACATTTGCTCCCAGGGAACCTTGTCCTGGAGGGGCCAGGGCCTCCAAGCATTGTCAGAGGAGGACAGAGAGGTCACCTGCTGAGAGGGCCACTTTGTGCCTTCAGGCCTGACACGGCACAGACGAGGCTCCTCAGGAACGGGGTCTCTCAGCCGCCCACCCCCTCATCGCCCTCATCTTTATCCCAAGGATCAACTGGTGGGTTTGAACTGCCATCTTTCCTCAGCAGCCTCACACACAACCACTGCACTCGTCTGCCTGTGTGAGGCGTGGGCTCACCTTGGTTCTTGAGTCTCGTGGTGGAAGGAGGGCAGCTAGCCTTGGTCAAAGCACCCCACAGGGAGACCACCTGGGGAGCACCCCTGGGCTTGGGGTGCCTGTGTGCGGGCTCGCCCTGGCTCAGTCCTCAGGACCCTGGGCCCTAACGCACTCCCACTTCGGGAGGCACCGCGGGCTCAGCCCTCCAGCTCCACAGGCCGATGTCAGGGCTTCTGTGCTGCCCTTTGTCTGTAAAACCTGCTCTGTCTTCTTGTGCTGAGGATGGGCTTGCTTGCTCTAATTTCCCCAGTGTTGTTTAAATAAATGGCACATATTTGCCGCTATTTTAAAGCTGTGAGACAAATGTAATAACAAAATCTGGTGAGAATCGATGCCAGACCCGCATAGGCTCCGGCAGGAATGCACAACCTTCGCTGGAGCCGCAGGGAAGACGTGACCTCGGAGCGGACAGGGACAGTGGGTTCTCTGTGCAGGGACCCACGGCAGCCCTGCTTCCCCAGAGTGTTCTAGGGGGGCGGCTTGTACGGACATTCTCCACTGAGGCCGGCCCTCTGCCCAGGGTGTCTTTTCTTTCTGTGGCTAAGTGGAGAGAATGGTGGTGAGTACTGGGGGCGGCTGGCCCTCTACTCTATGGCCAGTGGGTGGTGCACATGTGACTTAAGTGTGCACAAAGACCGTGTACGCAGGTGTCCCCTCTGTCCACACCAGCACACAGGTGCAGCATGCACGCACATGAAAGGGCTCATGTATCTGTGGGGTTTTTGTGGGTGTGTGTACGTATGTACCTGAATACACACATGTATTAGAAGTCCTTTGTATAATATATGATGTGTCAGGCTGTTAACTAAGGGTTAGTGGTTCAAATCCACCAGTGACTCTGATGGGGAAGACAGGCAGTCTGCTCCCTCCCGAGAGAGCAGCCCGGGAAAGCCAGGAAGGGTCCCTATGGGCTGGAACCGACTTAACAGCAGTGGGTGTGGTCTGTCCAGTGCCTCCACATATATACACACACGTGTGCAACTGTGCATATGTGACTTTACCAAAGCATGTGCGCCTGGTCAGGTAGACGAGTGTGCACGTATGGGAGTGTGTGGCTGCTTGTGCAAAGGGCTTGGAGGTGAACGAGTGTGCAGTGGTGTGTGAGAGAGTGTGCAACCACTGGTGTGAGCAAGTCTGTGTGTGTGTGTGTGTGTGGTGGGGGTGACAGCATGAGCAGAGGCCACAGTTGGGGAACTGCCCACCTCCTCTGACAGGTACTGATCCGGTGAACTTTTCCTCACATAGGTGGGACTGGTGGGGCTGACTGACCCTGTGACCCTTTGGGGTCTGTGCAGACAGAAGTGGAGGGATGTGGGGGCTCCACAGAGTCCACTTCATTTTAATGGCTCTGAGGCCATAGCTGGGGAACACTTACCAGCGGTTTGCAAACTCACCTGGGTTTGCAAATCACCTTGGGGGGTGTTGTTAGCTTCCCTTGAGTCCAGTATGACTCACAGTGATCCTAAGACCTGAAACCTGTGCCATCCTCATCGTCCCTGACACACCTGAGCGCATGGCTGGGTCACTGTCGGCCTGTCCTGCTCGGAGCCAGTCTCCCTTTTGTGGACCCTTCACCTTTCTAAGCAGGAATGAACAAAGTCCTTTGCCTCTTAGGAGCGCTCTGGCTGCACCCTCTCCAAGATGTCTGTCTGTCCTTTTGGCAGCCCATGAGATACCAGAGTTCTCTAACACCACAGCTCAAAGGCATCAATTCTTCTGCCATCCCTATTCCCAGTCTTCAGGGACCAGGATCCTCCCAGGTGCCGCAGGGACCCCCTCCTGCTGGTGTTATTGCTGCAGGTGTCCCGAGTTGGCTCTGATTTACCAACAAGACAAGCCCCCTGCTGACCCCAGGCCACCCTCACGGCTGACCCCAGGCCGCCCTCATGGCTGACCCCACACCACCCTCATGGCTGACCCCACGGCACCTCACAGCTGACCCCAGGCCGCCCTCACGGCTGACCCCACGCCACCCTCACGGCTGACCCCACGGCACCTCACAGCTG
>NW_006399943.1:3872070-3928704 GCF_000299155.1 Elephantulus edwardii | reverse complement strand
GCCCTCACGGCTGACCCCACGCCACCCTCACGGCTGACCCCACGGCACCTCACAGCTGACCCCAGGCCGCCCTCACGGCTGACCCCACGGCACCTCACAGCTGACCCCAGGCCGCCCTCACGGCTGACCCCAGGCCATCCTCTGTAACTGCGGTCCTGAGACCCTCGTGGAGCCACTGTCCCACTCCACCTCATGGAGGAGCTTCTTCTCTGCCGACCCCTCTACCAAGCATGACACTAAAGGACATGAAGATTGTTACCTGGGAGGAACAGGTGAGAGGTGGAGGGGGCATCCAAAAGGGATGTTGAGGCTCCGCAGTCAAGGGCACGCTGCACGTTGCTGAGCAAAGTCAGCACATTTCCTACACCCCACCTGTGTCCATCAGTGACCTCTACCCCTCATGGTCAAGGACAGGATGCACAGCGCATAGCAAAGTCAATATCTTTCTCTCTTTCTCTAACGCTCTACCCTTTAGCCAGCGGCGGCCCCCACTCTGTCCCTGAGGGCAGTTCCCAACGAGAGCTTCCAATTGGGCATATTATCTCATTTCCTTAAGTGCTGAGCGGTCAGCTTGCTCCTGCCCAGGTCCTGCTGTCCCTGTACCAGAGCATTGTCTCTGTGTCTGATGATGAGGGTAATTGAGTGTGACTTCTAGGTGAAGTCCGCAGGGACCACTCAGGATCTGGAAGCTGGGTCATTTCTCTTCTACCCTCATTCAGAAGAAAAAGATGAATAATGCAAAACTCACCTGGGGCAGGGTTTCAATTATAGCCCTTGCCTTTTTTTTTTAAAGGAAAAAAGTGAAATGCAAAGAGAGGCATATAATCATATGCACCCCTCAATCCACGTGCAGAAAGTTGAAGATTACATTTCCCTGAGCTCAGCTCATTCGCCTGTCCGCAGCACAGTTCCGGCACGAGTGGGAACACTTGTTAGATGCCCAGGAAGAAGCTGGACAGGGAGGGAGAACCTCCCCCCACCCCACGGAAGTTCTCGTGCCCGTCCTCTTGGACACGGGGTGATCAGGAGAAAGTGCTCCCAGAATCACGACCACAGGGGGTGGAAGATGTTGATCAGATCTGTTAAGCTGATTCCAATTTATAACAACTCTCTGTGACAGCACAGAGGTGCCCTGCAGGGCTCCTTCCTCAGCTGCCGGAAGAACAGGCGAGCCCATCTCACGGACCTGGGGGATGTTTCCAGAAAGGACTGACTCAACGGTACCCAATGATCACACTCTCTATGGGAGCAGACCCCCACAAAGTACTGCTGAGATCCGCTCATCATGAGTTACAGCATGGTGATCCATATATCAGAAGCCTTCGTGACGCCAAGGAAAATGGAGTGGCCTGATCTGTCCATCTAAAGGCAAGGTCAAAGGTGACAGCTCTGACTTCCCATAACTTGCCTACCCCAGCCCTCACTGGCATCCGGGTTGATCTTAAATGTGACACAGTTTGAGAAATAGTGTGGTTGCAAAGCCAAGCAATTCACTGAAGATGATTTCTGTCTACTGCCTCCTTCCCGGGGCAGGGTGGGGGGAACTGCAGCCAGGCCCCGCTCCTGCGGAGCTGCGGGCCTGCCCTTTATCAAGGTGGCCTGTGGTCAGCCCATGGGGTGAGCCCCTCTGCTGCCCCAGGTGTAATCATCAGCTCTCATCAGCAGGAGTGTGACTCTAATTGTTCTGATTGGCAGGGAAGCCCCAGGACTGGGCGGAGAAACACTGAGGTCTGAGACCTGGCGGAATCTGTGGCTCTGATCTGCAAGGGCAGAAAACAGAGTCACTCGCTCTGATGTACCAACTGTGAGGGTGGCACAGAGCCAAGCAGGGCTTTGCCCTTTCATACATAAGGTCCCCAAGAGACTCAAGGGCCCTAAGATGAAGACCAGGGCTGGAAGCCTGGCCTGAGCCCTGGATCCTCCCCTCCTGTCACTCTCCAGAAATAGATCAGCCCTCACGCAGGGTCAGTGGGAAACAGGAAGTCCCTCAAAGAGAAGAACCATCAGGGTGGCTCCAGCAGTGGGGTCCAACAGCAACAATGTGAGGGTGGTGAGGACCCTCGCCTCAGGAGGCGCCTTACGGTGGAAATCGACCTGAAGGCCCCTAACACCATCGACAATGAATCTGTCAAAACTGGAGTCTACACTCTGCTCTCCAGGGCTGTGCGGATTTCAGGGGATTTTACTTTTCTTGTTGATGTCTTGACAGGAATAACAGCCAGACACTAGTTAGAAGCCATGAGGGCCTGATTTCTGGAGACAGACAGATTCTAGGTGAAGCAGAGGGTCAGAGAGCAAGAAGAACAGGATCCTCGTTGAGGGGGACTGACACGCTGGCCCCATCAGAGGCTCAAACACAGCGCCGGCCGTGAGGAGGACACTGACACACAGTGGACGGTGCTTGTTCTGTCAGGGGGTCGTTGTGAGCGGGGCCCGACTTGAAGGCACTGAACAACTACAGCTCCCCCTGCCCTCAGCAGTCCCAGTACACCCTGCTCCTTCCGCTTCCCACCCAACAACCTGCCTTTGAGGTCATCCAGCCTCTGGCTCCCAGACCCCAGTGACCCCCAAGCCTGTTATAAGTCCATCCACATCATAGAGTATCATGAGCCCAGAATGAAGGTTGCATAGTGGAGAGTACTCGGGGCGGGGAGCGGGGGGTGGGGAGGATGGGGGGGATTGTATAACAAGGAAGGAATTTCTCTTTTTTCTTTTCAACGAGAAGAGCAAACTGGAGGGGAGAGGTGGACAGGGAGGAAAGTGCAACAATGAATGAATGTAAATTCCAAATCTCTGTAAATGTTCATGAAAATTAACAAAATAAAATAAAAAAAGATAAGTCCATCCACATCATTGCATATTGAGGCCGAGCCTGCTTCACCACCCTTCTGGGAACGCTCTTGTGCCCGGGTAGACACATGGCCAAGCCCAGCTACACTAGTATCTTAGCACTGAAGTCTGAGGGCATTGAGTTCCTAGAGCTCTGGAGTCAAAGGGACCGTTTCCATCCAAGGACACGCCACCTGCATTAAGCGCTAACACTACCTGCGTTAGAAGAAGGGCCAGTAACAAGCTGTCAACGTCTGTGACTCCTGTTCCTTGGTTCCTAGGGTCTTGGTTTTCATTGTTACGTCATTGCTCTGGGTTCCTCAAAGAGGAAGCAGTGTGGCCCCGCCCACTTCCCCAAAGACCAACCCTGCTACCAATATTCACTGAGGGCCATTCGATTTCTTAAAAGAAAAAAGAAAGAAAAAGACACTGCTCTATACAGATAGGTGGCTCCTCCCACCTCCTCCTTCCCTCTCCATGTGCACTGGAAAACCGGTACGTTCTGCTTGCCTGCCAGCAGTATATTTAACTATTTAACCAGTACTGTCTACAGCCTCGTGCTTGGTTTCCATGGCAGCTAAGGAAGGACGAACAAAACGGTATTTAACAAACAGCAAATGAAACAACAGACAACATGTGCACCTTTCACAAACAGAGCCTGGCTAAGCCAACATCTGCAGGCACTTGGTTCTGAAAAGGCACTTCCTGACTCTGGCAGAATCCAGTATCCTTCTGCCTGAAGCACAGGCTGTTTTGATCTCTTACAGGACGGAAGAGGATTTGGAAAATGTACACAGAAATAGTAATTAAAAAAGGCCTTTCTGAACCATGTAGATCCTTGTTGCTTCTGTGCACGCCCTCCGTCACTGGGTGCTCCCAGGGCCGCCGGTGGTGCTCCCAGGGCTGCCGGTGATGCTCCCAGGGATGGCGGTGCTCCCAGGGATGGCGGTGCTCCCAGGGACGGCAATGCTCCCAGGGTGGGTGGTGGTGCTCTCAGGGAGGGCAGTGCTCCCAGGGATGGAAGTGCTCTCAGGGCGGGTGGTGGTGCTCTCAGGGAGGGCAGTGCTCTCAGGGAGGGCAGTGCTCTCAGGGCCAGCGGTGCTCCCACGGCCGGCAGTGCTCTCAGGGACGAGGAGAGGGGCTCCCTTCTTTCTCTACCCTACGCAGATGCTCCGCCCTCCTCCTCCAAATTCTTCCACCACCACCAACTTCAATGCCCTACTCCCCAAGTCTCTCATCTAACCTTTCATCGTGGATTCACTCTCACAGATCATTCTCTAAGAGCTCAGTGCTAAAGGGAGGCACAGTGTCACACTGAGATAATGAATTATTTCTTCATTTGTTGATTGGAGGTAGACTCAGCGCTACCACTTCTGGAGTGCTGCTGTGTGCTGGGAGGGGAGCTCACTCCTTCCTGCTCCCGGCTTGGAGCCCCCAGGAGACCCTAGAACGGTGGCGGCTACATGGCTTCATTTACAGGGGGCAGTGGAAGGACATGGAAGCTCTCAGACCTGCCTGAGGCCATGCAGCTGGAAATGGGGGCTGTTGGGCTTAAACTCTGGTGATGTCACAGCGTGGGGCTCTTGACCCTCTCTCACAAGCGCTGTCACTGAGGCAGAGGAGGGTCAGGAACCCCATACCCCGCCATCCGGGCCCCACCTCCAGTGTCTCCTCCCTGTTGTGACCCCGTTGAGTCAGTCCTAACTCAAGGTGACTCCGTGGACGACAGGATGCGATGGTCCCTGCTGGCTGCTGCTGCTTCGTCTTTGGGCTTGTCTGGCTGGCCTTGTACCATCTGAGGGTCGGCTGACTGGTGTCACGCAGTCTTCAGAGTCGTCTGAAGGCCCCGCTCCACCTTCACAGTCTGACGCTCCACCTTCACGGTCTGACTGGTCTTGTACCATCTTCTGATGGTCGGCGTGCTTGAGTCAGCTTATGGCTGCGCCATCCATCTCATTGCTGTGTCCTCAGTCAGGGAGCTCACCGCTCTCTACTGTGACTGCTAAGGAACATCCTGGTTCCTAATATGGATTTGTTCGCTGGGGCTGTTCACAGTGGAGCTCGTGTTTGTCAATACCACATTCAAAAGCATCGGTTAGTGTACTGTCCTTTTAATTATCTGGGTTTCACAGACATAGGACTCAACTTGACTCATCACCACGGAGACAGAGCCAACTCAGATTTGACGCTCTAGCGAGTTGGGTTTTTTAAAAATTTTATTATTTTTTGTGTGTGTACCATCAGATCGGATCTGACTGGTACAGGAGGAGATTGCCCCTCCTTCTCCAGCAGAGCATCTGGTGGATTCTAGTGGGTTTTTAAGGCAAGAAGCTGCGCTGCAATCCCGAAGGTACGCAGCTCGAGGTCACCAGCTACTCTGCAGGAAAAGGAACAGACCAGCTGCTGTGCAATTAACTGCTTCTGAAAACCCACCAGAGGGTCAGCTATGGGCCACTTCAGACTTGATGGTACTCAACAACAAACAACAAGAAGTCTCACTGGAGGAGACTGCTCTCTTTTCTCCTACAGAGCTGCCAGCGGGTCCACACCACCAGAGAGGGAAGACTTTAGGTTGACGGTGCACCCCCCTATGGCCGATGCCAGCCGAGCCCCATCACAAGGACATGGAGTTTTGACACAAAGGCTCAGCAGTTTGAACTTGGAAGGAAAACATCATTTTCTACCCATCCCCTTCTGTACCTGCTGGGCAGGATGAGTGTGAATGGGGTTGTGGAGGGAACAAACCTCCTTCCACAAGTTGGCTGAGAAGTTAGCACAGGTCTTGGTGTGGGGGAACCCACGTGATAGAAAACACATACATTTCTCTCAAGTCCACAGGGGCAGCAGGTGGTCACCGGAGAGGGCTGTGCCGGCGACTTTGCCTCGACTTGTAGGCAGTGGGGACGCTGCTCTCATCAGAGAAGCATGCTCTTCAGAGGGACGTCAGGAGTGAACAGTGGGCTGCGGACGCACTCACTCCCCCCACTGTCCACTCTTGCCATAACCACAGTCTTCCACTATTCTGAGGGTGTTGTTTGCAAAAGGATGAAAGACGTGCCTGGCTACTTTCTGAGGACACCTGTGACCTAGACCACCGCCTGGGTCCCGCAGGAGCTTTCCTGAGGCAGTGTCCGGGGCTGCCACACGTCCACTGCTGACCGCTGCTCTTGCACCCTGGCCACCATATGCTCACTGTGTCTCGGTCGCATTTTTGTTACTCTCACAACATCTCACACTTTTCCAGCATTCTGATATTGCACATTCATGGTGTTGCTGTTAGATGCTGTTAGGTGCTAGGAGTGGAGTAAAACTTGTAGTAACCCTGTGAACAAGAGACCTGCCTGTCCTGCCCTGCCCTGTCCTGTCCTGCCTGTCCTGCTCTGCCGTCCTGCCCTATCCTGTCCTGCCCTGCCCTGCCCTATCCTGTCCTGCCCTGACCTGCCCTATCCTGTCCTGCCCTGCCCTGTCCTGTCCTGCCCTGGCCTACCCTGCCCTGCCCTGTCCTGTCCTGTCCTGCCCTGCCTGTCCTGCTCTGCCATCCTGCCCTATCCTGTCCTGCCCCGCCCTGCCCTGTGCCATCCTCATCATTGCTGACATCTTGAGCCCGTTGCTCCAATCCTTCTGCCAGCCTATCTTGTTGAGAGTCTTTTTCTCCACCTACCCTCCACCTTGCCAAGGATGATGCCCCCTTTCAAACAACAGCCTCTCCTAGCAACGTGTCCAAAGCATGAGAGACGAAGTTTCTCCATGTTTGTCTCTAAGGAGCCCCCAGCTGCACCTTTCCTAAGACGTATCTGTCTGTTCTTCTGACAGTCCATGGACAGTCAGTACTCTTCTCCAACACCACAACTCGAAGGTAGTAAGTCTTCTGTCATCTTTATTCACTGTCTAGCTCTCAGATGCACAGCAAGTGATTGAAAAGCCCAAAGCCTGAATCACCTTAGTCCTTAAACTGACATCATTGCTCCTCAATACTCTGGAGACGCCCTTGACTGCAGAATTTTCCAGTGCAATGTTTCCTGATCTGACTGCTGGTACTAAGGGTATCTTGTGGATCAAAATAAGAGGGAAACGTTGACAGTTTCAATCCTTTCTCCACCAGTCCTGAAGCTGCCTCTTGGTGTAGTGGTAAGGACCTTTGTTTTCTTGACGTTGAGATGTAATTAATATTGCAGGCTATAGTCTTTGATCTTCTGCAGCATGTTTTTCAGCTTCTCCTCACCTCCAGCAAGCAAGGTTGTGTCATCTGTGCAATGCTGGACACCACACAGTCTACCCTAAGCCGAGCCCCGCTCACTGTCACCAAAGCCATTTGGACGTGTCTGGACCCTCCATTTGGTGTCTGAGGCTGTGAATTTTTATAGGAGGAAAATCCCGTCTTCCTCCCTGTGAGCGGATGGTCGATCCCAACTGATGACGTTTCAGCTGCCAGCCCAAAAAGTCATGCACGATGCCCCAAGGGCCCGTCTAATAGACCACATTATATTGGAAACATAACTTTAATCTGCACTGGGAACCCCAATCAGTGTGGCCGAGCAGTTTTAGCCTAAAGGGGAACCTTAAATGACAGTTGTCATTGTTATTACTGAAGAGAGCTCTGGTGGCCTAGTGGTAAGGAGATGTGCTGCCAACCCAAAGGCATGCAGTTCGAATCCACCAACTTTTCAGCAGTTTCTTCCCATGTGATTTACAGCTTCTGAAAACCTGCTGTAGGGTCATGCAAGCAATACAATAATGACAATGACAACAATGACAACATCCTTTCCAAGTTTTGTTTTTCTTCCTTGACTCCAAGTCACTTGATCCTGGCCTGGAGTGAATGTTCTCAGAGGTGTGAAGTTTCCTCTATATCCTTCTGCTGGGGGCTTCGGGGGCATGGGGGCAGGTGAGACTCCTGTGGGGAGGGTTGACATGCCCTGCCTCACCTGTTCACCCTGGGCAGCTCACAGGAGGGGCCTCACACAGCTTTGCAAATAGGAGGACCCTCATCCGGTCTGCAGACCAAGGCTCAGAGGGCCTGGGAGGTGAAGACGGGTCCACATTCAGCAGAGGCTGCAAGACGCATACACGGAGCAGGTGAACTCAAACCCCCGAGGCCCTGACTCTGTGTTGACCTCCAGTGAACTCCAGGATCGCAAGGTTGGGGAGCCCTGGGACAACAGCCCTGCATATTCTGAGTGGGGTGACAAGGCACCCCAAACTTCTCCTGTAGCCCCTGGCCCCTAGCTTTCTACCAGGAGACTCAGATCCATGGCCATCAAGTCCCCCTTGACCCATGAGGAACCTACATGTACCTCTGTTTTGTGACATCACCAGGGCTTCTTCTGGAGCTTCCTGCATGGCCTTGAACCACCAACCTTAGCATCAGCAGGTGCACCCTGATGTGCCCCTAGGGACTCCTGCTCTTTGCTGGGGTGGCTCCTCAGGAGTGCTTCATCCCTAGCTCAGGTTCCCTCACCCTTTGTGGCTGCACAGAGCAGATTTGGGGTGTCTGAGTCCTGGGCAGGGCTGTCCTGTGGGGCTCCATGGGGTCTGTGTGCAATGCACCAGTGAATCCCATCATTTGGGGAGCAGACACCCCGAGAGAAGCCCAGACCTGCCCCCACTCCTGGCTGGCTGTCTTCCAGAAGTGCTGGCTGTGCCACATGGCCTGATAGTGGTCTTGTAAACCACACAGACCTTCTCACAGGGCCCCAGGTCCATGTCTGTGTCCCTCTGCACTGGAAGTGCTCCCTCCCAGCACACAGGCCGGTGCTCCTTTAGGCTTCTGGGTGCTCATTTGCATTTTCTAATTGAATTGCTATCAGCTTTCCCGCAAGGCTGCACAAAATGAAAGTCTATCCATCTCCAGCCAAGCTACCACAGAGCGACCGCCTTTGGGGGGCCGTGAGGGGGAGAGGCTGCATCTGTCCTGACCCGCAGCTGTCTCTCAGGAGTGGGAGGGACCTGGATCTGCAGAGGAATGAAATCAGGGGTCCCCCACCAGGGGATGCACTCCTTTCCCAGGTGCCCTGCCCTAGAGTCTATAAGCTGCTCCTTCCTTGTTCTCTAGAACTTTCAGCAACAGAAAGAACGTTGACTAAAAGCGTGTCTCAGTGTGTCCACCCCCGCCCCAGAAGCCCTCCACATGTACCTTCAGAATGCACATGCTCTTACAGTGACCTGCTTGAACCATGCACACACAGTGATTGCCAAGTGGGGCTCTGTTCCTCAGAAAATGCCCCCCTGCTGCCACGACAACCTGATGCATCGTAAGAGGCCACTGCGTCCCGACCCGAGGAGCCCTCGTGGTAGGGGCTGAGTGTTTATTGCTAACTGAGAGGTCATGAGTTCTGACCCAGCAGCTCCTCAGCTCACAGGCGACATAGCAGCTTGCCTTCATGAATATTACAGCTCTCCAGGACTGAAAGCAGGAGATATTTCAGGCTCTGCGACACAGAGGCAAAACTGAAGAGATTATGTAACCGTCCAGCTGGAATAGAGCCCGTGGTGCAGGGAACAAAGCACTGTACTGCTGGCACAAGGGCAGTGGTTTGCAACACCACCCACTGTGCTACAGAACACTGAGGCTGAACCGTCTGTAAAAGTTTACAGCCTTGAAAACATTAGGGACAGTCTTACCCTGTCCTGCACATTATGAATTACAGTGTCCTCCAGGACAGTGTGTGGTTTTATCAGTTTACATAAACAGAGTCACCAGGGGTACAAACTATTACCTTACTTGGTACCAGCCAAATGGTCCATGCAGAGCCCACTCGGAGGCACCTTATACAAAAAGATCTGATGATGCACTTTCTGAAAAACCAAACCTTGAACGTCCTGCACATCACAGCTCTACTCTGATACACAGAGTCAGATTGATTTGATGACAATTTTTAAAAATTGTCTTTAAATTTATGTAGCCATGCAATAATTTGGAAATGTAAAGTTACCCCTCCTGTGCCATGAGACCAGAAGAACTGGATATTATTTGGTTAACACTTCTGAATATTTTGATCCAAGATTCCACAGAAATATTCTGATCAGAAGGGGGAAAATGCAGAACAGAATGAAAACAAAAACAAACCACAATCCAAACTGTCTGGAGCTATGAAGGGTTTCTGAAGTCCCAAACTATTGCCTCGAGGTACTCTTTAAACTGTAAACCAAAATATTTCCTGAATTATCCTAGAACAAACTTTACCGGTAATAAAGGTCTGCCTTGACCACTATGCTATTTAAAGAAATGCAGAGGGAATGAAATGGACACTAGCAGTTCAGAAGACGAGCTCGGAAGTGTAGGGAGCAGTGGCTTGGGAAGGAGGAAGAAGACAGAGCTGAGCCTGAACAGTGGTGCAGGGTCACTGCCTGTGGAGGAACGGCTGCCTTGGGATGTGTTTGTTAGTCTCAACAGCAACAACAAAAGAAGTAAAATATAGAAAAGAAAAAAATTGTAAACTCTATTCTTGACTAAAAGGATAGAGAAAACCCCAGATGCTGAGTAGTTCATCAGCGAAGCAGTTCGCTCTTCCAGCCTCGGAAGGAATCGTGGCGCTCAGCCCACTTGGGTGAAGAGCAGCCAGAGACTTAAAAGCCTGCAACTGACCATCTAAGTGCAGGCACTTGTCTCTCTGTGTCTGGAAGAAAGAAAAAGGAAGATAAGAAAACGTGCAGAAACGATTAGTCCAAGGGGCTGATGAGCCCCAGGAACCCCAGTCTTCCAGGGAGCAGAACAACTAGATGGCCCCTCCATGTCCTTGCTGACGGCTCGCAAAGGGGCCACAGTAAAGGGTCCTGGACAGAACGGGCAAAACACAAACATGCCCGAGGCTACTTGTCCAATAGAAATAGATGGAACCCCGAGATCCTTAATTACCCTTTGAATTTAGAACAAAGTCAAACTTTTTTTTTTCATTTTTAAAGAACAAGAGTCAATGTTCAACCAAGCAATAGACAGGCCTTCAAAGAACACAGTAGCACTGGGGAAGCACCCTCTAGAATGACTAACCACACAGAAAGGCAGGAAGAGGTAGGCTGTAGGGATTAGTGGAAATGAGCATCACAGGAGGGAACTGGGTAAAGTGCTACACAATGAAGGAACTGTAATCAATGTCATAAAACAAAATGTGCATGAAAGGTTGTACGGAAAACCAGTGCCCTGTAAGCTTTCACTGACATCACAATTTAAAAGAACAAAACCCCCAAAAAACCAAATAAACAACCACCCACGTCTGACAAAGTGCATACATGAAGTACCTAAATTTGACTGTAGGAAGTTATGCCTCAATGAAGCTGATTATAAAACATGACTTTCACTCTCATGGCTACTCCACTTGCCTGTCTGTCCACCTCCGCAGTGAATTTCTCCCTTTCTTCCCATAGTGCTCTCTGCTTGTTTACACGATGTTTTATCGTGCTGCACTTGGAGAAGGTTTATATGTCCGTGTGGACAAGCGGTGGCATGTTTCTCACCACATTCTTCATGATGTGCACACAGCCTCACCATTTCCACTCTGGTTGTTCAGTTTCCATGAATCTAGACCCTGTCACCTTACATCTTCTCCTCTGCTTCAGGGTCACTGCTGACCATGTAGGTGTGTTCACGCAACTTCGGAAGGTGACAGGATCCACGGGTTATCCTCACTGTGTGTGAGTCAGTCTAACATGATTATGACGTGAACTCAGAGGTTCAAGAAAATGAATCGTTGTAGTGACTGTATTTAGGGTTGTCCCAGGCAAGCCTGGCAATGCCTCAAGGCAGTGGCTGTCACACTGTGTCACACAGTGTCACATGGTGTGTGGGATGCTGCTGCCTCCAGGGCAGGAAGGCTGCCAACCAGTCCCCAGCCTCTCGGACAGGCCACAGGAGGAACTGTGAGCCTAGACCCTCAGCACTGCAGAGACCTGGAGAGTGTCCATGCTGACTGACAAGTCACTGCCTTCCTGTAGTGCACAACACTCTAGGTCCTTTGTATTTCTATTTAAACTTTCAAAATCAGCCTCTTGAACTTTCAAAAGACAAGAAACAACTATTAGAGTTGTGGTGGACTAGGAGGTAAAGGGTTTCACCGCCAACCCAAAGGCAGGTGTTCAAATCTACCTGCAGCTCTACAGGAGAGGGACAGGCAGTCTCCTATAGTGTGATCTACTGCCTCTGAAGACAGACTGGAGGGTCAGTGTCTCTGCTGTCGTTTTTCTACCGTAAATCAACAGGAAAATTTGGATGGAATTGGTAACATTACAAGTTCCGTGTCATGCTGCCTGTTGCGTGCCTTCCAGTTGGTTCTGACAGCAGCTCTGGAGGAAAGGCTAGTCTCGTCTCTCAGGCTCCTGGCTGCCGGCTTCACGGGACTCGCTCTGCACATTCTTCTCTTTCTCTCTCACCAGCTGTGGAGGGGACCAGCCCCATGGCCATGTGACCAGGTGCGTACCCACTGCTCCCTGCACTCAGTCTCCTCAGTCCACACACACCTCAGAGACATCCGGGCTTGGCTCAAGCATCACGAGATAAGGATTGCCACAAGAAAGGGAATCACAGGGATTTACTGGTTTCCTGGTGTATCTAAGAGTTATGTCAACACTATCCTGTTGTTTGTTAAGCGTGCAATGAAAACATTTGAAATAATGTGACAATGATCAAAATGGGCCACAGAGATATGGAGTGAGCACAGCGCTTACTTCCATGGCCTCGTAGACTGCTCGGTCCAGAGTTGCTACACACCTTCAATTGGTGCGCATCTATGCATTTTTACCTCTCTCTCTCTCTCCATCTATGTATCTGGGAAGTATAATAAAACAAAGTACAATAAAACAAGGCCTGGCTGCAATACATAAGGGTCTTGTATATTTTTTTGTTATGCTTAATTCCAAGGTGTATGATCCTTTATATGCTATTATACTCTTGGGATTTCAGAAGAAAAATGGCCTTTATATGAGCCTTTTCGCTAAGCTTGCTTATTAATTGTAATAGCTTATGTACAACGTCTTTTTCTTTATGTGTTCATAATCATTTCAGCTATACATAAAGTTATTTTCATTTATCCCTGTTTCTTTCTCTCACTTAATGGTCTCCCTGGGATACAGAATGTAATGTAACAGTATCCGTACCAATTCTAGACCAAGGAAAAGCTTGGTTTATTTCAACACTGAAAAACAATCAGATGTTTCCACAGGGTGGTTTTTTTTTTTGTAGCTAGCCTTTCTCTTCTTGGTTTATTAATTTCATCCTGAATGGAGGTTAAATTGTAACAGTTGCTATTCAGATTATGATGATATTTTTTATACTTACTCTCAGTTGAACTGATTAATTTTCTAGAGTTATTCTTGGGACAAATCCAGTTGGGCCATATGTATCATCACAAATAAACATGGCTACATTCAAGTTTGCTAATATTTTGCTTTGAGTTTTTGTATCTGTTTGGGAGTGAGACTGGCTTGTGATTAACTTCTTTCTCCATGTTTTTGGACACGGATCTTGCTGATTTTGGATGAAGTTCTTGGCCATTTCAGACGGCAGTTCACACTGGGTTTTGGACAAAGTCTATGTGGGAAAGCATTCCTCTTTTTGCTCTCTCTGGATGCTTCTATACGATGAATTTTGGTTCCTTCTTTTTTCCTCCTGCAAAGATTCACAGCCTTGGAAAGCCAATGGAGAATGAAGAGTTCCTATGGGTTAGAATCGAATGAATGACAGTGGGTTTGAGATAATATCCATTTAATGCATATTTTAAAAGATATGAGTATTAATTGTTCATAATAGTTTGAAATGATCTTTCTCCTGTAAGATCGATCCTGATGTCCTCTTCACTCCTAATATGTGCCATCTGTGGCCGTCATCTTTTTCTTGCTTAGTCTCAGTGTGATGATACTCTATTTAAGAACTAAATCTTCGTGTTGATTCTCTTCATTATTACATATTGTATTCCATGGACATTTTTATATTTTCTATTTCATTATTTTATTCCCTTTCCCCAACTACTTCCATTTTTTTACCCTGATTGATATAATTTCCTGTTCGTTTTATAATTTTATGTGGTGAACACTTTGATCACAGAGTTTCTGATGCTTTTTTTTTAAATATCTAACACCCTTGGTACAAGCAGTCAGGAAATGAGACCTCTCCAAATTACTGAGCAGTAATGATGTCCCTTTCAGGAATAAGGTGCGTGTGATTCAGGCCATGGTATTTCTGATTACTTCCTTTGCATCTGAGAGCTGGACAATGAATAAACATGACAGATTAAGAACTGATGCCTTTGAGCTATGGTGTTGGAGAAAAGCACTGAACATCTCATGGACGGCCAAGAAAATGAACAGATATGTCTTGGATAGGGTGTAGTCAGAGTGGAGGCAAAAACAACGAGGCTTTACCTCACCTTACACTTTGGGCAGGTTGCTAGGAGGGGCTATTCCTTGGAGAGGGACATGATCCTGGGAAGGGTGAAGGTCAGCGGAGGAGAGGAAGACCCTCAACTAGGTGGACTGGCACGGTGACTGCTGCAGCGGGCTCTTGTGTATCAGGAAGTGTGAGGATGGCACAGGATAGAACAGGGATTTGTTCATAGAATTGCTATGAATTGCACTCAACTTGATGGCACCCAACAAACACAACACAGGCATTTAAGACTAAGAGTTTCCATACGGATTCCATGAAAAGCTGGACTCTGTGAAGAAGATTGTGACACCAGGAATGGAGGAAGCGACAACCTGTAATGTGCAGACGACACAACTTTGCTTGCTGTAAGTGAGGACTTGAAGCACCTACTGCAGCGGACTGATACAGATCATACCTTAACAAGACCGGCTGTAACTCAGTATCAAGAAAACAAAAATCCTCACAACTGGTCCAGTCAATCCTGGAGCAGAAGTTCAAAACTCCTGAAGTCAAGAGATACTGCCTTCAGAGGAAGAGACTTGCAGGAGCTTGAGGCGTTAGGAATCTGAAAGACTGACATATATGTCAACACATCAAAGGCTGGATAGGGGAGATTGTTCTTGAATGGAGTAGGTGGGAGTAGATGTAAATGCTGGTGGAGCAGGAAAGGGGTGGCTCAAAACACACCTGGCAAGGGTGGGGACAACACGGAATCTATTGGCTTTTTCTACTACTGGGAAATATCTTTAATTTTCTTTTCTCTTGCCTGTCAGATAATGTTCTAAAACTGAGCAATCAAATTAAGACAGACTAGGAAGAAGGATTGGCCATCCGCTTCTGAAACAGCAGGCCTTTGAAACCCTGTGTACAACAGAGCACACTTAGACTAGCAGATAGGGCAACTGAGGCTGAGCCCTCAAGTATGGAAACAAATAGGAGGAGGAACAGCTGTAAGCAGACACTAGTGATTGGAACATGGAAAGTAAGAACCATGAATGTAGGAAAATTGGAAATTGTTAAGAAGGAAATTGAACACATAAATATTGACATACTAGGTACTGGTGAAATGAGATGGACTGGCACGGGACATTTTGAGTCAGAGGATCATATGATCTACTACGCTGGAGACAAAAAGGTGAGGAAAAATGGGGTTGCTTTCATAGTTAAAATAGTCATTTCTAGATCCATCTTGAAATACATTGTTGTAGGTGACAGGATAATATCCATACGCATACAAGGAAGGTCAGTGAATACCACCATCCTTTAAATATATGCACCAACCACCAGAGCCAAAGAGGAGGAAATACAAGATTTCTACCAACTTTTGCACTCAGAAACTGATCGGACATGCAATAAAGATGCATTAATAATAATGGGAGACTGGAATGCAAAAGTTGGGAATAGAGAAGGATCAGCAGTTGGAAATCATGGACAGAAATTAAGCCAGAGGTAGAATGACAGAATTTTTCACAATCAATGACTTATTCATTGCAAATACGTTTTATAAGAAACATAAATGCAGGCTATCCACATGGATTTAGCCTGTTGGTATGCATAGGAATCCGATTACATCTGTGGGAGGAATCATTGGAGAAGCTCAATATCAGCAATGAAAACTAGGCCAGGTGCTGTTTGTGGAACAGACCACCAACTACTCATATGCAAGTTCAAGCTGAAGCTGAGGAAAAATAAATCAAGTCCACAGGAACCAAAACGTGACCTTTCCAATAAACTATCTTTATTTTCCTTGCCTGCTTTTCCAGCAAGTCACATGTCCCTGATCTCAGTGACTCCTGGGTTTCCAGGGCTCTGATCAAACTCTGCTTGCAGCAGCAAAGCCTCAGCGCACATTGGGATTCATTCAAGCAAGGGCTCTTTTAAGAACCACTGAGACTGATGCACACTCTCTGGTGTTTCTGTAGGGCTGACCTTACTGTGGTCCACCACCCAGCTCAATTCTTTGACCAGGCAAAGGAGACTGAAGCCAGGGCACTCACCGCACACTAACAATGAGACTTCATACTTCAGACATATTATCAGAAGGGGCCAGTAAAAGGACACCACGATTGGAGAAGCAGACGATGAGAAAGAGATGTTGAAGTTTGCTTCTGTGAAGACTCCGGCCTTGGGAAGCTCAAGGGCAGGCCTCTGTCTCATAGAGTCACGGTGAGTTAAAAGTAACTTGATAGCAACAGTTCGAGAGTTAGCGAAAACGAGGAGGTTCTCAAGGAGATGGACTGACTGCTGTTAGGAAGGGTGGTCCTGACTGGGCAGCTCTGTTGTGCACAAGCTTTAGACCAATGGAAACTGACTTGATGACGCCTAATGATAAATAACAAAAACATTTTATCTGGACATGAGGAACTACACCCTGCTGGTTTTAATAGTCAGGTCAACATCATTTCTAATTTCCATGAGATTTCCTTTCTACCCACAAGCTATTAAGGCATTTGCTTTACCGAACTAGTTGGGGGCTTTACCACGTATCTCTATTGTTATTGATTTCCAGCTAATTGCTTTGTGGTCAGAAAACAAACTGTGGCAATTTTAAACCATTCAAATATACGGAGACTTGCTGGAAGGCTCAGCATATGGTTAATTTTTGTAAATGTCGTGTGTGTACTTGAACATAATGTTTATTTAGTAGTAGTTGTGTTCTGCATTTTTGTGTAACGTCAGAATTGCTAATTGTGCAGTTCTAACAGTCTTTCTCCTGACTGGTGTTTTGTTTGCTTGTTCTATTACTCACTCAAAAATGTTTGCTAAAAATTGCCATTGATTGCATGTTTATACATTTCTTCTTTCAGTTTTATCAATTTTTGTTTATGTATTTTTGAGGTTGTGCTATCAAGTGCATGCCATTTAGGATTCTTCTTTCATCCTGGGGAGTTGAAATGCTCATCTTAGTACATGTCCCTCTTTCCAGCTTATGATGCCTTTGGTGATAGATCCTAGTTTTTCTGGTATTCATAGGGTCACTACCAGTTTGTTCTTAAACAGTATTTTCCTAAATATTTTAGTTTAGTATTTCCTCTATCTTTATAGGTTTAAGACATATCTTTTTGTAAGCGGCACAGAGTTGAGCTTTTTCTTCATCAAGCATGTCAAGTTTTTTTCCTATTGTTTGGAACATTTTAATTTTCATTGTGTTTTCAATGAGTTTACATAGAAAATTGGCTTTCCAATGAGCCACTGACACACATTTTGTTTTATGACATATGATGATCTCCCCATTGAGATCAATGACGATCTCCACATTTCCTTCCTTCCTCCCTGTAATTCTCATTTCCGCTCACCTTTCTATCCCATCCCTTCCTGACTCCTGCTCTTTATCCCTGGGCAAAGCTACACTTTTGATCTTAGATGGTTGGTTTTTCTAAGGAGTGGGTATAAGATGGGTCCATCTGGGACCAGTCCTTGGAGAAAGACATCATGCTGGGAAAGGTGGAGTGTCGGAGAGAGAGAGGAGCCTCCGTGAGAGGGGATGCCACAGTGACTGTAACAATGGGCTACAAAGTGTCAGAGATGCTGATGGTGCAGAGACAGCAAGGTTCAGATCTGTTGCTCGGGGAGTTGATGGCACCTGTCAACAATAATAACATGTGGCTGGAGACTGAGTTGGGGGAGTTGAGTCCTAGGATCAAAGAGTTACTAAGGCCACAATCTCAGGGTTCCACCACTGAGCTCTGTCAGATCAGAGAGCATGGATATTTTTATGAGTCTGGATTTTGTACCACACTTTTCTCCCAGTCTACCCGGGACTCTGTATTAGGAGCAGACATCGGTGGTTGGCAGGCAGTGTCTGCTTTATCTGCTTCAGTGTCATGGAAATGAGGTTCGTGTGGCCAGTTAGTCCTTTAGATGGCTTCTATGTGACTTTTTCTTCCTCTTCTTTGTCCACCAGGGACCTGAGACGGCTGGTTACAAGCTTTAAAGACCTCAGCCACTGCTCACCTGAGTAGGATGAAAAAGATTCTTTGTGGACTACGTTATGTCAACTGACGTCGATGTCCTATGAATTTGCATGTCATATAATTGTGAATATTTTTATACTTGTAATTTGATATCTGCCATTTGAACTGAAGAGAGACGTTTATTAGTCACATACTCTATGTTCTCCTTTTTGATTGGTAAATGTTAATGTTTCATTTATTAGCTCAGAAGTTGTGCAACCTCAGGATTCTTTTTAAAGTGATTTTCCAGAACTTTATAACAAGTCTCTTTGTCTCATCAAAGTATAATATTAATTTGGTATCTAAATTATCTTCCAGGACAATGTAAGAATCTTCAATCCCATTAGCTCCATTTATCTCCTCTTAAATCTATGTCATTCTTGTTGCAAACGTGAATAATTTTAAATCCTACTAAACACTACTAGTCATTCTTCATTCTCAGCTCTCTAGCTTCTTAATCTTTCCTGGCTCTTCATTCTTTCCTGCATTTCTGAACTTTTCATCTCAAATACTTTTCTTTTTACCCAGAGAATACAACTTGTGGAATATTCCTTCAGGTTTTGTTTATTTACACATGTCTTTATTCAACTCCGCTTCTTAAAGGATGTTTTTCTGGGTGATGGAAATCTAGGATGAAGGTTTCTTTTTCTTTAGTGCATCCTTCCATTGTCTTGTGCTCCCTATAATCCTTGTGGTGATGTCAGCTGAAAACTTAACTGTTACTTCTTGGATGGAAAGGTAATTTCCACTTCTGTTTGTTCTCAATATTTTTTCCTTAATCTTAATTTTCAGCAGTGTTTAGCATGCAGTAACTAAGACTTATTTTATCTGTGTCCTCCATTGAGTTTATAGGGCTTTTTGAACCTATAATGTTTCTTGTTACTTTTAGAATTTTTTTTTGCCACTATCTTTAAAAATCTTATTATTTCTGCTCCCATTTTAATCTTCTTTTGGTATTCCGAATGCACACATATGTTAGACTCTCTTACCATATAGATCTCTTCATAATTGTATTTTTTTCTGACACATACTCTTACACACACATGCACATATTTCACTAACTTCTTTAAATGTGTCTAATCTATACATATATTCATCTGTTAAGCTCTTATTTTTATTTGCTATTTATATTTCTAAAGTGTCCAGTTAGTTCCTTTTAATATTTTCCAATTATCTGTCAAAAATTGCATACATACTTTGCTTAATCATAGCTAACACCTCTCTCTCGTTCTCACTGCTGTTGATGGAACTGATGCACAATTGAGCCTCCAGAGGGTTTGGAGGCTTTTAATTAGAGAGAAAGAAATTTCCCATCTTTCTCCAAAGGAATTGCAGGTGGATACAAACCACCAATGAAGAACGGCCTTCAGCAGCACAACCCGCTGTGCACTGCACCACTAGACCTCCCCAGAGTTAGTAAATGCTGTTAGATGTGGCCAAATCCTCATGACCTTTATTATAAACTCTGTACTAGTGACTCTGTTGCCTGGAGCACCCTCAAGGCTTTTACAACCATATGCAGTCTCCTGGTTTTAATTTACAAAGTCTTGCTGCCTCTTCAGGTGCCCAGTTATTTTCAGCTGAGTGCTAGACATTTTATGTGAAGGAATTCCGAGAGAACATTAGGCCCTGGGATGATACTGTCTACCAGAGAAGACTGACATTCACTTCTGGAAAACACTTAGGGACACCAGCAATCTGGCATTCTCCTAATCCTCTTATAGAGTCTGGCTTTACTTGATGGTTGGCTTCAGCCTCCCTAAGGGCATTCCTAGTTACATTTACCTTAATTTCTAGGGTACAGCCTTTGAGTTCCTAACCCCACAGGCGGTCACTTCACAGACGTCCAGCTGCTTTAGATGACACACATGCCACATTGTGGTCTTTGTCCTACAGCACATGACAGGACTGATGAGCTTTTGCTTGTCATCCAGAGCTGGCAGACACCACTGCTGGGCTCGTGCCTCTGGGTATTTTGATTCTAACAGATCTTAGCACTAAGGCTCCTCACTGTCTCTTCACTCTCTGATGCCTTCAGACATATAGTTTTTGGGTATAGTGTTCCCAGTTATTTTTAGATAAGAGTATTCCCAAATACTTAGTCTTTCTGAATCAAGAGTCCCATTTTCAGTCTTCACAACAAGATACTGTTACCCTAGAGCCACTGAGTCAAGGCTAACACACAGTGGCGCTATGGGGTGAAGTACAACTGGCCCTTAGGGTTCTCAAGGCTGCCATCTTTCCAGAAGTGGACCGCCTCATCGCCTCGTCTTTTCTCCCACAGGATGCCAAGTAGGTTTGAACCATCGACCTTTTAGTCTCCATTTTACAGATGAAGAAAGTGAGGCACAGAGGGACAGCATCTCCTGCTCAAGGTTACTCACGTAATACAGAGCCAACTGCAAGCTCTAAGCTAGCATTTACACTGGTGTGCCATCACGTGTCCACCTTCCCAGGCTAGGACATCGGTTCTTTCATCTTGGAGCTCCGTGAACTCTATCCAGTTACTGCATCTTTCACTGGGCTCCACGGGCATCTCATTAATGATGCTGCCAAGCACTGTATGTGGTCCGTCTCCCCACTGCACTGCAGCCTCCCCAGGATGAGAATGGTGGTGATTGCATCCATGGCAGTATCTCCAATAACTGGTCCAGATGAGGCCATGCATGCTTGAGGGGTGAACTGAACGTCACTGCCACTCCTGTGTACTATGCCCCTGTCTTTCAGATGTCAACTTCAGAAACTTTATACATTTTGTTAATAAAAGAAAAGCTTTATTTTGTTGTTGTGTCTTATTTAGGACCATTGCAACCCCATGAGACAGAGCTGGGTTTTCCAGGCTGCAACATTTGTGGGGGTGGATCACCAACTTTCCCACAGAGGAGCTGGGTGCATCATCCCAACCACCAAATTTTTGGTCAGAAGCAGCTGAGCGTGTAAATTTTTCACCTCTTGGGCTTGTGGGAGCTACATGGGCGAGACTTGGAGGGATTGTGTGGTTCCAGATCAATGCAGTGATAGAAATCACAATAAAGTGAGTTATATCACATGTGCTTTTTTTTGGTTCCTGCTGCATTTAAGTGCTATTTTAATGATACTGCCACCTATGAAGAGTGCACTAGCATGGTGGAAAACTTCTAAATATTGTCATAATGACCAAATTGTGACACAGAGACACTAAGTCAGCACACGGCCCTGACAGATTGCCTCAATGCAGTGTTGCCTGAAGGCTTCTATTTGTAAAAAACTCAAATGCAGTATCTGCAAAACACAGTGAAGAGCAATGAAACTAGATGTGAGCCTGCATCAGCCCTGCGCAGCGGCTGCACCCTCAGCACCAGGCACAGGCCTTTCAACAAAAAGGTGCACAAAATGCTGTTAAAAATCAACACACTAAAGGAAAAAGTAATCAACACAGTAGGAGCGAGGTTTGCTGTGTTGGAACCGTACAACGTGGGGAGACATCACCGTCTCTAATAATGGGGCTCAGAGGACCCTCTTGGGGCCTCCATTGTGGCAGCCTGATTTTCAGGTCCCCTTCACAACTCTTCATCAAGTATTGTGACCATTTCTCTTATTCCTAATAGCCGTCACCTCACCCTGGAGCTTGTCCCATGCACTGTCCCCTTGTTCTCTTCTAAACACCCAGGTGGTAGGTACGTATCTCATTTTCCATAATGCACTTCACACCAGGTGGTGTGATGCACATTCTCGAGTCACTGAAAAAGCCCACTTCTATCTGTCTTGTATTTCTCTAGCATTCACATGGTGAGACTTGTAATGTGGGGGAACGTACTTCCTTAGAGGTGTCCCTGCTGTCAGAAACAAGCCCTCATGCAGCTCATGACCTAGACGGAGCTTGAAGACTGACGTCTCTGGTGGGGTTGACTTTTGAGAACCAGCTCATCATTAATGTTGAAGATGGGCCCCTGGGCATCCTCTCTGTCTCTTCCCTGAATCAAACCACCTCTGCTTTGCCCTAAACCAGAATCAGAACGAAAGAGGGCCACACGCAACAAGGTCGCTGGTTTCCCAAAGGGCATACTTGGAAAGCTCATCGTGCCAGGTGTCGCCTTTAGTCAAACAGGTGATGAGAGCTTCTCAAGTTTACAGAGCAGTGCGATCTCTCTCAATGCAACAAGTAAGCAAGAAGTCAAATGGCACAGTGTACTAGGCAAATCGGCAGCAAGGACCTCTTCGAAATGCTTAAGAGCGGAGATGGCATGTGAAAGACTAAAGTGAATTTGGACCAGGCCAGGGTCTCTTCAGCTGCCTCATATGCATATGAAAGTTGGACAGTGACTAAGGAAGACTGAAGAAGAATCAGTGCTTTGGAATTGTGGTATTGGTGAGGAACACTGACTATACCACGGATGCCAGGAGAATAAACAAATCCGTCTCGTAAGAAGTGCAGCCAGAGGGCTCTTCAGAAGCAAGGATCGTGAGACTTTGCCGCATGCACTGTGAGCACGTCATCGGGAGCGGCCAGTCCCTGTGGAGGACGTCACGCTTGG
Source organism: Elephantulus edwardii (assembly GCF_000299155.1). Classification (NCBI taxonomy): domain Eukaryota; kingdom Metazoa; phylum Chordata; class Mammalia; order Macroscelidea; family Macroscelididae; genus Elephantulus; species Elephantulus edwardii. The sequence continues at coordinate 3,906,055 of NW_006399943.1, read as the reverse complement.
AAAAGCAGAGTCAGCAAAACAGATGACCCTCAGGAAGACAGCTGGACACAGTGGCTGCAAAAATGGGCTCAGACACAGCGATGATGGTGAGGATGGTGTGATGATGGTGAAGATGGTGTGATGATGGTGAGGATGGTGTGATGAGGATGAGGATGGTGTGATGATGGTGAGATGAGGATGAGGATGGTGTGATGAGGATGAGGATGGTGTGATGAGGATGAGGATGGTGTGATGAGGATGAAGATGGTGTGATGATGGTGAGGATGGTGTGATGATGGTGAGGATGGTGTGATGATGGTGAGATGAGGATGAGGGTGGTGTGATGATGGTGAGATGAGGATGAGGATGGTGTGATGATGGTGAAGATGGTGTGATGATGGTGAAGATGGTGTGATGATGGTGAGGATGGTGTGATGATGGTGAGGATGGTGTGATGATGGTGAGGATGGTGTGATGATGGTGATGATGGTGAGATGAGGATGAGGATGGTGTGATGATGGTGAGGATGGTGTGATGAGGATGAGGATGGTGTGATGATGGTGAGGATGGTGTGATGAGGATGAGGATGGTGTGATGATGATGAGATGAGGATGGTGTGATGATGGTGTGATGAGGATGAAGATGGTGTGATGATGATGAGATGAGGATGAGGATGGTGTGATGATGGTGAAGATGGTGTGATGATGGTGAGGGTGGTGTGATGATGGTGAGGGTGGTGTGATGATGGTGAGATGAGGATGAGAGTGGTGTGATGATGGTGTGATGATGGTGTGATGATGGTGTGATGATGGTGTGATGATGGTGATGATGGTGAGATGAGGATGAGGGTGGTGTGATGAGGATGAGGATGGTGTGATGAGGATGAAGATGGTGTGATGATGGTGAGGACGGTGAGATGAGGATGAGGGTGGTGTGACGATGGCGAGGACGGGGCAGGATGGGCAGACTTCCTTCTGTTTGTTGTACGTGGGATCGTGATGAGCCGGAGCTGGTCTGATCGCACCACAAAGCTCAGCTGGGCGGAGCCCTTACTCCTCGTGGGCCCCTTTCACGCTGGCACATGCGGACGCTGTGGCAGGTATTTCAGGTGACGTGATCTCCCAGGCTCAGGAGCACACAGTTACATGCTAGTAAGCCCATGGAGACCTTATAGTGACATCAGGGACCCACTATAGTTCTTGCTCTCCTGAGCACCCTGCAAGCAGGGTGTGAGAGCTGGCCCTGGTTCCCTCCACACTGTCTGTACTAAGTTCAAGGACAACACAGCTGTGAACTCAAGGTTAGACAGAGAACAACTGGGTCCCCACGACCCTGTGCCAGCAGACATTTGGAGTTATGGAGGCATAGACACTTAGAGGCTGTGGTGTGGAGGGGTGAGGGAGCCCTTTCATAACCAGGGAGAGTGGACATTGGTCACTTAGTGAGGTAAGAGGGGACCCAAGGCAGAGGAGAGGCTTTGGAGGTGCCACATCTCTCACATGATGGCCTCTGTGTCCCTCCCTCTGTCTGTCTGGCTCTCTCCCCTCCCTTCTGCACATCTGTCTCTCTACACCTCTCCCTCCTTCTCCGTCCTTCTCTTGGAGTCTTTTCCCTGTCCCACATCCAAATTAGTTCTGATGACCTTCACTGGCCACGTGGCCTGGCCCTCCAGGACTCGGAGCTCAGGGGCTGAGTGGGTGCCACGTTCAGGCAAGGCTGCTCACAGACCTGGGAGCTCTTTGTCAGGAAGTGCCCAGGAGCTGGCTGTAGAACATCGACCCCCACCCCCGGGAGGGGTGTGTGTGTGTGTGTGTGTGTGTGTGTGTGTGTGTGTATCGATCCCCTATCTCCAGCAGGTGCGTGTGTGTGTATGAATCGATCTACCACCTCCAGCAGAGTGTATATGTGTATGTGTGTATCAATTCCCCACTCCAGGAGTGCGTGTATATCGATTCCCCACCTCAGGGGAGGGGGGGTATGTGTGTGTATTGATCCCCCACTCCCAGCAGGGTATATGAGTGTGTGTGTGTGTGTACACTCACTCACTCCTACCACCCCCTGGAAGGTGGACAGTCACAGGGTGTCCACCAGCACCATTGTCCTCTGAGTGCCACAGCTCTCTCACCGTGTTAGCCTTGGTACCCAGAGAACCTTCCGGAGGTGTGTCTAGGCTCTGACATGTCCCAGCCCCTCACCTTGTGCCTCACATGTCCTCAGGGACCCGCTCACCTTGTGTCCAGCGTGTGGGGCCACCCGCAGGCGCACCACGGCGTCCCAGCGCTCAGCTGTCTGATGGTCCCGTGCTGTCACGGTGAAGGCCACCTGCTGGGAGGGGATGCGCAGTTCCCGGGCAGCGAACACCGTGCCGTCTGCACCCACGCGGAAGTCCAGGCTGCTGGTCTCATACTGCGTCCCCTGGGTGCCCAGGCAGCTGCTGAACTTGACTGCAAGAGAAAGGAGGAGGGTCAGGGGGGCCTGCAGAGTGCAGTCTTCCAGCAGAGGGTTTCAGCCCCAAAGCAGCAGGAACACGTATGTTCACCCCTGATCCCCAGAAGGCTCTGTGCACCCGTCCAGGCCCACCCACCCACTGCTGTCCTGAGGACAGAGGGGCACTGCTCACAGTATGTCCAAGGCCATGAGTGCTGGGGAGGGGCAGATGGCCGCATTGTTCTTGAGAGAGGCTGATGATCGTACAACCGACACTCAAGGCTTTAATGACTGTACCACCAGCAGCCCCCTGCTGTCCAGCCGGTCCCCTCTCACAGCCACCCTGCAGGATGGAGAACTGCCCCTCAGTTTGTGAGCTGTCATCTTTATAGAAGCAGGTGCCTTGGCTTTCTCCAGTGGAGTGGGTGGTGGGTTTGAACTGGCAACCTTGGGTCAGCAGTTAACCCCTGTGTCCCCAGCTCCTTTCTATCCCTTCAATACCCAAACTCATTGCTGTAGAGATGATTCTGACTCAGTGACACCGCCCCTTTGAGTTTCCGAGCCTGTAAATCTTTATGGGGGGACCACCCATCTTTCTCCCTCAGAGCTGATGGTTGATTAGAACTACCAACCTCTCAGTTAGCAGCCAGTGTTTTATGCAACCACCAGGGTTCCCGTCTACCCCCTGGAGCCACGCAGTAAATAAATGGATGAATAAGGCACAGCCACCATGGGGGCCGCCTGCCCACGTTCCCTGAGACTGCACTTATGTTTCTGCCCATGGCTTGTGTCCCGTTATTGTTCTCTGTAGACTCAGGGGAGTCTGCCAAGGGCAGCGCGAGTCTCCCTTTATCCAGAACTGCCCTCGCTTCCCAGCAGCACACAAACTGACCCCACACTGCCTTCAAAGCCAAGATGAATCTATTTTTCCACACAAATGAGGTCAAGATCCGAGTTAGTGGCGGTGCCTCAGGCGCTCCTATGGGGGCGTCCCCTCAAAGTACCCCAAATCCCAGTTAAGTAGCTGTGAGTGTACCCTTGTTTGGAAGGGGGGGTCTGGTCTCTGTGGAGCCACCAGTGAACCAGAGATGAGACTTGAGTGCGTGGGTCATTGTGAAAGAGGAAGTAGAGGTGCCAGGAGACAGCACACCAACCATCAGCCCAGAGCCACCGAGGGCCCCCCAGAACCCCCAGAAACTGGGCGAAGGTGTGGGACAGCCCCTCTGATGGAGCTTCAGCTGCTCCCTAGTGCTGCAGGAGAAACATGCCAAGAGGAGGGCTGTGGAGAACAGAGATCTATTCTCTCCCAGTGCTCTAGGGGAAGGCTTGTTTTCTGCCGGCTCTGGGGGACAGTCCTTGCCTCTCTGAGCTTCCGAGATCCCAGTGATCCTCGGTCCCTTCCCCATTTCCACGTGGAGTCTGTCCGTCTTCCCCCCAGACGCCTGGTTCTGTGTCTCCCGCCCTGTTAGTGACTCAGCAGTGAGGCATTTAGGGCCCCGCTGAAGTAACAAAGGAAACCTCTTCCCACAGGGGCTCTGTCCACAGGTGCAGGGGCTGGAATCCCACTTCATATTTGGTCAGGCCTATGGGTCAGTCTCTAGAATGTGAGATTTAACGTACATTCTTTAGAGCCATGAGTTTGGGGTGCTTGTTACAGAGCCCAAGGAACTGATCAGAGAACCACTACTGAGGGCAACAGGGCTCTGCGAGTTACTGAGGTCTGCCCTGCTTGCTGGCCCTTTTCTTTTTATCAGCAAGAGGCAACCCTTCCTTTGAGGAGGGCCAGGTCAGAGGTGGATGACCCTGACCCTATGTCACAGATGGGACTGAGTCCCTCAGACACATCCCCTTGGCTGGGTCCTGGTTCTTAGGGGTGTAATGTCATTTGGCAGTTATACAATGATGCAATCATGCCCTATGATGTGATCTGATGATCAGCCAATCAGTTCTAAGGGATTAGGGGGATGCAGCCCCTTTAACTAGGACCTGCTGTAAGGAGAGTCTTCGGAGTGTGGCCTGCATCACCTCCTGTCTTAGGAAGGATTAAAGGAGAGAAGAGAGAGCAGAGGAGACAGGAGCAGAGTGTGTCTTTGAACCTGAGGGTCCATACATTAAGGACCTTTGACAGCCAGAGTGCGACGGACACCGAGGCAATGGAGACCTCCAGGAAAGCTGACCCCTCCCATGCTGAAAAGAGACCCCGGCCTTCCCCCAGAGCCAACGCAGAGACACAGCCCGAGCCCCCCAGCCTCCCTGTTTGTTACAATGCCCCATTGTGGTAGGTGTCTACAGCAGCTCTAGAGCAGAGACGGGCCACCATTGCTCCTGAGATGTTCCTGAGGACACCGTGTGACCAGACTCTTTCCCACGACGACAGGGTCATGACCATTCTTAACTCCCTTGCAGGAAGTCACCCCAGAGGCTGCACACCCATGTGGACTGCACGTGTGTGTGTGCACGTGTGTTAACGTGTGTGCTCTCCCAGCTGTCACCTAGATTCTCAGTCACCAGCGGCTGTGTCATACACGGCTGACGGAGATGACGGGCGAAGCTGTCTGGTATTTACAAAGGTGCAGGTATCCTGGTAATTCTGGTGGGAGGACTGCTTTTAAAAGCAATGTCACTGTCATGGATTGTATGATTTAATTACTGTTTAGATTGAAAAGAAAAAAAGGTGACTTGACAGAGTATCTCTCCTCGAGTTACCCTCTTACCGTGGCACACTAAGTAACTCAGGTGCCCTCCTCTCAGACACCCCACTTCCACACCTCCCACTTCCAGCAGAAGATGGTCTTAGAAAGGATGCAGCCCAGGGGACACCCCCCCCATCTGAGGCTTGAGTGTGGGGGGTGCCCACGGAGTGAGGTGGTGGGACAGGGACCCACCGCTCCTGGAAAATTTCCCCCCTCTAGAAAGGGGGTGCCAGGGAGGAAGAGCAACCAGGTTGCTCCTGAGAGGGGGGGCTGGTGAGAGCACGCTGTCAGGAGGGGAGAAGGACATCGTGCTGGGAGGAGGGTCAGAGAAAGAGAGGAAGACTCAACAAGAAGTATCAACATGGCGACCGGAACGCAGGGCTCGAGCCCGGAGTGGATTGTGATGATGGTCGGCCGGACGGGGCAGGGCTCCCAGCTGGCGTTCAAGGGCTGCCGTGAGCCCTCGTCACCTCAGGACACCCGACGACAACAGTGAGCAAAGAATTACCTTCCTTCAAACGGCAGCAAAGCTCCAAACAGGGTTCACAGCACTCTTCGCCCAATGATAAACAGATTAAAACCGGCAACAAACTGAGTGGATCAATCATTTTTGACACCCAATTGTCAACAACAAAGACAAAAGTGACAGTCCTGCAATGTGGGAGATGAGCAGGAATTCACAGAGAAGCCTCTTGATGTTCATAAAGTGAATCTTTAATAAAACTGATGGGGCCGGGCCTGCAGGCTGAGTGGCGACACCGACACCGTCCTGTGAGGAAAGAGCCGTGAAGGTGTGGACACGTCTTAGGTAGGCGTCCGTGGGGCTTACAAAAAGGAGGACACCAGGAGCCGAACTTGCATTAACCCGGCTTCAATTGGGCTGCTGAACAGAGATGAATAGTTCGAATCAACGAGCCACTTCCAGAAGAGAGGGGAAGCAGCCTTCCTCCACGGAGATGACAGCTTGGCAAGGCTGACAGGCAGCTCTCTCTGCCCTACAGGGACTCCGTGGACCTGGCAGCACTGGGCAGTTGGGTGACGGGGTCCTTGGAGCCCACGTGGAGGAGCCTCTATGACATTAAGGATGGTGTCATCAGAATGCACCTCACACGTGGCCTTGGAATCACCCCTGTGGGCGTGAGACAGACCCAGGCCCCCGCCATGCGGCGTGTGTAAGATCTACATGGAATTGTGTCTGGGTTTTTGGTAAAATCAAGCTGTTAGTTTCGGTTGAGTCAGTTCCAACTCTCACACCTCGTGTCCAAGAGAAGCAAATACTATCCACCCTGGGCTGTCCGCTGTCACCAGTCCTCTTGAACCTGCTGCAGTGGCCTCTCTGTACTGTGAGCACCTTCCAGTGAAGGGGTTCATCCTCCAGCTCTGTATTGGGTGAGACTCTAGGGATTCACCCGCTTTTCATGGGCTGGCGTTTGGAAGTATATTGCCAGGCCTTTCTTCCTAGTCTTAGGCTAGATGGTTCACTGACAGTTGCTCACCACAGGTAACCCTGTTGGAGTTTTAAATACTGGTGACAGAGCCTCCAGTATCACAGTGACACGGAAACCACAAGGAGGACAGACTACAGGTGGATGGGGGGAGCTTACCTAGTGTGTGATTAGCCATTCTCACCTGAACAAATCAATGACATTCAGTGAGTATATCCTAGTAATGGGCAGCCGCTCCCTCTCCACATTGCCACAGCATCATCCCCTCCAAGAACAAGCACTCTCAAACACTGTTGCTGCTCCTGCCAGCCCCTGGCCTCTCTGGCTCTGCCTACTCTGGTCGTCTCTCACAGGTGTGCTGTGGTTTCAGGCCGTCTCTCACAGGTGTGCTGTGGTTCCAGGTAATTTCTCATAGGTGTACTGCTGGGCCAGGCCGTCTCTCATAGGTGTACTGCTGGGCCAGGCCATCTCTCACAGGTGTGCTGTGGTGTCAGGCCATCTCTCACAGGTGTGCTGTGGTTTCAGGCCATCTCTCACAGGTGTGCTGTGGTTTCAGGCCGTCTCTCACAGGTGTGCTGTGGTTCCAGGTCATTTCTCATAGGTGTACTGCTGGGCCAGGCCGTCTCTCATAGGTGTACTGCTGGGCCAGGCCATCTCTCATAGGTGTACTGCTGGGCCAGGCCATCCCTCACAGGTGTGCTGTGGTGCCAGGCCGTCTCTCATAGGTGTACTGCTGGGCTGGGCCTCCTGCCCTTGGCACAATGTTGCACAGCTTCATCCAGGCTGCCACATGCATCCATGACATTTTAAAAGTTAAAGGTGTCCCACAGAAATCTAGCCCTGGGCTGTAGGTCTGCTTTCTTGTCTGGCCTCAATGAACACGCTGAGGAGGAAGGGGTGCGTCACTGAACGGAATCTTCTCTAAAAACCACTGAAACCACTAATTAACAATGGATAAGGGATTCGAACCTTAAACAGACAATTCTCCAAAGACCTCCAGATGCGAACCAGCATGTGTAAAGGTACTCAGCATTAGCCCATCGCGGTGAGGTCGATGTTGATCATGGGGACCCCACAAGGCTTCTGACGCTGCAGCCTCTATGGAAGCCAGCTGCCACATCTTCCTCCTGTGGCTGGTGGATTTGAACCACTGATCTTGTAGTTAGCTGCTCTGTGTGCTACAGCACTGGGCTTCCTATGCCCAGTCCCTCCACTGCCAGTGTGCACACAGAGACCTGAAAGGAAGGACTCAAACAGACGCGTGCACGGCGACTCCCACTGCAGCACAGCTCACAGCAGTGGTGGACACAACCCCCTGAGGTCCCCCCGAGGTTCCCCGGGTCTGTCGGCATTCAGCCTGGCACGTGTCCCCCATCGGGATCGGCTCATTACCACCATCTGCTTGGAGACACTGGACAAGGGCAGGAGATGGGTTCCGATTGTTTAAGCATAGGCGGACAGGCCAGCCTGCCTTGTCGTTTCGGCAGGTCCTACAGCCCTGCTGGCCCTGGGGACAGCCCCAGGATGGCGAGGGTGCCAGTGTGGAGAAAAACTCTCGGGCGTTGGGAGGCCTTCTAGAAGGTTCTGGCATTTCTGCTGAGATGGATGTGTGTGTGCATCATGTACTGTGTGCTACAGTAAAGAGGTATGGCTTAACTATGCTTCTAGAACTTTCCAAGATGCTTATAGAATGTCAGGGGTGGACGGTCTCCCAGGAACTTCCCACACCACTTCCAGGCTATATCAATCAGGAAGCTGAATGTGTGGGTGAAAATCCCTTCTTGGGGTGAAGTGGTCACACAAGAGCTATCGAGGGGCTGCAGTCACTGCGGATGTCCCCTCTGGGTACTTCCTGTGCGTCACAGAACTGGATGCAGATCTGAGGTGCACACTCCCTGGCCGAGCATGGTGGTTCTGGGCTCAGACGGTGCCAGATGCCAGGGCTTGATGCTCGGCCTGCGAATCAGCCGTAATCAGGATGCCGGCAAAGTGGCCCCACCTCTCCGGACTCCCTGTGAACAACCTCCCCACAAACATCGCTTTGCTGGACGGGTGCAGCCAGGCTTATCCGAGGCTTATGCCAAACCTGGAGTCAGGCGGTGGCCGAGAGGAAACCTGCTTCATTAGGAGGAGTTCGGTTTAGCCCTCACCCTCGTCACTTTTAATTGGCTTGTTCCTGACAGCGGGTGGAAACAGAGTGACATGAGGTCACTCCTCACCTGGGCAGCCCCGACCCCACAAAGCATCTGGGGTTTCCTCTTGGGACAGGTGAGGGGACTCAGTGTGTGCTGGTGTATGGGGGAAGGTGGCCCAGCAGAGGTCAGGGTGGGGCTGGGGCCACCCAGGGACACATGGGACAAACCATCACGATGAACACACGGCGGGCACGAGAGAAGAGAGGGCCTGTGGGCGAAGGGTTTGCAGAGACCTCACTGAGGGAAAACCAGCCTGTGGGGTTGGAGGAGGGGTGGTCTGGGGCGGGGGCAGTATGAGGAAAAGATCACGGGCACTGAGAGGCCAGTGGGCGAACAGGAGCCCATAGACTGGGGAGTGGGGGAGAGGCAGTGTGCAGGCTTGTTGTGGGCACAGCACTGCTGAATGTGGCCAGGCCACTGGACAGGTGAACAGGGGCCAGCTACCCAGACGATTCTGCTCAGAAAAAGCAAACCCACTTGCCCCTCTGACTGACACGCCAGCCTCCCTCTCCTTGGATGCAGTGAGTTGTGAAGGCCTAACGGCATCATCTGCATTTAATTAAGGCTCAGGTAGAGAATGCCTCGTCCCCCCAAGAGGCTGCCTTCCTCCTCTGCATCCCGTCCCGCTGTGGACACTAGCCTTGTCTTGGCTGTGCTCTATGATTGTGCTCTGGGTTGCCAGGCCCCAGCTGCCGCCTGCTCTGTCAGCAAGGACCCTGCTGTGGCCATGCCCACCCCTGGCTGAGGGGTCGAGGGTCTTCCATCCTTACAAAGCTCACAGAGGACCCCAACATCTGGGGAGAGGGTGGTGTTCGGGCCTAGAGGGCCTGAGGTTACTGTGATTCCATCAACAGGAGCCTGGCTGGTATTTGGAGGGCAGCTGAGTTCTGCTTAGAGATGGGGGCTGAGCCAGGGGCTACCCTCCTGTACTGGCCTGACTGAATCATGCAGGCGCTGTGGGCATGCAGAACACTGTCCACTCAGAGGGGTTCAGGCACTGCCTGCCCTGCAGCACCTCACTGCTGTGGGCCTCTCCTCAGGGGGCAGCAAAGGCAGCATGTGCGCCCTGCTCCTGGGCTGACCTTTCAATGCAGGAGCCAGGGGCACACACAGACAGACGGACATCCTGGACGACGCACAGGTCATCACAACTGCAGACCACAGAGCGGGAGTGGCAGGTGACATGGCACAAAGACACTGGGACAGGCTCGTCACAGTGATCCAGTGAGTGACCGAGCGAGTCAGTGAATGAGTGAACCAGTGGGGGAGTGAATGAATGAGTCGGTCTGCGAATGAATGAACCACTGGGGGAGTGAGGGAGTGAACGTGTCAGTCAGTGAACAAGTGAATGAACAAGCGAGGGACTGTGTGAGTGAGAATGTGTGACTCACGAGTGAGTGAACGGAGGGTGTGGAGGTTGGGTGCACACGCAGCAGCGGGTCTGGGTCTGTGTGTCGTGTCCACATCACAGCCCAGGGCTCCACACAGGGCATCCTGCCTGGTACCCCTGCCGCCTGTGGTGGGGATGGCCCAAGAGTCACAGACCGGAGCCCACGCAGTGTCCACTCCCTGGAAGCAGCACTGAGCCTGTGCTCTGAGCCTGAGACACTGGGCTGTCAACCTTCCTTGTCTTCCTTCGCCTTCCTCTCTCTCCCATCCCCTTCTTCCCACCTTTCCCTCCACCTTTAAAACAGAAGACCAACTACATGTGAGGTAAACCAGTGCTTAGATCAGCAGGCCACACAGGTCACGGAGCATGTGCACAGGCAGAGAAGGCAGAGGGCAGGCCAGGGAGGATGACAGGAAAAGGAGGAACAGAGAGGGAACAGGGCGAGTGCGGTTATGACGTGGGGACTGTAAAATCATAAACCAACATGAACCTGGCAGCTCTGCCTTGGTGGCTTGTTTTGGGGGAGCGTGGAGTCATCCTCCTAATAATGTGTTATTTTGAGGGCTTTGCAGACCCCCACCTGAAGCTTGGTTTGAGGAGAGTCTGAAAGGGCCACACCCCACAGCTGTTTTGGGGGAGCAGGCCCTTACCTACAGTTGTTTTAAGTAGAGCTTGCGACCCTCCAAGGCTTGCTTTTTTCTAGGGGAGCCTGACAGCTCTCTCCCTGTGGTTTGTTCTTAGGGGCCTCACAGCCCTCCCTCTGAGTGCTGGGAGACAGCTGGCACCCCCGCCTGGCACGTCGGGCTTCAGTTTGCCTGGACTGAGCCCAAACACGAGGTTGAACTTTACCAGCGGCTCCCTCTGCAAACACTCCTGGTTGGCGGCCAGCATCCCCCTCAAGTAAACAGGAGACAGCCAGAAATGCAAACACTTCTCCTCCGCGTCCCTGGCTTGGGCCAGCCTCTCTTGGGTCCACAAGCTCAGTCCAGCCCCATCTGGCTTTGGGGTGCTGAGGGAGCCCCAGAGTGGTAGATCCCTGGGGTCTGGAATCCAGGACCCCCTCCTCGCCCCCTTGAACACATTCATCAGCTTGCAGCAGGGTGGGGTGTGGCAAAGAAGGGTGGACACTTACAGGTCCATGGGGGAGGCTGACCACAGGTGTAGGAGAACCCCAGGACAGCCTGAAGGTCCTGGCCTGGGGAGAGGGCTAACTGGAGGAGGAGGCAGAAGAGGAGCAGGGGATGATCAAGCCACAAGGACCTCAGTGAACCACACAAAACATCTAGCTTCACTGTCTTGCAGTCCCCCAGTGGATGCAGACTTACAGTGAACTCGTGGGTACAGGGCGACCTGCTCCAGAGGGTGTGTTTGCTGTACAGAGCGCATTGCCAGACCTCTCGTCCAAGTGCCAGGGTTGGGATGGACAGAGAGCAGTTGCTGGGTGCTGTGGAGTTGATTCTGTGCCCATGAGACCCTGTGACAGCAGCAGGGCCCTGCAAGGCGTCCTGGGCGGCCACCTCCACCACAGCTTTGAACTGCTGGCCTTTGGATCAGCACTCCTTGGTGCTGTTGGCAGGAAAGGCCAGGGGAGGTGGCTTTATGAAGGTGACAGCTGTGCATGATCACTCTTGGAGATGTCCACTGTATAGTGAGTGGCACAGGGGCTGAAGCAGGAGAAGCTGTGACTATCTGCTCCCGTGAAGAGGGCAGCTGTGGAAGGCCTGAGGGTGGCCCGACTCCACCTGGCCAGCCTCCCCTCCTACAGGAAGACCCGAGTGAAGGAGGTGGTGCCAGGTTTACCTTTTCAAGCCTCAAATAGGGAAAACACTTACATCACTGAGCCCTCCCTGCCCCACACGTGTTCACACTGCGCCCCGAGGGGGGCTGGCCCATAGGGGTGACTGTGGACTCTTCAGCACAGGGCTGCCTGTGGGACAAGGTTTTGGGGACTCATGGTCGCCCTGGAGACTAAATCCTTAGTAGGGAAAGTCAGTTAATGAAATAGGTTTGGAGGCAATAAACAGGAACCTCACGGGGTGCCTGACCTCACGTTTACTCAGGGCCCCCTGGACGCTGCCCTCAGCACAGCCGCCACCAGCCCCCTGGACGCTGCCCTCAGCACAGTCGCCACCAGCCCTCTGGACACTGCCCTCAGCCAGTCGCCACCAGCCCCCCGGACGCTGCGCTCAGCACAGCCGCCACCAGCCCCCCAGATGCTGCCCTCAGCACAGCCGCCACCAGCCCCCCGGACGCTGCCCTCAGCACAGCCACCACCAGCGGCCCCACCACCTCCTTCATTCCCAGGACAACGCTGTGCAGGGAGCATTATGCAAATGAAGCGTTTATCCTGAGGTAATTATCCCCTGCACAATTTTGACATGAAATCTTGATAAAGAATGCTTTTCTTTTCTTTGTTTTTTCTATAGATAGCCGCGAATTTCTCAGCCAAATGCATAAAAATTATCTGACATTTTATTCCTGGGTGTGAATTAAAATATGCAGAAAGGTCAGTGAACCAGGAAGGGTTTTTTTGCATGATTTTCACAAACAAGAATGGAAAGTGGAGGCAGAGGAGACGCCCAGCGTCCCCACAAGGGGCTGCGCAGCCTCACCCACCTCCCAGCCGGCCAGAATGGACCACCTTGTCAGCGCCTCAGCGCCTGTCGACGGGAAGGCTGCCAGCTATTCTCAGCGAGAAAGGGCCTCTCACAGAGAACAGGGTCTTCAGACTAGAACCTGAGCAGAGGATGAAGCCCTGGACTCACGTCCACACCCACCTTGCTCCCTCCCCGGCCAGGTGGGGGGGGGGCGTCAGCACCTGCTGCATGTGTCAGCTGGGGGAGGGGTTCCGTGCTGGGGTTCTGCGGGAGGGAGGTGTCTCCTGTGCAGCCTCTGCCCTCTCACTAGTGGAGGCTTGTGTGTTGCTTCCAGATTAAGACTAGGAAGAAAGGCATGGCGATCAAGTAGCCAGTAAAAGCCCTGCAGATTATGACGGTCAGATTTGCAGTGATTATTGGGGTGACGCGAGACAGAGCTTTGCGCTACCCAGAGGTGGGCCCTAGGGCAGCTGATACAGGACATACGTACCCAGCACCCCACACCCCACACCCAACAGAGGCAGCTCGGAGGATCCGGGCTGAAGAGAAGCGGCACGGATTTGCATGAGGATCATAAAACGGCCTCAGAGAGACATAAGCAAAGCCCACCCGACTACCAAAGATGAAGGAAGATGCTGGCTGAGAAGCCTCCTCCCCAGCCTCCTCCTTGGGCTCCTCCCTGGTCCGCCCAGCCTCCTCCCCGGCCCACCCGGCCTCCTTCCCAGGCTCCTCCCCGGCCTCCTTCCCGGCCCACTGGGACATCACTGTCAGCTGCTGTCCGTCTCCGGAAGAGCCAGGACCAAGCCTCTGAATAGCTGTCAGATAAGCAGGCCTGTGGAGCTGGTCCTCACAGGGGCCCTTCTACAGAGGCGGAGTCACCGAGAAGATTCTGGAACAAGGTGGTCTGTGTGAAGACAGAGGGGAGTTGGGCGCCCCCAGGGCTGCTCTCACTTGGCCCCTTACCTCCTGTCCCCAAAGAAGGGACAGAGGAACAAAGACACCCCCTCTTCTCACACAGGGTGCTGGGTGGCAGCTGGCGTTTTAAACTCCCACAACACGAGGTCCTGTCACCTTCCCTACTTTCAGCTCTGTCTCTATCTCAGCAGTCAGCGGGCGTCTCCATTCAAAAGAAAACAGGAGAGAGACAGAGACTGGGAATTAGCAGGCCGACAGGAATTAGCAGGCCGACAGGACGAAAGGAGAAAAGGAACGCGTGGACAGACGCGAGTGCCCCATCAGACAGACAATCCTACGAGCGCCTGTGCTGCGCTGTGTTCGCGGACACGCTGGGAGGACACTCCCGTGTCCCTGCAACTCTCGTCCTCTCTCTTCCGGGGAAAGTGGTCTGCACGGCCTCTGGGTGAGCAACACCTGAGCACAGCCCCGCGTGTAACTCCAGTGGTTTGTGTTTTAAAGCAGCAATTACACAGAGGAAGAAGATCAAGACTTGGGGAGAGTCTCTCCATTTGGGTTGGGAGGGAAGGGAAGCAAGCGCAGGTTAATGCTTCAGTGAAATATTTCCACAGCTATTGCACGCAACCATTTTGCAATACCACTAATGTTTTCGCACATTGCATGCTCTTCCGGGGAAAACAGCTTGTGTTTTTGAAAGCAAAGGGGTAGAGCTCTTGCAAACCTCGGTGGCGGCTGCTACCTTGGGATTCTTTGCAATGAGGCTCATGCCACGAGTTGTTCTTTTGCATTCAGGCGCCTGGCGGTGGGCTGCGTCCTTGTCTGTATTGGTAACAAACAGGAATTGCCAGGATTTAAAAGAGTCCATACCTCTGATTAGAACCCACCGAAACCCACAATTATAGCCTGTTTTCAAATGCAGTCATCGTGCTGCAGAAAATAGCAAGATGTTTGGATGCGATTTTGAGTGTGGGCTTCGGCCAGCTCGTTAGCTGTCATCACGGCCACTGATGATGCTGATGGGCGGGGCGCTGGGCGGGGGTGGGGGTGGGTGGAGCTGGCGCAGGGAGAGGCAGGACACTCGTGCTGCTGGACGGGTGGGGCGCTGGGCTGGGGGGTGAGGGGTGTGGGGGTGAAGCTGGCGCAGGGAGAGGCAGGAGCGCTGGGCTGAGTGGGGGTTCTGAGGAGCAAGGGCTGCTGACGACGGCCCAGATGCCGCTAGTGCAGCCCTCTGCACCGCCAGGACCAGGCGCCACCAGGCAGGGGACGGCGGATTACTGACCTGGCCTTGTAGCTGTTGTGACAAACGACTGGGTGAGACCATGCTTGTGGCCCACCAAGGGGACTCGACAGAAAATGTGAATAAGACACATGGCATCCTTGTGGGCTTGCTGCTGTTCTTAGGGGCCGCTGAGCGACTCAGCGACCCTGTGAATATCCGATCTAAGATCCTGTGCCCCCCAGCATCATCCTTGACACACTTGAGCCCTTTGCTGCAGGCACGGTGTCAGCCCATCTGGTCGAGGGTCTTCCTCTCTTTCACTGCCCCCTCCCCATCCCACACATGATATCCTCCCTCTCCGAGGAACAACCTCTCCTAGCAACATGCCCAAAGTACGGGAAACAGAGCTCCATCATCTCTGCCTCCAAGAACACTGGCTGCACCTTCTTCAGGACATGTCTGTTTGTTCTTTTGACCATCCAAGGGATGTTCAGTGCTCTCTCTGACACCACAGTTGCAAATAAAATGTATGGACCCCTTGGGCACTGGTCAGTTTTGCCATCCCGTCTCAAGGCCATGGGAAAGGGGACCCGAGAGTGGACTGTGTCCTTTGGACCGCGGTCTCCATGCTGGGCACCTCATGGACTCAGGAGACAGGGAATGGTGATGTGAGAAATGGTGAGAAACCTCTGAGGTGGCGGAGGCAGGAGGCTGGCAGGTAGGTTCTGCCACGCAGGGAGAGGGCTGAGCACCTCCGGGCAGACGCTGGCCCGTGGTGGCTCTGGGCACTGACCCTCAGAGCTGAAGCACTAACAGGGTCAGGAGTGGCATATTTGCGGCTGTCTGCTGCCATGAGGCAGTAGATTTTCTCTCCTAAGATTCAGATAAATGCCAGTGTCCCGTTAGACAATTAATAATCATCTCACTGAACCCCGCATGATGTCTATGCTGCTGCCACACTGCAGGCGGGAGGAAGGCTGGCCATGGTCAGGAAGAGGTCGTGCGCGGATGTCTGGCGGGCAGGGCTGCCAGCAGGGCCCTGTCTGGGCAGCAGGGCGAGCAGACCTGGGATACTCTTTTCCTCTTTCTGAGCCTGAGTGTCAGATGCAGACTCCCTTGTGTCCATCTTGCTGGAGCAAAGTCTCCACCCTCTGGACCCTGGGCTGAAGAGGTAAAGGCTACAGGAGGGTTTGGTGGCCAGGGGTGTGGTCAGGGGTCCAGCTGAGCAGAGCTGGCAGAGTTTGTTCAGGGGGATGAGAGAGGAGGAAGAAAGGGGCCAGGAACGAGGGCTGGGGTGCCTGGACTCGGCCCCTGTGAGGGGTGTGATGAGACCATGCACGTGGTTCCTGGGCGACATGGTGCAGGGCACCCGGGTGCTGACTCTGAGAGGGCTCTGGGGGCCGCCCACCCTGCAGACTGGCCACTAGGTCCAGGGGGTGGAGGCCTTCGCTCAGCAACTGTGGCCACTCTTTGCCCTGCTTGTGAGGCTTCACTTACACTTGCTCTGTAGCCCCAGCTACACTCATGTCCCCTTAGACCTCGGGGGCACCCGTGGGCCTGCAGGAGCTTCTCCCAGGCCCCAAGCTCTCAAGGACCTTCCGTGTCCTCATGACCTTGGACAGAAGCCTCTGCTCCTGCGGCTCCTAACACTGTGGCCCCGAGGGCTGGGCTGCATCAATGCTCTCTCCCTGGCTATCACTGACCTAGGCTAGGGGAGGCTACCTGTCCAATAAAGACACACCTCCGGACTTTCTGAGCGCACCACTGCTACGTCTGGCAGGGTCGCTCTGTCAGTCAGGACACACTTAGTGGCACTAACAACCAGTTCAGCATGGAGCCGTGGAAGCACAGTGGTTAGCACTCTGCTGATAGTCAGAAGGTTTGTGGTTCAAATCCCTTCACTGGCTCCCTGGCAAACGGCCACACACAGATGGCAGCCTGGGAAGCCCCAGGGGGTCCCTCAGCTCTATCACACGACACTCACAGCACCCACCAGCCAAGGAGACCCACTCAGGAGACCACGTGGGGCTGGGGTGGGCCCCCACCTGGTCTGCCCCCCTCCACAGCCTCGCTGGCAGCCTGCAGACAGGTGGGAATCTGCCCACTCAGCGATTGCTCCAAAGTTTCCAGCTCGCAGTTGGTGGTAAACTTTCTCCTGAAACACACAGATGGCCCAGCCCGATGCCGCTAATGGAAAAACGCTCACACGCTACAGAAACAGCCACGCTCATCTGTCTCCCAGCCTGCGAACCACGGCTACGGAGGTGCGACAGTGATTAGCTGACACCATCTGTGAAAGTCAGGGCTGGAGCCCCGTCCGCCTGCCCCTCCGTGCTGGGCCTGCCAGCGGAGAGAGGACAAGTCGGCCTGGGAGGACTCTGCCTGTGTCTCAGGGAACACGTGGCCTCTCACACACAGACCTGCTGGACAGGGTGGCCCAGTGGGTCACAAGATGACCCAAAAGGGTGGACTAGGGACCCTGCTATAGACCACTCAGTTCCAGAGCTGAACTACTGGCCACACACGTGACCTAGAGTCTCCTACATGGACTCTCCACCAAAGGGACATGTGGGTGGGACTTGTGGGCCTCTGACTGCACCCCAGGCTCTTCTCCGTTTGCTCACCCTCAACACACAGTGACTTGTCAGAGACTCTGCAAACAGTGTCCCATTGGAGCCCACCTGAGCCAGTTGTCCGCTTTAGGGAAAGGCCAGCACGTGCTATGGGGACAGTGGTGTCCACAGTCACTGCCCACAGGGGTTGCAGCAGATACACAACTTGTCTGACATGCAGAGTCTATAGAGTGATGTCACCGAGGAGTCTGCACGGGGCAGGAGGGACCCTGTCAGACACAGCGGTCCACCCTGGCAGAGGCCACACTGGACAAGGCAATGCCACCGCTCTCCAACCCTTTCCTCCTGACCAGTCCCATCCCACCACCCCTATTTGGTGGTCACTGCTGTCCCTCATGCCAGATGGACACTCCACAGACCCCCACCACACAGAGAGAGGGCACTGAAATTCACACCGGAGACCCGCTTGCCAGTGTCCACTGATCCTAGGCCTCTGACTCCACTTATCAGAGGGGATCGATGTTTCCTGCACACTGCATGCTCTGTTCCAGAAAGTTCCACTGACTTTGACAAATGAGTTCTCAGGGAGAGACTGTGTACCCTCACTTGCACACACACAGACACACACACACACTCCCACATGCACACATGTACGGGGCTGCCCCCCTTCGCTGAATGGCACGTAGCAGGCCCACCAGCCCTGGGGGCTGTGCAGCACAATGACAGCTGCAGACCCAGAGCCCCACATCCGGTTAAACGGAGCCACACAGGAACCAAAGGTGCTTCCACGTGCTCTGGGGGCAGCCGCACAATCAGGTGTACAGACGTCCTGGGACTGGTGGGCAGGGGAGACCTGGTGGTCGGCTCTGTACACACGTCTGCCTGCCACACCCCACATGGGGCAGCTCCTCTCTGAGACACAGGGGCCCCAGGAGCTGGTCACTTTGACAGCACACAGCACAAGGATGGTCTGTCCTGGGTTGGCAGCGCCCACCTTTAAGGAGAAGCCCTGCACGCTGTCCCTGCACACGGCACTCTGTCGGGGACAGGAGTGGGCTTTACCTCAGCTGACAAGGCCGCGGCAGGCAAGGTGCCACCAAGTCCCCGCCGAGACCTGGCTACCCTGTGAGTGTCGCCAGAGCTGAGTCCACAGGAGGGTCAGTGCTGAGTATTTGGAAGATGACCGCCAGGCCTTTCTTCTGAGGCATCTCGGGGTGAATGTGGACTGCTGACTTCTCAGCAACTGAGGACGCGATGTCAGGGAGCTCAGTGTGCCTCGTGTGCCTACTCACTCCTCAGCCGTGAGCTGTGTGAAATGTCACCAGAAGATCCCCTTCTCGGGACGCTGGCATCGGTCATCTCCCAGCACAGCCCTGACCCCAGAATCAAAGCCCCCTCGTGTGATAGCGGCCGGCAGGCCCAGACCTGGTCAGCGAGGTGAGCACAGTTCCCAGACACAGGGAGCCCACGTGGCCACTCATTTGTCTTGCTGACAGGGACTCTGCTGGGGGCTCCGGGACCTGGGGGGTGGACCCCTATTGCCTGGGTGTGAGGAGTGAGCATGTTTCATGTCCAGGTCCTGCCACGTGCAGATGGGGCCTGGAAGGCACCAATCTGAGCAGTGGGCTCTGACCCACTCGGCCAGGCGAGCTCAACTTCCTCCTCTGCGTTCCCCGGGCTCCTGTGGCCCCCGCAGGCCTCACGCTCCCTCTGGCCTTCACTGTGTCAGGCGGAGGAAGGTGTCCCTGGATCCCTCAGGCGGTGTGTCCTCGGCAGGGAGTGAGGGCCAAGGGCACATCCTTGTCCCCCCTTGAACGCCTGTGTGCCCGCCAGCACTGATTGCCTGAGTCTTTTCGTTTGATCAGACCTCTCTGTCCTGACTCAGTGGCCATTCAGTGACCACCTCACACAAGGACGTACTTAGAGGCGCCCGAGGACAGAGTCTGGAAATAATGGTGTCAGTTCCTGTGATCTGTCCCCACTGGGCCCATTCCCACGACGGGATGGTGGCTGGACTTGTGTGGCATGTTGGCTGCTGTTTACCTAGTGCCTGGCACAGTCTCCTAATAAAGGCTCGAAACCACTCAGCAATGAACCACAAGAGTCCCTCCCCTCAATGAAGGTGGCTGACATCCCCTCACTGGAGGTGGCCGACCTCCCCTCACTGGGGGTGGCCGACCTCCCCTCACTGGGGGTGGCCAGGCACTAGCCTCTCCCAGCCTGTGCCACCCTGACAGGGCCATAGTTGGGTTGGGGATGCTGGCATGTCCCTGAGGTGTCTCCACTCCATCAGAGCTGGCTGTGGGCACAGCTGGCACCTGCCCCTCTGCCAGCCCCATGAAACCTCCCTGCAGGGTCAATGTTCCTTTTCCACACCACCATCCCCAGAGGGACATCACAAGACACTGCACATGCCAGGCAGTAAGCAAGTGCAGGACAAATCAGGCCACCTGCTTCCCAGGTGACTGACCCTGGAAGCCACCCCACCCAGGGACTGAGCTGACCATAGGGCCACCGGAGGCTTCCCATCCACTGTGCACCCTCCGTGAGCAGTTACCCATGGAGGGAAGGACAGCAGCACCCCGATCATGACCAAGGTGCTGGTCACTCACAGTGGTCACTGTCCTGCGCCCTGTGCTCATGGGGCCGAGTCCTGAGCACCAACACTGCGCTCTCGGAAGGCAGCTGTCTGACTCTCTCCAGGCGGCCAAGCAGTGGAGATGAGGCGCGTGTTCTCACACCTACCCAGAGAAATTCATCTTTCACACCCTGCTTCACGCCATATGCTGGGGGCCGGGAGGATGAAGGATTTAGCTGTCAGTCTCCGCAGGCCTCCTTCCAGCTCTCTGGGGGGCTCAGGGCTGGGGTGACATTTCACTGCAGCTTCTGTGGGCACTTTCTCTGACCATGCTCATGCACACAGAGTCGCCACGCAGGGGTCTCACTGCCAGGCAGGTGGGGGCCGGCCACCTGCCTTCGAGGGGTGCCCATTGCTTCTCTGTATCTCTGCAGTGTGTCCCCGACTGAGCTTCCCTCCCTGAAAGCCCCCCAGTGTCCCGTTAGTCTCCTGTCCCAGCGCACACTTCCCATGGTGCCTGCTGCTGTCAGGGGCTGCCAAGTCGGAGAAGGAACCTGCGTGGGAAGGTAGGGGTCAGTGAAGGCCAGGGAGACCCTCAAGGAGGGGCCTGGTGCAGTGACTGTGGCAGCGGGTCTGATTTCTCCTTTCAGAACCACGACACCACCAGTGGAAAGGCTTAGAGCAGCGTGCGGACTGCTGACCGTGCCACACGGGCCGCTCTGAAGCCATGGCCAGCACTTGCAAAAAAAAAAAGACCCAAACATTCTTGCTGGGAGAAAATGGAGCATTGAAATAGAAGCCAAATCAATTTTTTTGATCAATTGTTGCAAAAATGGGCCTAAGTGACTGTAAATTGAGGCGTGCCATGCAGCTGGGTTTTGGGGAGGGTGTGGAGCTGGGGACTCCCCCGCTGCACCGCCATGCCGGGCACTGCTGGGGGGACACCGAGCTGAGGATATGTTTGGTTCAATCAATACATGAGGGCTAGGAGACACTGCTCAGGGCACAGAGCCATGGGCAGAGCGGGGTCTTGTCTTTTCTCATCTCATTTCCTACTTCTCAGCCCAAAAGGAGATTGGAGCTAAATCAGCTGCTGGTTTGAGCACATCCTCCTGGGCTAGGGCTGATCAGAACGAAAATGGACCATGCCTCTGGAGAGGGTGGACGCGCCCTGGTTAGTTGGTTGATTAGAGCTGAGGCCCGGTGCTGAGAACAAATGTGAAATCTGTAAACAGACATGCAGCTGACACACCATGGGCCATCCCGCCCTCAGTGACCCTGCACCAGCTTCTGAAGGGGGAAATCTTGGCGGGAGGAGAATGCCCGCCTTTCTCCTGCGCAGCTGCTGGTGGATTCGAGCTGCCTGAGCCGTGTGGCCTTTCAGGGCAGCCCTCTACAGAACAGGCCACCAGAACTCCTTCACACATGTATGTGTGTGTAGACACCCTCACTCGGAAACTCAACGCTGTTGGGTCGGAATTGACGCACAGCCGACCCTGCAGTGATCCCCAAGGCTGTAAACCACACTCAGGAGACTGCCATCTCTCTCCAGATGCGAACTGCCGGATGCACCCTCTTAGGGTTGGCACGACTCCCTCTAGGTCACCAGAGACCCTGTGCAGACACACATGCACACATTGGTATGTAGATACAACCTCTATCATACAGGTAGGGGGCTCCGGTGGCCTGGCAGGTAGGGAGCTGCACTGTCAACACCAAGGCAGGTGGTTCGAATCCATAAGCTGGAGGGTGGGCAGTCTCCTCCCCTGCAATTTATAGCTTCTGAGATCCTGCTGGAAGGTCAGGAGTTGGCTCCGACCAACAGCACATAACAACAGTATACAAGTGCGTGTACATGTGTGTGTGTGTGTGTGTGTGAGTATGCGTACACACCCACCCGCACACATATATCAGTCCTGGTGGCACAGAAGTGTGTGCACACCCCCCACAGAGGGAAGTTGTATATTCAGGACTCCTAATTGCACAGTCGTTCAAGCCCTGCACTGCTAACTGGAAGGCCAGCAGTTCAAAGCCACCAGCTGCTTCTCAGGAGAGGGAGGAAGTGGTCTGTACCACAAAGAGCCAGCTTGGAAGCCCTCCGTCCTCTGGGTCACTGGGCTGGAATGGATGCGAGGGCAGTGAGTCTCCTTCGAGATCTACACCCCGGTCTTTATCCGGCCATCACCTCTCTCTTGTCTAACTAGTGTTGTTGAGGCATCCACCGTGTACCCGTCAGTTCCATCCCTGTCTATTCATCTGCGGCCTGTCACTCAGTCAGGGTGCTGTGGCCGCTTGGTGGTGAGGAGTCGTGCTGCTGGCCCAAAGGTCGTGGTGTGAAGCCATCAGCCACTCCACAGGAGAAAGATCGGCAATCAGCTCCTGTGAGGCCTACGGCCTCTGAAAGGCCACCTGAGGGGCGCTCCGGGTCGGTTCTGGCTCTACGGTACACAAGAACAAATCACATCACTTAGATGTTCATCCCCTTCTGAACCTTATCTTCCCTCTGGCCTAGAAATTTCCCTGCATCAGGCAGATTGTGATGAGCTGAAGAATGTTCTTTCTTTAGAAAAATCAAGGACTTAGCTTCTCTGTGGATTTGGGCACTTCTGAGAGGTGCCAGGGAAGCTGGGGGAGCCCTGCATGCCAGGACTGTGTCTGTCCCCTCTCGTGTGCACAGGAAGAGTTCACCTCTATCCCCAGCTGTCCCCTGACTCCCACTTGTCCGTTGACCCTCTGTCCCCACCTTACAGCCCCTGTGGGTCTCTGGATGCACACCTTTATAAAACAGGACACGAGCTAGCTTTCAGTCAAGAAAATCACTCACCCTTCAGTCCTCCTCCGGAACCAGCACCAATATATTACTCCCCCTGAGCAGAATCTAATTTAGCAATTCTTCCTTCTGGTGTGATTTCAAACTCAGTGATATCTTCCAAGACCATATCAACAAAGTCATCAAAACCTAGAAGCGTGCCAACAATTTCCTTATCACTTTTTATCACAATAAGAATCCTCAATCCTATACATGTGTCCACAAGTTGCAGCGGTGGTAGTTGGGACAGGGTGGTGGTAGTGCTAGCTGCCATGGCTATGCCCTAGCTGCACACAACTTGACACACAGTCACACCAAGTCCTCCAGAGGCACATCCACTCTGCGTCAGCACCACCCCAGAGTCCAGTGCCTTGGACCTCTCCACTTCACAGGCTCTGTCCCCAAACACCATCTTCTGGGATGGAGCCAATTCCCACAACTAGGCTTGTGGGGGTGCAAGTTCCAGGCTCGTGTCTAAGGGGCCACTGCCCGGGGGTCACTGCCTGGGAACCACAGGCTCCGCACAGCTCACTGGGACAGAAAACATTTCAGTGACCATTTCACTATGGGCAGAGGCACCCAAGGTGGAGGGCAGTTCTCAGTCACATGGCTGACTGGACGACACAAGAACATTGGTGATGGCAGCTGAGAACTTACACAGGAGTCTCTGACCCGCTGTGCATCCGGGAGCCGAGAAGACAGAGGAAGCCCGTGAGCTGGCAGGTCCTGAGCCCTGTAGGGGGGTGGATGCCACCCTGGCACTCACAGCCTCCTGGCTGCGGGACTCCGGGGGCCTGAGCACTGGACGAGTGATGGGCAGAAGTCAGTCCTGCTTCAGCCGAGGTCTCGGCCAGACACAAAGCAGTCTCTGAGGTGGATTATGTCCTTGTGACAGTTTCCCCACCATCTAAGGTTTATTATTACAGACGGACCTGCCATAAACCCCATGTCACAGATGTGAGGAAAACATAGCTGTGTGAGCTCCCTGCTCCCCCCTCCCTCTGGGGTCTGCATTCATTCCTGGGAGGAAATATCGCACCTAAGTCACGTAAGGTACGTCCCTGCACCAGCCCTCAATGACTTGGTGACTTTATTTAATAGACCCTGGCCTGTCATTTCCGCTTTTATAAAAAGATGCTGAATTTTTCAACAACTAGCTGAGTGAGAACCATTCACAATTTCCCCTGTACATCTTCTCACTGAATGCATTTTCCCGTGAAAGGGTGATGCTGAGAGGGTGAGCTGTTAATGTCTACTTTTCAGGAAATTCATTTCTGGGTGTATTGGTCCACAGGAAACAAAAAGTCCCCACAACAAATGCCAGGGACTGAGAGGAATAGTCTTCCACATACCCGAATCTAAAAACGTTCAGAGCCTGTCTTCATTAAGCTGGAAACATCGAACACGCTTGGGTGAGGTGGGTGGGTGGGGGGACTAAAATTACTGAAGGGGAATTTCCTCCTTCTGTGGCCTGGTTTTTCTGAGGGTCTGAGGGTAGGTTTGAGAGCTGTACCTCCAGATTTCACGACCACCAACCTCCACCCAGGACGTGGCCACAAAGTGGACAGACAGCTCACCTTCACAGCCCACCTTCTCAGCTCACCTTCACAGCCCACCTTCACAGCCCACCTTCTGTAGGCCACCTTCACAGGCCACTTTCACAGCTCACCTCCTACAGGCCCACCTTCACAGCCCACCTTCACAGTCCACCTTCTATAGGCCACCTTCTCAGCTCACCTTCACAGCCTGAGCCCCGAGTCCATCATTTCCCTCTCAGTCCTCTTCACCCAACACAGTCCAGCCTCCCCCTTCCCACCCCTGCCCCATCTCCACGACCTTGTTCAAAGTCCTGCTGCTGAGAAGTAGATTAAAACCCAAGCGTCCTCATGTGCTACAGAGCAGAACTGCCCACAGTGCCCCCTTGGCTGCCATTTTTCTGAAGCAGAGTGCCAGGCCTTTCTTCCATGATGCTGCCGTATGCTTTGAGCTGCCAGCCTTTAGGTTAATGCATCACTATGAGGCCTCTCGTCCCACCCAGGAAGCTGCGGCCCCTGACGTCATCCTCCCAGCTTTCTGCAGCATGAACGCCATCACTCTCCTCCCAACCAGGAAAATGCCAGGAGACGTGCTCCCCACATGGTTACCAGGAACTTTCTGTTTGTAAGATGGACCCTACCTTCCGAGTGCGACAGAGTGAAGGAGGATGAGGAGGATGAAGTGAGGTCTGCCTGGGAGACTCTTCTACGTACATGTTGTTCGCTCTGTTCAGTCGGCCTCAACTCATGGCGATCTCACGCAGGATGCATGGACGCCGCCGGTCCCACACCCACCCCTCCTCCCACCCTCAGTCGTGGATCAGACCGTCTGGCCCGCAGGGATCTTATTGGTTGATTTGTCAGACTACAGACCTTGTTCCCATGTCTTAGTCTGGAAGCTGCCTTGAAATCTGTCCACTAGCCCATCAACACACATGCCTCCACTGGCAGTCAGGAGGTGGCCAGGCAGGTGGGCCTGTCACAGTGTCACGCTGGTGCAGACAGATGTGACTCTAACTCAGCAGTGCATGTGGGCTACTGGCCACCTACACACTGTGGGGCCGGCAAGAGGGCATGAATGGCCAAGGGACTCACTTAGAGGGAGGTGAAGCCAGTGTGTCTCAAACACCAAATGGATGATCACAGAGTCACAAAGTGCAGCAGACCGAGGATCCTGAGAGAAGGCTGGGAGTGGGCCAGCGCTGATGATAGTTGGGGGCTCAGGAAGGCCCTCGAGGAGGTCACCATCAAGCAGATGCCACTTGGATGAGACGATGTGCTCCCTGGACCCCTCAGCCTTGTCAGGAGCCACTGAGTCAGCCTGGGCTCACAGCAGCCTCAGCCCAAGAGGACAAAGCCAGCCAACCCTGGGCTTTTCTCACCACCTTTGTCCTGGGCCTTCCTCACCTGCCCTGGGCCTCTATTAACACCATATTACAAGGGCATCCGTTCCTCTTCGTCTTTTCTATTCACTGTCTTTCACATGTGCGTGCGGTGACTGAAAACATCCTGGCTTGGATTATATGCTTAGTCCTCAGAGTGACATCTTTGAGCTTCAACAGTTTAAAAAGTCTATTTTTTGGTAGCAGATGTGCCCAATGCAATGAGTCCAGGTGTTACAGTTACAGCCTCTGGCCCCAGAAAAGGAGCCACCGTGGAGGTGAGTCTCCACGGCAGCTCAGGGTTCACCTGCAGGCAGTCCGAGGCCCTCCGCTGCCCTCCCCACTCTGGGCAGGCTGACATGGGGCCTTGCTGGCAGCTGCCAGATCCGTGGCCTCTCCCTGCAGGAAATCACGTCTTGTAATTAATGCAGACTTCCTTGATTTGTGTCTCTGCAGCAGGCAGAAGTGTCAATTTTTCCCTTCAAAGCTGAGTTTGATGACATCTCAGAAATTGTGACCTGGATGTACAACTTCTAGAATTTCATAAATGAATTCAGCTGGGCTGAGCATGAGAGCGTGTGTGTGTGTGTGTGTGAACGCTGCAGAGAAGCAGGAATGCTCTGAGTGAAATGTGGCCTCCATCCATCCCTGGCTCATCGGCCCAGTCGGGCCCAGCTCTCCTCAGCCTCTGTCGCATCTCACCTGGCCAAGCCTCGACACTGGGCCCTGGACAGTGCGTGTGGACCTTATGTGTTCATGGCCCTCATAACAGGAGAGGATGTTTCCCATTGGCCAGGGACACAGTGGGCAGTTAAGACTTACAGGGGGACCGGTCAACTCTAGAACTGCCATTAGGCCAGCCTCACTTAGGATGCTCTGGTGGTCTAACGCGTAAGATGGTTCGCTGCCACCACAATCACAGGGGTTCAAATCCACCAGCTGCTTCACCAGAGACAGACGGGCCGTCTCCTCCCGTGCAGTTCACAGGCTCTGCTGGGGGTCAGCTGTGAGTCGGTTCCGATTTGACGGCAATGAGTTTTGGAGTTTAACCTCATTTTCCTCCTTTCTACCTTTGGTGCTTTGCAGACGCTTTTGCAGGGGCAGCTGTGGACGCCCTGTGGCGAGCCCATTGCCTCCGCTCCGTCAGCATGAGCTCACTTCTGCCCTACTCGGTCCTTCTCTCCGTACTTCCAACGTTCACCACAGGGTTGCACACTGAGTAGATGACAGCACCGTGTAAACGTAACACTTACACGACTCGCCTTACAGCAAGGTCAGAACTGCACCTGTTGTCGCTCTGGGGTCTGTCAGCAGCCAGGCCATCCTGAGGGGAGGGGGAGGTACCTGATGCCCCCTGGTGATGTTAGCCGAGTCACAGGGGGCATAGCCCACCTGGAATCTAGATGCCAGTCTGGGCACTCCACCTAAGACCTTATCTGGTCTCCACGACCCCAACTGTGACGATTACTGTTAAGCAGCTAGGGTTCAGAAACCACTCCTAGCTGGCCCTCCAGTGGGTTTTCAGAGGTAGTGAATCACCCCGGAGGACAGTGCCCAACTCTCTCTCACAGAGAAGCTGGTGGATTTGAACTGTGTGTCTTCAGACTGGCAGCACGCTTCTTACCTTAGGCCACCAGTGCTCATGGGTGTGTGACTTTTGCGGCCACTGAACCCACAGAGTCACAGGTGCTCACTTGACTGTATGCTTCACTTGAACCTGGGAGCAACAACAAAACTCCAGAACCACCGCAAGTGAATGCTGTGTGGGCAAAACGGCGAAGACCACCATGACGTGAATGTGTTGCCACACCAGAGACAAAATAATTGGTCAGCTGACCTAACGTCCAACCAGAAATAAAAATGCTTCTCTCTCAGCACAAAACCGTCCTGTGAAGCAAGTCTTGCTCACACCCCGTGGTTGCAATGAGTCTGGAGGACAGAGCTGGGAGGAGAGGCCTTTGGCAGCCCTGCCCACAGACCCGGCTGTGGTGGACAAGCTTTCCCCCAATCATGTTACTCTCCAACCTCGGGCAGGTGACCTGCACCTGGACACTTTAATCACGTGTGGGGAGAGGTCATGCTGGTAAATGAACGTGAACGCCTTCATTTCAAGTTGGGATCTCTGAGTGTTGAGTTAGCGCACATGTACACACACACACACACACACACACACACACACACACACGTTCTTACCCTGATTTGGGTAGATTAATGTGCACAGAGCTGTTCTAGAAACAATGGAAGTAGGAGACCAATTAACACCATGACACTGGCCAAATGATGGCTTCCATGGACCTGGATTTGGTGCCATTATTGCTAGGCCCTGGCCTGACCCTCTCCAAAGGCACACGGCGTCTGAACCCTCTGGGTGGCCCGGCCTGGGTAGAGGCCATGAGCCATAATTGCCCTGATTATCACGGCTGCAGTGGGGTCAGCAGGCTGCATTATAGCTTCTTGCTCCCCGGTCACTCTGAGTGCCTTGCTGGCTGGAGCTTCACAGACAGTGTTAAGATGTTTGTCTACACAGCGGGCCCCTGGATTTCATAACTGTTTCTGGAGTGGAGCCTCTTTGGGGCTGGAGTCCTGCACTTTTCCACACGTCTCGAGGATCCCAGCCCACACAGATGGTTCTCCCAGCAGAGGCTGAAGGGGGCGATGAGGAGGAGGAGGACAGACGGGGAAGGACGCTGGGGGCGGGAAGGACGCTGGCCTGGTAGGAAGGTCCTGGGAGCTATGGGTGGTGAGGCCTCAGAACCCTCCCCTTAAACCCAGAGTGTGCCTAGCTGCACGATCAGATGCCAGGTTAGATCTGTCTCCACCCCACAGCCCCCCATAAGCCCAGAGACAGGTCTCCCCTTAACCTGACAGCCCATCATTGTTCCAGCTTCTCTGGGTTTCTCCCTCAGCATCCAGAGTCAGGAGAACATGACTGAAATGAGTCAGAGTCCAAAGATGCTATGTCTCCCTGAGGCCTGACCTGGGGGGCTGCCTGCCCTCCCCTGACCACCAAGGCCACAGCCAGGTCACTGGGAGGCCCCAGATCTCTTCAGGGTCAGCCTATATGACCACAGCAAGGACTGGGACTCTGGGGGACATGCACACCAGCACCTCCAGGGCTTGACTGATGAGAGATGCCAGTGTGATCCCTTAAGGGTCCACCAGACGTGTTCCTGCTCGTCTGTGGCTCCTGGTCCCCGACGGTGGGGCGCCTCTGACTGTCCAAGGCTCCTAGCTTTAAGTGAGAGTTATTAACAAGTTTCCTGTAATTGGAAGATAAACCTTCCTAGTTCAGAGCTGTCTCCAATTCATCTTTAACCCAGAGAGAGCGATCAATAATGAGTGCTGCCTGCCAGCATGGATGTGTGTGCCGGACAGATAACAGTGTCCTCCTTTGATGGGCCTTCCCACTCGCCCAGGGGACTTTCATCCCTGCCTTTGGAAGCCAAGCTCTTAATTATTATTATTTTTAGTTTCATTTCTGGCATAACTGAGGTCAAAGTGTGTCCTGTCCCCAGCTCTCTACAGCGTGGCTCCAGGGGCTGGTGGCCAGAGGCCAGAGCACTCGGCTGTGCTGGGGGGTCATGAGCACATGAGTACAAGGGCCGCCTTCCACTGTCCTGAGCTGGGAGCACGCCCTGGTTTACCACCTGCCTGAAAACCTGGTCAGGATGGCATTTCCCAAGCCCAGGAATTGGAGACGTCAC
Organism: Elephantulus edwardii; assembly: GCF_000299155.1. Lineage (NCBI taxonomy): Eukaryota > Metazoa > Chordata > Mammalia > Macroscelidea > Macroscelididae > Elephantulus > Elephantulus edwardii. Next base: position 3,876,614 of record NW_006399943.1, on the reverse strand, counting down.
CCTTGGAGCACCCACAGGCTTGCTGGCCACCTGGCTGCTACAGAAAACAGCAGGGATGGAATGGCTAGTGCCTGCTGGGACAACCACCACCCGGCAGAGACCACAGCCGCCTGGTCATTGCCCAGACACTGCTTCTCAACCAGCAAGTGGCTGAGGGAGGGAGGAAGGGAAGGAGGGACTCAGGGAGGGGGGAAGAGCAGGGAAGGGACAAGGGGAGAAAAGAGGCTGAGGGAGGGTGAGAGGGAAGGTCAGAAGGGAGGTGAAGAGAAGGAGGAACTGGAAAAGGGCGCAGTGGAGGGAGAAGAGAGGCAGGTCAGGAAGAGGAGGAGGGTAGAGGGGAGGAAGGGAGGTGGAGGGGAGGGGGGCGTAGGGAAGGAGGGGAGGTAGAGGGAAGGAGTGGAGTTAGAGGGGAGGAGTGGGTGCAGAGGGGTGGAGGGGCGGAGAGGAGGAGGAGGGGGTGGTGGGGAGGAGGGGGGCAGGGAGAGGAGGTCAGGGAGGGGGGACCTATGGGATGAAAGGAGGAGGGGGAGTTTGGCCTTGTAACCTCTTAAGGGAGTGCTGGTGTCTTAGTGCTAAGAAGCTTCTGAAACCCCAAAGGCACAGAATTTGAATGCCCCCCTGCTGCTCTGTGGGAGAAACATAGGCAATCTCTTCCCATAGGACTTAACTTCCTATGAAAACCCATTGGGAGGCCAGGTAGGGTCAGTTCTGACGTGATGGCACCAAAGCCTCTCAGCTGTGGGAGAACACTTTGTTAGAGCCGCGCTCCTGTGACGTTCCTGTTTTAGCAGCACTACTTTTGCCTCCACAGAACTAACACACCCCAATTAGGACCTTGTAGTTAAACTTGGTGTGGCTCCTCTGGCCTGGTTGCTTCTTCCTTCTTTCCAGGAAATGACTTAGATCCCTCCCCCTCCCCATGGGCACTGGCATGATGGGAAGGGAGGGTCATGGCTTCAGGCTCCTACTACTTGGGGCGTTTGGATGCCCCCGAGGTTTCGAGGTTTCGGGATATTCCGCACAGACCTGCACACAGTCAGGGGTCCAGCACAGGCTCCCTGAAGCGCACAAGTCCCAGTGGCTGCTCCCCAGGAAGGTTGCCCCTGGGACAGGGTTTTGGTGTACGCCCAGGGTGAGGCCTTCACTTGCCCCCTCGCCCTTCAATCAAGCCCACCCAAAGGTTAGTTCTCAGGATCCGCAAACCTGCACATAAAACTGACAAAGCCTAGGCCCGCACTGACCACCAGCCCTGACAGGCCGCCCTTCCCTGCTGAAAATGACGAGAGCTCGATGCTCTCACTGATGAAGATCAGAGACCACACCTTCAGTATGGATTACACTTTAACATCAAGAAAATAAAACAATAATCAGCATCACGAGTAGAGAAAAGACCAAAGTCGCCAAGGACGTCGTTTCACCTAGATCCACAGTCACTGCCCATGGGAACAGCAGTCAAGAAGCCTGGCTACACGTAGCGCTCAGCACGTCTGCTGCGAAGGACCTCCTGCAGCTGAGGAGCAAAGACGTCACATTGATGACTAAGGAGCACGTGACTCAACCATAGTGTTTTCAGCAGCTTCAAGTGCAGGGGAAAGCCAGACAGGAAAAGTGAAGGCTGGAGAAATGATGCCTTCAATCGTTGGGTGGAGAAGACTATTGAGGACTCTGCAGACCCTCGAATGTCCAAACGAATCTGTCCTGGACAAAGTGCAGCCAGGCTGCTTCTTAGAAGCGAGCTGGTGAGACCATGTACACTTTGGACACGTTAGGAGGGCCTGGGCTCTAGAGAAGGCCACCATGAAGAGTCAGGGAGAAACAGTGGAACCTTCAACTAGATGAAGGTCTCCAACAGGGCAGCAACTGTGCAGTTGGCACGGGTGAGGGCACATCTCCTCTTGGGCATGGCATCTCTGTGGCCAGGTCATGTCTCCTCTTGGGCATGGCATATCTGCGGCCAGGGTAGGTCTCATCTTGGGCATGGCGTCTTTGCGGCCTAGGCATGTCTCCTTCTCTTGGGCACGGTATCTCTGTGGCCAAGCACGTCTCCTCTTGGGCATGGCATTTCTGTGGCCAGGGCATGTCTCGTCTTGGGTATGGCATCTCTGTGGCCAGCACGGGTCTCCTCTTGGGCATGGCATCTCTGCAGATAGGGCATGTCTCCTTCTCTTGGGCATGGCGTCTCTGCAGACAGTGCATGTCTCCTTCTCTTGGGCATGGTGTCTCTGCAGACAGCGCATGTCTCCTCTTGGGCACGGCGTCTCTGCAGCTCAGTATTGACTTGCTGGCATCTAACAATGACCTTCCTCCTTTAATTCGTGGAGCCTCTTGCTTTCTCTCATTTATGAGTCAAGAGGCGCATGACGTTCTTCTAGGAAACTTTCTCTCTCACATATGGAACTCACAAGCTCAAATGATGCACCCATGTCAGTGAAAACACCCTTGGGCATGAAATGAGACGTGGAGAACGATTTGATGTCTATAGCCCCGGACGAGAGAGACGCTGTCCTCACTGACCGGCTCAGGTAACACGGCACCTCTCCTCGCTCTGCCCTGCGGTGTGCAAGCACCGCTCGGCCAGCACACTGCAGTGTCTTCCCTCTCTCGTCCCCTCCAGAGGACAGGGAGCTTGCTCCTTTGCTCCTGAAAACATCTCCTGCGACTGAACCCTGTCAGGCAGGTGGCAGCACTCACGCCCGTGCTGGACGAAGAAGTGTCCCTCAGGAGCCCAGAAGGCCTCACACAGCAGCAGCACCAGCCTCTGCATGATGGCCCTGTGAGCACGTGTGTGACATGCCGTCCGACTCCACCCTCACGGCAACCCTGGGAAGTAGGACGAGAAGCTGTCATCACAGTCAGTGACCTGGAGCCTGGCCGCAGCCCCCGCAGAGTCCCTACTGTGAGCTGAGGACCGTGGGACAGTGACAGCAGCATTGATTTTCTGAATTGCAGGCACCATCAGCTTGGAGCAGAGGCGCTAACACGGCCAAGAACATCCTGGAGAACAAAGCGCGGCCCCCGGAACGCGTGCTGGCTGCCGCTGCTCCAGCCTTGTTTGTGTTGTTTGCTACTGCCTGGTTCTTGTGATCATTATTCCTGACCTTAATACAGCCCCGCGTTTCCCAGGCTTCTGACTCACACACTCACACTTAAACACATACTCTCTCTCTCTCTCTCTCTCTCACACACACACACACACACACACACACACACACACACACACAAATACTTTCTGGAACACACTGTCACGCAGACGGTGTTGGACTGGGGACGCCTGGCATCCAAATCCCTAACGGAGATGTCGAGTCGGTTCAGCGAGTGTCAGAGGGATGCCCGCTGTCGAGGAGGAACATTTGCCTGTTGGACGAGGCCACTGGTCACACAGGGATGCCAGGCTTGGGGAGCATGCGGCCTCCTCCCACTCTGAGGCCTCTGGGAGCTGGACGCTCACTGCTATGCAGTCCAGTCTGACCGTGACCTTCGCCTGATTTCAGGAGGAAACAGCCCCTGAGTCTCCTGGAGAGCAGCTGGTGGATTTGAACCGTGGACTTTGTGGTTAGCAGCCCAGCGCAGTACACACATGCCACCAGGGCTCTTTCTGGGAATCTTGGCACCATCAGAATGTCATCCTCAGATGCTCAAAAACCTCCCAGCTGGTCCTCTCCAGCTCAGCCCGTGTGCGCCTAGTCATGAGACTGAGCGTAGCATTAATTATGCCTCAGTCTCGGAGGATAATCCACAAAGGGCCCCCGCACCCTGACTTAGAAACAAGAGCCCCTGTCCCCTCGGGTCTGGAGCCTCACATGCAGTGCCGACCCCACGACCTGCTCGGCCTGGCTAACTGTTGGCCTGGTCAAGCCGTGAGAGTGTGCGTGAATGCGCCCAGCTGCTCACCACAGGGCTGGAGGGCCCAGTCCACCCAGAGACCCCGTAGGTCAATGATCTAGCCAGCCGCCTCCATCTGAAAGGTCACAGCCACGGAGGAGCTGAGGAGCACAGGCACTTCAGTGAGGAGGGGGCCAGGCTCAGCCAGGGGTCTTCCAGTGACTCGTCACGCATCTCAAAGCTGGACAAAGAACAAGGAGGACTGAAGAGGGGCTGACGCCTCCACGCTGTGGGGCAGTGACCAGACCGTGGAGTGCCAGAGCTGCCCTCGAGGTTCTCTGAGGTCCCCGTCCTTCTCTGACCGCTTCAGTCATACCCATAGCAGCCTTCCACCTTCTCCATGGTGTTCACGCTGTGGACCTAGAGCGGCCAATTCTAGGGGCCCGGGAGCCCCTGGGGCTTGAGAAATGGGGTGGACCCAGCCAGCAGAGACCTCGGCCTTCAGGGGGTGAGCTGGGAATGCAGCCGCAACGCGAGCACCTGCGTGGGTCCTGGGTGTCGGTGGGTTTGGTGACTCCGATACCATCAACCTTGTCGCATTTCCCCCAGGATGCTTGCCCAACCAAGGGGCTGTCACCCCAGTTGGGTGACATCGCCACAGTCAGGGGTGTCACCACAGTCAGGGGTGTCACCACAGTCAGGGGGCATCGCCACAGTCAGGG
>NW_006399943.1:3862995-3871680 GCF_000299155.1 Elephantulus edwardii | reverse complement strand
GCCACAGTCAGGGGTGTCACCACAGTCAGGGGTGTCACCCATTTCCGGACGGCTCAGTCCCCAACATGAGCAGCCTCATTGTGGGGTGCTGTGGAGTGGACCCCGACTCACAGGGACACTATGTAACAGAATGGAGCTCCGCCTGCTGCTGCCATCCTCCCAGTCACCTCTAGCTCGAATCAGAGCAGCACAAACACAGCAAATCGACCCCTGGACAGCGCAGACACAGCCAACATGGTCCAGAGCACAGCTGACCCAGCAGACAGCCCCTCTGCTTTGCGGCACAGCCTCAGAGATGCCAACAGCTCCCAGTGAGGGGTGTCTGCCCCCTCTGGACCTGTGCACTTGACTCCAAAGGCCAGGCCGGACCATCCACGTGGGCCCCCCACGGTCAGAACTTCCCAGGAGTTGGTCCCTAGTGCTTTCTCTGTTTCCTGATAGGGACTCAGTGTGTGTTTATTTTCTGCAAAAACACGGGTTCCCAGGGCTGCTTGGGACACACCTGGATCTTCCCAAAAGGAGGCTGTACAAACGACGGTAGCACACAGAGATGACACGGCATTGCTCCGTCCCAGCGAGTCCGCCCAGCTCTGCCGTTTGACTGAGTTAATGGTGCAATTATGCCTTTCCAGCGTGCCACTCAATTTATTCTCGCAATTGTCTGCGTTGCACGGCACCTCTAAAGGCGCTGATGGAAGGTGTGATGTATAGAAAGGAGATGTGTGTGAAATTAGCGCCTTCTGTGTCTTTTCAACACCCTCGGAAGCAGCAGTCTCTAATCAAGTGACGTACTGCACTGGGTTAATTTGCTGCAAAAGACCTCTTTAGAGTGTTAAAGAGCAAAGATGTCACTTTCAGAAGCTGAGCGGTCCTCACCCGAGGCATGAGGTTTCCAACGGCCCTGGACCCGAACTGATGCCACAGGATGGCGGTGCTGGGGAGGGTGCTGACTGGGCCGTGGGCTGCGGAGAACAAACACAGCTGCTTTGGAAGAAATGTGGCTGGAATGTCCCTTGGAGTGAGGATGGAGAGAATTTCTCTCACCATTTTTGGACGCGTGATGAGAAGGGGCCAGTCCCTGGACAAGGACATCACGCTGGGAAGCAGAGGGTCAAACGTAGGAAGGCGTTCAATAAGCTCGTCTCACTGACGTGAAGGGGCAACAGGCACTTGGACTTAATGACCGAGGGTGGCCCAGGGCCACAGGGCTTCACGTTGTTCACGGAGCTTCTGGGAGTGAGAGCTGGCTCCACCACCCCTAACAACAACAACAACAACAACAATGACAACGACAGCCTCCTTCCTAAAGGAGAGTGCAGGAAGGGTGTGTGGAGGGGCGGAGAGGCAGGAGGAAGCCATCAGGGACCGTCAAGGCCCGGGGCTCACCCAGGAATGTGATCCTGGACACAGCAGCTGACGGCACAATGTTCCAAGTGCCTAAGGACCAGTCAGGTGGGAGTCTGGCCCTCAGCCCCAACTGCCCCAGCATGTTCCTGGGTTCACGTGCCAGCTGTGGAGTCCCTGGCTGGTCTGGAGTCCTCCACACCGGCCTCACCTCCCCGTGCTGACCTAGACCTCTCTTCCTGTGCTGGCCTAGATCTCTCCACATGAGTACAGAACCCTCAACACTCATCCAGAACCTGCCACACGGGTCTAGAAACTCTCCTCGGATCTACACCTCCCCATGCTGGCCCAGAACTTCCACAGCAGGTCTAAACCAACTGACACTTGTATAAACACTGCCCCCCCTTTCCTGTCCAGGGAGGAGGTGCCCACAGGAAATGGCTTGTCACAAGTTGGCCCCTGACCATGGTGACCCGAGGCATGGCGGCACAGAATGCTGGCCAGCTGGTCTCTGCTCCTGCATAGATCTGGTTCTCCAAACCTCGTCCCGAGGGTCATCCCCAGAAATTCGTGTCTCCCCTGAAATCACAGTCATCCGCAGGTTGTTGGACATGTCTCTACCTCCCAGCTGGACTAGGCTGAGATAGCCAGCCACAGCTCATCACAGAGGATGGACCCACGACAGCTGGCCGCAGCTGGTCCTGGAGGACGGACTCGAGGCGTCTGACCACAGCTCACTCCGGAGGACAGGACCCGACAGTCAAAAGCTCTGTCTGGATTAGCAGAGACCCTCCGAGATCATGTCCACACACGGCAGGAAGACCTTTAATAACCCTGGCTTCCACTTGCCACCTGTCCTTAGTTTTAAATGAAACACCTCTGTGTCTTAGAGGCCTTTAGACAAGTGCTCGCTCACACTTCATTTCAAAGAGGGCTCGTGTCTGTGGCAAATAAAGCAAAATACAGAACAAAAGAAAACAATATTAGCAGCCCAAATGAAACAGAAGCTGTCTCATGTCTCAGTGGCGATGTTTCCAGAAAGGACCCCTGACGGCCCCCCTACCTGTGCCACACCATGCCCAGCTGTGTGTGTGGAGGGGCTCAGTGCTGGAACAATGCTGCTGTGGGCAGCTGCTGCGCCCCTTTGCTGTTCCTGCGGGGAAGTTGGGAGGAACATGGGCAGCAGGCAGAGGGGATTCCAGATGCGGCCATCTAACTTGGTTACTGTGATTATCAGTTCCTTGTTTTTGGAAAACTAGCCTGCCGGAAACTCTCTGCCCCATCTGCACACAAACGGGAATGTGAGGGCTGCACTCTGGGCGAGCGTGTGGAACGGAGGGGCCTGCGCTGGGTGTGAGCTGTGTGTGCCAGCAAGGCAATGGGTCTGCTGGTCACAAAACACCCAGGGCGACAGCGCCCCCGTGGCTGTGGGTGACAGCAGCACATGCAGAAGGAAAAGGATGTGGCCCCTTGACCAGCCGGCCGGCCCCAGAGACACCCATGTCTCACCTTGAGTCCTGGGTTGTTAGACATTTTCTTTTGTTTTTGGCTTTTCACTTTTGGGGGAAGTTTACCAAGACGACAGGTTTTCTGTCCAACGCTGTGAGCACACGTTGATCCGTGACACTGACGGTCCCTACAGTGTGGCAGCTCCTTCCCATTTCCTGCCTCGGAGGCCCGTTTCCACTTGGCCTTCCTTCCTGCCTCTGAGCCTTACCCCCGGGCAGAGGCCATCCGGGACCTGGTGTGCCGGGTGCTCTGAGCGTGCGTGTCTCCTGCGGTTAGCGATCACCTATTCTGCTAAGAGCTGAGTTGGTTCCAGGATTAAAGGGTGACTAAAGGCAGCTCTGGTGGCCTAGAAGTGAAAAGCTGTGTAGCAATCCCGAAGTCACGCAGTTCAAGGCCACCAGCTGCTCCACAGGAGAAGGCCAGGCAGTTTCCTCCCATGAGATTAACTGCCTCTGAGAACCTGCTAGAGGGTCAGCTATGGGTTGGTTCTGACTCCATGATACACAACAACAACAACAACAACAACGGATATGGTCTCAGGGGTCCTTGCCATCAAACTGCTTGTGATGATTCGTCCTCCACAAAAATCTCTAATTACAGAGCAGACCTCTGTCTAAGAAGCATTGATGGAGTCATTGGCAGAGGAGAAATATTCAAAGTGCTGTTCAAAACAGACAGATGCCAGGATTTCCTGAGCACATGGGGCCCACACTGTATACAAAAACCCCTCCAAACACCCAGAAGAGTGAACCAACAGGACCCCCCTCCTAGGCCAGCAAGGGTCTCCCCTCCCAGAAGGAGGCTTGCCCTCCTGGGCACCTCGGTGATGCTGGGAGTGTGGGCTAGAGATTTTCATGGTCAGCAGGACAGGACTGCCAGGAGGAATGTCCATTCAGTACCCAAATCCAGTTACGGCGCAGATGCCCAGCACTGCCCGTGGACACACGGGCCAGCCCACTCTCCAGGGAGCCCAGAGCAGCAGAAGGAGGTGATGGCAGCAAAACAGACCTGGATGAGGAGAACTCCAACATCCTTGCTGATGATTATGGCACGTGACAACATTCACCGCCATTCTTCTTCTATTTTGTTTGTGGTCCAGACTTACACGTCTACTGCTGCACTGGCTTCTACCTGCAGATCCACCACCCACCCACTTACCTCGACCTGCCATCATCTGACATCTATCAATCTACTTAGGCATCTACCTCACGACCGAGTTACAGAATCTTCCTCTGTAGTTCATCTGTCCCTCCTCCTCCACTCAGCTCTCCACTGATTAACTGATTCATTTATTCTTCCATCTGCCCTGTCATTATACTGTGTTGATCTTATAGTCCAGGTATTCATTATCTATGTATTTATTCACTTATTGATCAACCCTTCATCTACTCATCCATTCAATGGTATCTATCTATGTGTCTATCAACCACCCATCTATCTACTGATGGATCGGTCCGCCCGCCCATTCCCACTCCATCGTTATCTTTGAGCAGTGCTGTGGTATAGGGCCGCAAGCACCCATGTCCGGAAGGCATGAAGAAGATGTTTCCTTCCCCCTTCATCTCTGAGTTTGCTCAGTACCAAAGATCTTCTGGGCTTTGGGTTCTGGGTGAGGGCGATGCAGAGCCACATTTCTATCCATCAAAAAGCCCCAGCAGAAGTGGTCAGCCTGGGTGTGGGGCACTGCCCAGCATGCCATCACCACTCCTACCCAGTGCACAGGGCCACTACTTGTGTGGTCATCCCAGAGGGACACTGGACTTCATCTCAGGAATGGCCTCATTCCTGAGGGAGGGAGGGAGCCACTGATGTTTTTTAATGTCTAATAGATTATCTGACCAGACACAGTGTAAAAAATCAACCAGCGTCCACATTGTCCTGGGGAGACCTAATCACAGAGGTGACCACTCACAGGATGACACGCTGTATCCACGGTGGATTCTGCCAAAACAAGAGGTTTGTTTTCGATCTGTGGCCTCCACTGCCAGTCTCTGCAGCACGAGACAGTCACAGTGGGGACACGGTCACCAGGGGACCACAGGGACCCCGAGGCTTACCATGGGGGAGCAAACAGGCTCGTCCTCGTGACCCCCAATGTGAGCTCCAAGGAAGTCCAAATAATGACTCGGCATCACTCTCCCTCACACGAGGAGGGGCGCAGTAGCCACGGAGCGGGGAGTCGCACAGTAGCCACAGAGGGATGTGTGCAGTAGCCACAGGGTGGGGGGAAGGCGCACAGTAGCCATGGGGTCAGGGGAGGTGGGCAGTAGCCATGGGGGGGAGGTGTGCAGTAGTAGGGGGAGGTGCACAGTAGCCATGGGGGCGGGGAGAGGCGCAGTAGCCATGGAGGGCGGAGGGTACCATAGTGACAGGGTGGGGAGAAGGTGAGCAGTCTCCAAGGCAAAGCAGGAATCCAGGCAGAGGGAGACACAGTAGTCATCGTCAGGTGCTGTCCAGTCAACCCGACTCCTAAAGGCCCCACGTGACAGAGGAGGACTGCCCCACAGAGTCCCTCAGCTGCAGGCCCACCACCAGGTCTTCTCCTGTAGAGCCCCTGGCTTTGAACTGCTGACCTGTGCTAACCAGTGCACCAGCTGTGCTCCTGGATGAAGGAAGACGCGGCCACGGTTTCCTATTGTGCAGGCAGCTGTGTCTCTAGTTCCCTACTTTTTTTTTTCCTTTTTAGGTTAAAAAACCCCCAACTTTCCTTTTTTCAGCACAGCGGCCTGGCTTCCGCTCAGAGATGGACAGTTTATAAATGACTATTACTAACACCATCTCAGAGGTGATGAAAAGAAATATATGCTCAGTGCAGAGACAAACATGTTTCCGGAGAAATATTCAGAGGTGAGATTAACGGTCCTTGCACAGGGCTGCTCCCGATGTCTGACAAGAGCAGGGGGCACCGCGTTGGGCCTGCCAGGCAGGGAAGCACCCTCGTTCTGGAATGAAGCTTCCTCGCTCCATTCTCGGGCCAAGCCGCCTCCTACCTTCCAAGCTTCCCTTGGGAGCTTGGAGCACTTGGCTGGAGGCTGGGGGCCATGATAGAAAGGCTGGGGTGTGAGGGGGTGGCAGAGAGGCTGAGACAGAGAGGAAGAAGGGAAAATGGCCTTATTTAGAGGAAATGATTAGCAGCTTGAGGTGGTGGACCCAGAACCTGTTTGAAGCAGGATTGTGAGGATCTCCTCACCCTGAGCTGCACGAAGTTCTGACTCCTGCCTCCACTTCTCCTCCTGGGGTCTGACTGCATTCCACAGTCCCCTTCTCCTGTGCCGTCAGCATGGCAGGCTACCTGAGAGTCAGGTTCCCTGTGCCTGTAGTTAGACCCAAGACATGACCGGAGGTAGCGGGTCCAAGGGCAGTGTCTCCAGTTTGTGATCCCTACCTCACACCCAACACAGCAGCGTTATCCTCAGAGATTACAGACCAGCCCCTGGCAGGCAAGGTGCACACTGTGCAGAACAGAATACTGACTGGGTTTGCCAAGGGGAAGGGTTGCAACCACCTGTGTCCTTGCTAGTGCAATGGTTAAAGGCTAGGCTGTCAGTGGAAGGGTTGGTGGTTCAAATTCATCTATTGGTTCCAAGTGGAAGCCCTGGAGCTCTGCTGTCCTGAACAGCACAGTGAGCAAACCTGTGCAGTAGATGTGCTTTGTCACGAGGGGTCATCGTCATTGTGATTGGAACTGACTAACCCATCAACCTCCATGACTTTTATCACTACCACCCTCATCATCACCGCTACGACCACCATCATCACCACTACCACTCCCATCATCACCACTGCCACCTCCACCACACCACTACCAGCTCCATCATCACCGCTATGCCCACCATCATCACCACTACCTCCACCATCACACCATCAGGCTACCACCTCCATCATCACCATGACACTACCACCTCCATCATCACCGCTATGACCCCATCATCACCGCTACCTCCACCATCACACCATCACACTACCACCCCCATCATCACTGCTACAACCACTGCTACCATCACACCATCGCACCACTACCGCCACTATCACATCACTACCACCTCCATCATCACTGCTACTATCACCATCATCGTCACTGCTACCACCACCATCATCACCACTGCCACCACCTCTACAACCTCTATCACTGTCACCACTTCTCCACCACCATCTCCATCAAAACCACCACCACCACCACCACTATTATAACTACAACCACTAACACCCCCATTTCCACCACCACCATCACTCTAATAATCACAACTGCCACCAAGATTTCCACCATCACTGTCACGTCCATCACCAATGCCACCAATAAAAACCCCCATAAACGGCAGTGAACCTATCAGTGTCAAACTCTTCAACTGATAAAATCAACAGTGTAGTCTAGTCCATAAAATACTCATGAGTGAAAAAAAAAAAACCACCAAAAAACAAACAACCCAAAAAACAAAAGAAAAGTTAGATGGGGAAGGGCAGGAACAAAGTCACAGTGTAGAGAATGGCAACAAGTATGTGCAAAGATACAGGCTCACAGGAACATTCCCCCTTGCCAGTGGAGACACGGCCCTGACCGTGGGTTAGAGCAGGTCAGTGCGTTCCTGCTGTCCTGGACTAAAGCACCAAAGACACCCACTTCTACTTCGTTGTTGGCCTGAGGAAAACTGGACCAGGTGCAAAGAAGACCCCAAGCCCAGATGGCCAGTTGGTGAGATCCAGGTTCTCAGAGAAGGGTGCTCTGTGTCTTTTGATCCCACATGGACACTTTGCAAGGCCGCCTGGCAGACAGCCTGCTTTACTCAGGACAGGGGTGTCATAGACGACTCACTAAATCTCGTTCTTTTCATACCCATGTCCTAGGTTTTATGCCCCTTCAAAAAAGTTGACAGGAAAAATAATTTATGAGCAAGTCATAAATAATACGTGTGCGGCACAAAATGCATTTTTCAAATAGCACTTTCCATCTTAAGTGGGATAAGGAAGCTTTTTGGATATTAAAAAAACCCAAACCCAGAACCTTTTTGCAGTCTGGAAGGCCGTGGCATACGTGCTTTGATGAAGTGAAGAAAGCCCCCCCACAGACCCGAGGCCATCCTGCCTCTTTGCACGTCTGGGACCCAGAGGACACTGCAGGTGGGGACAGTCACCAGAGGACACGGCCAGCAATCCCACTGGATGTGACCTACCCAGAACGAGTGGGCGAGGAGAGGCCATAGTTTGTCAGTGGTCACCAGGGCCTGGGGTGGGGTCATTTCTCAGGGACACAGATGGGCTGAGGGTGAGGGAAAGGCGGGGAACGGGCTGTGTTTGCAAGGAGGGAGGTGAACAATGGGGTAAACGGATCACACAAGGCCAAGATGTGACACACAGTTGCCGAGCTCCTAAGCTGAGACCTGCGTTCCCCATCCAAGGGGCAGCACATGCACTGTACTGCACTGCGCCCCAGCACCGGGCCCTGTGCAAGTGGAAGCTTTGTGCAGCTCTGTGTGGAGCGGGTCTACCTGCACCGTGACCCCTACAGCACGTGCTCGCTCCAAGCTGCCTTGCCCCATCCGGCTGCGTCTCAGCATTTTACCTTATCCGCATGTCAGCACCACCCACCACATGTCAGCACCGCCCACCTCATGTCAGCACCGCCCACCTCATGTCACCACTGCCCATCACATGTCACCGTTGCCAACCTCATGTCACCATCATCCACCTCATGTCACCTCCACCCACCTCATGTCAGCACCGCCCACCTCATGTCACCACTGCCCACCACATGTCAGCACTGCCCACCTCATGTCACCGCCGCCCACATGTCACCGCCGCCCACATGTCACCTCTGCCCACCTCATGTCACCACTG
>NW_006399943.1:3851345-3862540 GCF_000299155.1 Elephantulus edwardii | reverse complement strand
GCCGCCCACCACGTGTCACCGCCGCCCACCTCGTGTCACCTCCGCCCACATGTCACCACCGCCCACCTCATGTCACCACCGCCCACCTCATGTCACCACTGCCCACCACATGTCAGCACTGCCCACCACATGTCACCGCCGCCCACCTCATGTCACCGCAGCCCACCACATGTCACTGCCGCCCATCTCACGTCACCGCCGCCCACCTCACTGACCTGGAGCCCACGGGCTGATTCTGGCTCACAGCGACCCTCCGACCCTCTGTGGGTTTCCAAGGCTGTAACCTGAACATCACTTTCCCTCAGAGCAGCTGGTGGATTCGACCTCCTGACCTCTTAGCGAGCAGCCCGATGTGTAAGCCAGCGTGCTGCCAGTGCTTCTAGCAGACGACCAGACCTCAGACCACCCCATCTGGCCCAGACCACCCCCGCCTGCTGCTGAGCTGATCCTGGCGCCGAGCCCATCCCCCCGGCGCCCACCATCGGGTTCCTTGCTGCCCCCACATCTACGGGAGGCGATCACCCATCTTTCTCCTTCGGAACAGCTGGTGGATTCAAACCGCTGTCCATTTGTTTGGCAACACTGCACATAATGAACTGCACCACCAGATGTAAGGATAACTTTCTAGGCCCCAGGATCCAAATAGGTGGGTTGGATGAAGGGACAGGCAGAAGGACAACAGGGTTTGGATGAGACACTGTAATGGATTACATTAATCAGGTGACTAACGTTATAAAACAAAATGTGTATGAAGGACTGAATACCAATAGGACTTATAAACTTTCACAAAAACAAACAAAAAAATAAACGGAATGAAAAGAAACTGTTAGATTGTTGAGGCTGTGTCTGTGGGTCTGCTTTCTCGTGGGTCTCGGCAGCAGCACACCGACCATCTGGACTCGGGCCCGGCTGGTGTGGACAGGTTCAAGCAAAGTGCTGCCCAGGGGAGAGTGTGGAGGTCAGCAGCCTGTGACGGGGACATGCCCCAGGCCTGGAAGTGCCCAGCTGTTACTCTGGCCCAGTTACAGCAATCATTTCTGGACGTGACCGGGGCCTCCCATGGCCTCATGGCAGGAACCTTGGAGCCAATTTGAAGGTGATGGTTTGCGATGTCACAGGGGGTCACTGAGCAAGAATCAGATTAGAAATTCACTTGCCTTCCACCCTAGATGAGTGCAGTCCAGAAATAGCCCCGGGATGTGACGTCTATGGGAAGAATTGCCCAGGGCAGGAGAGACCAGCCTGGCTGCTTTGGGGACAGCCAAGGGGAGATGAAGCAAATCATGTCCCCAGATGATGGGCTGGAACCCAGAACCTGTCGACGGAGCCTCATTCGGGAGGAGGTTTCCCAGATTATAAGGATGAGGTCAGTATGGATGAGTCCTAACCCTCATTGGTTTTGAGTCACAAAAGGCAGATGTCAGACAGCCAAACATGACCAAGGATGGGGGACAGATGCCATGTGACGACCACCAAACGCCACGGGGCGACAAGAGCTGAGAGATACGAGGGCCCTTCCCCAGAGCAGGCAGAAGGCTGGAGTTCTCTACACCAGGCACCTTACCTCCTCAACTTCACGGGAGTTTATTTCTGTTCTTCAAAGCTCCCCTCTTGGTGTGTTTTAGTAGTGCTAGGGGGCAGAGACATCATTTTTCTCTTAGCTTCTGGCTTGTCCCTGAGAATCAAGTTGGCTGAGGAATGTCCACCTCAAATGCACCAGGACAGGGGCTGTGGGGCCTCCTGGGGCCAGCTGTGCCCTCACACTGCGGTGGGAGGTGGTGCTCAAGCCAGGTGCTGAGCCTGCTTCCAGGTAAGCCTGGGTTCAAATGCAGCTCTTTAACTGCTGTGACATGCTGGGGATGTGCCTCAGAACCTACCCCTGTAAAATGGAATAAAATGTTCCCACAGGAACATAGGGACAAGCACATGGTGGAAGGTTGGGACAGAGAACGCTTTAATAAATAACAGTTTCTGTTGTCTTAATATTGTCATTCCACTCAGCTGGTGTCCGAGTCCCTGAGCCTCTTTCCTCATTTGGCAGAAGGACACACAAGACCTTCCTGGACAGCTCACATGGACGTGAGAGGAAGTGAAGTGGACGTAATGGGGGTCCGAGTTAACAGGACTGCAGCTATGGCAGGGGTGGGGTTAGGGTGTCAGGTTAGGGTTAGGGTTAGGGTTAGGATTAGGGTTAGGGTGTCAGGTTAGGCACCCTCCACATCCCCCTCCATCTGTAATGCACATGCACTAGCCCTACATGGGGGCTGGGACCACCCTTCCCCAGATGTGAGGTTCTGCCAGTGCCTTTTCCCCACAGCACCACGATGTTCCTGACTTGCAGTGGGCTGGTCTATGGTACATTATCTAGAGGGTCCACTGGCCACACAACCGCCCAGGTGACAAGTCCCCCCTGTGTCCTGGGTCCTGTTCTGCACAGTGCTGCCTTCCCAGCACCCACAGCACCAGAAGCAGTGTCCCTCAGGCTTTGGGCTGGTCCCCTCCTCGGAACCAATCATCAGGATAGAAGATGCTGTAAAGATGCACCACTTTGAAATGACATCTGCTTCCTGCTGCAGGAAGGGGGTAAAGGCGAAGGAGAAGGAGGAGAGAGAGGGAAGAGTGTGTATATGCATGTTTGGGTGAGAGAGGAAGAGAAAGGGAAGGGGGGGAGAGAGAGAGGAAGAAGGGAGAGAGTGAGAGAGGGGAAGAGGGGAGGAGAAAGAGGGGGAGACAGGAAGAAAAGGGGAAGAGAGGAAGAAAGTGAGATAGAAGGAGAAGAGAGGGGGAGAGGGGGCATGAGAAAGAAGGAGAAAGAGGGGGAGGTGGGAGAGGTGGATGGAGAGAGGGTGGGGAGAGGGGAAGGAGGGAGAGGAGGAGGGAGAAAGGGAGAGGGGGAGGGATGGAGGGAGTGAAAAGAGAGGAGGAGAGAGAATAGGGATGAAGGGAGAGAGAGAGGGAGGGGAAGGAGGGAGAGGAGGAGGGAGAAAGGGAGAGGGGGAGGGATGGAGGGAGCGAAAAGAGAGGAGGAGAGAGAATAGGGATGAAGGGAGAGAGAGAGGGAGGGGAAGAGGGAAAAGAGAAAGAGGGAGGGAGGATGAGAGAGAGTGTGGAAAGGAGAGAGGGAGGGAGGGAAGGAGGAAGGGTAGGGAAGATGGGGGGAGGAGAAGTGAGGAGGAGGAGTAAAGAGAGAGAGTTAGAGAGCAGAGATGGGCCATGCAGCTGGCACTGTCCATCTTGGCTCCTCTGCTGGACTCAAGGCCACACAGAGACCTGGGGACCCTGGGGACAGAGGCTGGATGTGCTTAGAGATGTGTCCACAACTGTACAATCATGTACAGGACCCTCAGGCACCACTGGCCAGGAGGATGGGGAGGGGGAGCGGCCACACTGGGGCCAGCAGAAGGTCCACCAGGGACCAGGGAAGCTGTGGTGTGACATTAGGTGTTATCAACTCGACGATGACGACTCAGTGACCATCTGGACGACAGAGTGGGGCCCTGCCCTGTCCTCACCACCTCCCATGTGCTCAAGACACTGCGACAGTCACGGTTTCAATGCATCTTGAGGCTTGTCCTCTCCTCCTCTGTCTCTCTACCTTTCCCACCTCGATGCCTTTTCAGAGAACTGACACGAGGAAGGAAAAATCAGGATGGACAGAGCCAGCTTCCACTGCCACCTGGCAGGGCTGGGTTAACAGGGATGGGGAGGAGGAAGGTGAGGGAGAGGTGCACCGAAACTCCCAGCTGCTCCAGGGGCCTGCCTGTGCCTCTCTCTCGGACAGGGGACAGGGCTAGTACGCTTTGGGGGCTGTTATCTCAGAGGAATGGAACCACTGGCAGCGTGTTCCTGCACCGCGTGGGTATGTGGGCACCACATGTTCCCCGGGCAGATCCCACTTAGGTCTGTAGACACATCTTGTGCCTGTCTGTGCACATGGGGGAAGGGGATGGGGTCCCCAGGGGTTTGTCACTGGAGAGAGACACAGGGACCAAGGCAGGGTGGGGATCTGACACTGCTCCCCATTTGTCCTCTGCTGCCATGGAGCCCCCCAGGGGAGAAAGGGAACTCCACGGCCCTCTAGGTACATTCACCAGCCCTGACCCAGCGCCCCTGACGGGTCCCTGTCCTGCTTGGTGACCTGACCACAAGCCTCAGTCTTGGATAAAAGGTGTCACTATCCAAAGTGCCCATCATACACCCTGACCACTTGTCCACCAGGAAGGTCAGTGAGTGACCACTCATCCACCAGCAGAGGTCAGCGCACTGTGAAGACGCTAAGGTTCGGTGCAGCTTCCACACTAAGTGGTCTAGAAAGACAGGCTGGTGACCACTTGCAGCCTCTGGACAGGGCACTGTCATGTTTCAATGTGTATGTGGTCACTGTGAGCTGGGGACACTCACGGACTCAGAGTCTAGGAAGCAGCATTGTTCAAGCCTCCTGTGCTGTCTGGTGGGGCCCAAACACCAGTCACAGAGGCTGAGGCTGCATGATACCGGAGACGCACAGTGACTGCACTCAGTGCTTCAGGGCTTCTGGAGAAGGCAGGGCCCGCTGCCCAGAGCACGGCTGGACTTGCTGTTGCTGTTGTTGTTATGTACCACTGAGTCGGAACCGACCCATAGCTGACTGTCCAATGGGTTTTCAGACGCAGTTGATCGCATGGGAGGAGACTGTCCATCCTTCTGCCATGGAGCAGCTGGTGGATTCAGACTTCGTGCCTTCGGGATTGCCCTGTCTAGGACGAGGGTTAGGAGAGAGATTAACACAGGTGGGAGAGAAGCCCATTCTGTGTGGTCACTGTTAAGGAAAGGGCACCAGGAGTGAGTGTCCCACTGACCAGGCAGGGGCAGTACTAGAAGCCAGTTGGAGGAAGACTGGCATTTCAGAACACTGTGCTTGGGCAAAGCCTCCAGGATGCAGAGGTCAAGGGACTAGATGAGCGCAGTATCGGGAGAGATGAGCTTTGCCAGACCACCTATTTATACAGTAGAGGAAGGTCATATCCCCGGAGTTGATTGGTGAAGCCACAGATCACATCATGGAAGGTGACAACATTCTATTACATGGTGGCAGTGCGCTAGGTCCAGTCCTGGCCAAGCCACAGAGAACCGCAGCCGAGCAGAGCTGTGACCCACATGACCCACAGGCTCATGCGTGTCCGGCCATTGACCCGGCTTCACGTGCTGCCCACACTGTCCCCGCGTCACTGCTGACAGCCCAGCCTCTCCCCTGACCCCGAGCCTGCACTGGACCCTCATTGTTCAGTAAACACAGAATGAATAAGGAACCACGGTGGTGCAGATTGCCATGTGGTAGGGAGCTGAAGGCCAGTGTTTCAAGTCCCCCAGATGCTCTAGAGGAGAAAGATCACTCCTACGGCGTTGGACGTGGCTGCCTGTTTAAGGCGAGCTGGAACGCACCTGGAGAGGAGAGGAACCTTTGCCTGCAGGCACCTGCATTCCCGGGGCCTCGCACAGACAGTGGCTCGTGCGTCACAGGGGTCACACCCGTGTTTCAGGAGTGTCCACGGCTCCCCAAGGCCCTTTGGGTTTGGCCATGTCATTGCTGGGCGAGGCCTTCTGTGTTACGGAGGATAATCTGCTTTACCTGAAGCCCAAGACAGGACTGTCATTGCCAGTCAATGCGGATGCAGTGCCCACTTGTGATGACCCAGGGGAGAACGAGGCCCCATAAGGCTTTCGGCAGCTGAGCTGGTGGCAGCAAACGGCCAGGTTGCACCTGAACCACCAGCTTTCGGTTAACAGCGCGCACTTCACCTTTTACCCCTGACGTCCACGGTGTCCCTGTAAATGTCAGTCAAAAGGCTGTCCTGTCCCGGCGGTGACTCGGACGGACAGTCACTGCAACAATGGGCTCTAACAGGCTGACTGCTTTGGGGGTGGTAGGAGCAAGCAGTGCTGTGTCAGGAGCTGCTCTGAGCTGGAACGCACTGGATCGCACATAACAGCAGCAGCAATACCCAGAGCAGGGTGTCGCCAGACAGCCTGGCAGCAAGGCCTGGCCAATTGTCTTAGGCTCGGTTCTCTGGAGAAGCAGAAGCAGTGAAAGGGTCATCATGCTTCGATAGATGGAGGGTCAACGAAAGAGGGGAGATCCTCAACGAGATGGACTCATGCAGTGACCGCAGCAATGGGCTCAGGTGTGTCAGAGAGGATGCGGTGGGGCAGACAGGGCAGGGCTCAGGTCTGCTGCTCACCGGGTCGCTGTGAGCTGGACTCAACTTGGCAGCACCTAACAATGACAACAACAATAACGACAACATCTACCTGTCATCTTTTTCTGTGTTACTCTCTGTCTAACCAGGAGTGATGCTGCTCTCATGGAAATGGCTCACGGACATGCAGAGGGTGGCATGTCCGGGTCACGCGTCAGACCTCTGCAGAGAGGCCTCCCCTGACTCGGGCGAGCTGACAAACCCAAGGTCGGCGAGTAAGGCAGGCAGCTGGGTCAAGTCCTAAGAACCAGAGGTGACGAGCCAGACACAGAATCCAGACTCAGAAAAAGCAAGAACCCTTTGCTAAGTGTCCTTCTGTCCATCCGATGCAAGCTACCTCCCTGACGAGAGCCCCTCTCATCTGATTGGCTGTGCACAGCAGTGATGACGCCAGGGGAGAGACCATATCACAACCCAAATCAGCCGCACAGTCTCAGCCTCACAAGGTGCCAGACGGCATGGTGGCGCACCAGTTAAGCGCTTGCCCACTAAGCAAAATGTCAGTGGTTTGAAACCACTAGCTGCTTGATGGGAGAAAGGAGAGGTGGGCCCACGTGTGCGGCCCATGGCGTGGACACCTGCGGGCAGCTGTACCCCAGCCCGTGGTGTCCCTGGGAGTCACCTGCACCACAGCCAGCTCAAAGGCTGAGGATTTTCCTTATAATTTAACCCAAAATTATCAGAACAGATTGACTACAGATGTAAAACAGCCATCTTCTTTTAAGGCAGACAAGAAAGGGATTTTCACAGAATTCAGAAAACACCGCTGTTCTCCTCACTGAACTGTTTTCTTTAAGAAAATAAAAATTAGTTTTCATGAAATACGTTATTTCCACTGACATATCATGGGGTTTAGGGTTGTTACTTTTAAGCGGATTAGTCAAGATCTGTTTTCCAGATGTTTCCGTGTCGATGTCCAGTCACGGTGGTACCACACATGAGTGCCCGTTGGGTCAGCGGTGATTTTTAAGAGCATGAAGGACCCTCAGTGAGCAAAACGTCCACATGCTGGGCCGCTCACTGAAAGGTCAGTGGTTTGAGGCCAGAGCTTCTCAGGAAAAGGTTTTGGAGAAGTGACCCTGGAGAACAAGACACTGACAAGCCCAGGGACACAGGCTCTCCCCCGGCACAGGCCAGGCCTCGGAGCGGGGACCACTCAATGGCTCCTGGGTTATTTTACTGTATCTGGAAGAACAGAGTAACGTGTCCTGAAATAGGCTGCTCGGAGGTGACGGCGGGGAGACGTCGTCTCACAGACTTGGGCATGTTGTCAGGAGAGGCCTGTCTTTGCTGGGAAAGATAGAAGGTCAGAGAAAGCATCTCGGCAAGATGGGCTGACACCGTGACCGTGGCCTTGAGCGTGATGGAGACCCTGATGACAGTGTGGATGGGGCGAGGTTCCCAGTGGTTTTTCATAGAGCTGTTGGAGTCATAGTTAACCAGACGGCACCGGATCCTCTGCAGAAGGACACCGTGGCTGATATGAAGGCCAGTGGAAAGGAGGAAGACCCTCCAGGCGAGGGGTTGACACAGGTGGGCAACAATGAGCCCAGGACCCGCAGGGATTGTGAGGCAGGGGCCGGGCCACCAGGACTGTGTACACACGGTGGCTGCGGCTGGACAGAACCCCCACTCCCCAGCCGCCTTGTCTGTCTCCCTGAATCCCTGCCTCCCCTCCTCACTGCGGGGCTCCCGCACCCAGCACATGACCTGGCTCAGAGCAGGTGTGGGACCAACAAGTTTTGAAAGGAACAGGAGGGAATTTTGGGACTGTTCCCGTGGAGCGCCCATCTGTCTCTGTGAGGTACTTGTTTAATTATGTGAGGAACAGACACACTATATTTACCCCACGATGTTTTCCAACAAAAAGCTTCTAAAGTTTCACGCATCAAAGTCAATAGGATAAAACAAAGCCAGCTCAATTATTTCCTCTCCACAAACATCCTCAGACTCAGCGGAGAAGCAATCGCTCATGATTAACTTGGATCTGTCTTAAAGCCACCTTTTGTTTTAACATCACTTACCGTTTAGGCAGAAGAAAGACTTTTCTTTTTCTTTTCTTTTTTTTTTAAAAGATAAATGCTTTGAGCTTTACTTCGGAGCCTCCGTGCATGTAGATAACTCTGGCAAACATGCGTGCCACAAACTAATCAGAAATTGGAGATTAAATGTTTCTTTCTATTGTGCATATATTCAAAGTTAGGAAGAAAGTGCAACACAAATAAATGATGTTTTACAAATTCCTAATACCCAACGGGCCGCTCTAGACGAGCGATGAGGAGGGAAGCCTCAGACACAGTGCAGACACCTCGGATCTGCAGCCAAACGGCGGTAACTAAGACAATTACAGATGTTTGCATACATTTATGTCCTTGTGCGTTTTTACGCTCGGAATGCCGTAAGTGTGCTCGGAGCACACAGAGATGAAACAGGATGAGGTCCCAGCCCTCGGGCTTACAATCAAAGTAAGGCAGATAAAACAATTCAGACATAAAACATCCATGTGAAGGGTGTGAAAATTTATGAGGCACAAGGTTTTGCTGTCTGTGCTAGGGGAACGCGGGACCGGAAGACGGGGCCAAATGACTGAGAAGCAAACTCAGTAGGCTGTTGGGTTCTGGGGAGAAAGCAGAATGCAGGACATCTCCCCTCATGAGCTGGGGAGGGGAAAGGAGCAGGTCCTGACCCCAGAAAAGTCACTCAGGTGTGACCAAATGAACAAGATGAGACTATCTCCTGCCAGCCCTCACCACAGCTGCCGTCAGGCCAGAGCCTTGCTTCTGAAACCAGCATCACTGCCCACTACGAGCCCCGAGACCAGGTCTTGCAGCAAGACCACAGCCCCAGGCATGGATCTCATCAGTCTTATCGTGATGGACAGACAGAGAGATGACAGAGAGGTGGATAAACAGACAATACGTAGGTTGTTGTTGTTGTTGCTATGTGCCATCAAGTCACCTGTGACTCTAGTGACCCTACTTGCAATAGCTCTGAATCCTACACTATCCTGAGCCAATCTCATTGTTTCCAACAGGCCTTTTCCCCCATTTCTCCAGTCATTGAGTCAATCAATCTCATCTTGGGTCTGCCTCACCTGTGCTGTCCCTCCACTCTTCTAAGTATGATGTCCCTTTACAAGAACTGGTCTCTCCTGGACATGTGTCCAAAGTATAAGATGAAGCTTCAAAATCCTTGCCTCCAGGACAGACCTGTTTGTCCTCCTGACAGTCCACTGTACGTTTAACACTCTTCTCCAGCACCACAACTCAAAGGCATCAATTCTTCTTCTATCATCCTTAGTCACTGTCCAGCTCTCTGATATATAGTAAGTAATTGTGAAGACCATGGCCTGGATCAGGTGCACTTTAGTCTCTAGACTGACATCATTGCTCTTCAGTAATCTAGAGCGGTCCCTGATAGTAGATTTTCCCAATTCAATCAAGCTTTTGATTTACTGACCGCTGGTATCAAGAGTAATAATTGTGGAACAAAGCAAGCTGAAGCTGTTAACAATCTCAGTCTCCTCCTGTCTATCATGAAGCTGACAAATGGCCCAGTGGTGAGAATCTTTGTTTTCTTGATGTTGAGCTTCACTCCATATTGAAGACCACACTCCTTGACCTTCTGCAGAAAATACCTCACATCCTCCTCAGTTTCAGCAAGCAAGATTGTGTCATCTGCATAATTCAGGTTGTTGATGAGTCTTCTTTCAAGTCTGATGCTACATTCCTCCTCATAAAGTCCAGCCTCCTGAATGACCTGTTCCACATATAGATTAAAAAGGAATGGGGATAGCATGTATCCTTGATGCACACCTTTCCTGACCCTGAATCAGGCAGTGTTTCTTTGCTCTGTTCTGACTATTGCTTCCTGGTCCAAGTTTCACGTGAGCTCAATCAAGTGTTCTGGGGTTTCCATTCTCCTGAAGGTCAGCCACCATTTACTGGTATCCACAGTCAAATGCCTTTGCACAGTCGATGAAACACAGATAGACATTTCTCCGTATCTCTTTACTTTCAGCCAAGATCCATCTAGCACTGGCTGTGAAGTCTAGGGTACCATGGCCTCGTCTAAACCCAGGCTGCACATTTGGCAGTTCTCTGCTGAGGTACTGTTGTAGGCATTTTGGATAATCTTTTGCAGGATTTTGCTTGTGTGTGATATTAGTGATATTGTTTGATAAGTTCCACACTCTGTTGGGCCACCTTTTTTTGGAATGGGAATAAATATAGAACTCTTTGAGTCAGTTGGCCAGGTAGCTGTCCTCTAGATTTCTTGGCACAACCTGGTAAACACGTAAATACGCAGGTGACGTAGATGAAGGATGTAGGTAATAGTCATTGCTGTCAGGTCTGAACTGACTGGGTATCTGCGGCTGTAAATCACCCAGGAGGAGACTTCCCATTGTTACCCCTGAGTCACAGGTGGATTCGAACCGCCCGGGAAGCTTGGCATCTTGGGTGAGCAGCACAGCTGCTGGGGGCTGGGCCAGGTGAGCCCTGGGCTGGTATGTTATGATGCCGAGATGCTCAGACCCAAACCCACAGCCATCTGGTCAGTTCCAGCTCATAACGAACCTCCCTGGGTTCTGACCCGACAGCTCTCATCGGTGTGGACCGCCCGTCTCTCTCCTGCTTTGGAGCTTGAGAGGATTCGAACTGTGGTAACGGCAGAGCCGTCTGGTTAGAAGTGCAGCATGCTGTGGAGTACACCCTGCAGAGCTTCCTCACAGGGATGTCAGCTGGGTGGACAGATGATCAGTAGACAGACAGGTACGTGGGTGGGTAGGTGGAGGAGCTGCACAACAGGACAGGGCACCACGTGACACATTCCCTGGTCACTGAATGCTGGGATCCATCTCCATGGCTACAGGGTCAGTCCGGCTCCCAGAGGTCTCCCTCGCCTTCACTGGCTTCTATCTGACCAAACACTGTGTCCTCCGACAACGACGGGTCCTCC
>NW_006399943.1:3850250-3851127 GCF_000299155.1 Elephantulus edwardii | reverse complement strand
CGCTGCTGTGATGTGTACACACCCTGAGCTCGCTGCTGTTATGTGTACACACCCTGAGCCCCTGCTGTGATTGTGATGTGTACACACCCTGAGCCTCTGCTGTGATTCTGATGTGTACACACCCTGAGCCCGCTGCTGTGACTGTGATGTGTACACACCCTGAGCCTCTGCTGTGATTGTGATGTGTACACACCCTGAGCCCGCTGCTGTGACTGTGATGTGTACACACCCCTGAGCCCCTGCTGTGATGTGTACACACCCTGAGCCCACTGCTGTGATGTGGACACACCCCTGAGCCCCTGCTGTGATGTGGACACACCCTGAACCTGCTGCTGTGATGTGTACACACCCTGAGCCCACTGCTGTGACGTGGACACACCCCTGAGCCCCTGCTGTGATGTGGACACACCCTGAACCTGCTGCTGTGATGTGTACACAACCTGAGCCTCTGCTGTGATTGTGATGTGTACACACCCTGAGCTCGCTGCTGTGATGTGTACACACCCTGAGCCCGCTGCTGTGACTTAGATGTGTACACACCCTGAGCCTCTGCTGTGATTGTGATGTGTACACACCCTGAGCTCGCTGCTGTGATGTGTACACACCCTGAGCTCACTGCTGTGATGTGTACATACCCCTGAGCCCCTGCTGTGATGTGGACACACCCTGAGCCCGCTGCTGTGACTGTGATGTGTACACACCCTGAGCCCACTGCTGTGATGTGTACACACCCCTGAGCCCCTGCTGTGATGTGGACACACCCTGAGCCTGCTGCTGTTATGTGTACACATACAAGTCTGGTGCATGCTACTGTGATGTGTACACACCCCTGAGCCCACTGCTGTGATGTGTACACACCCTGAGCCCGCTGCTGTGA
>NW_006399943.1:3826692-3849631 GCF_000299155.1 Elephantulus edwardii | reverse complement strand
GCTGCTGTGATGTGGACACACCCCTGAGCCCCTGCTGTGATGTGTACACCTCCAGCTTAGAGTCACACTCAGGGGTGTGCAGCACTTACCCGGCCACACAGCCCCCACCCCTAGCAGCCCCTTGGAACTTCCCTGCCACTTTCCATCTCTGATTTGCCTGTCTGGACATATCACAACAATGGAATCATGTGACGTGATCTTTTGCCCTGGCTTCTCTGACGTCACATGATGCTTTCAAGGCACATTCATGTGTCAGAATCTCAGCCCTCTGAGAGGCCAAGTGACATTCCTTGTGCAATGGCCGCCTTCGACATTGGGCTGTCCAGGCTGTCCCACCCTGAGCACCCATGAGGGGCTTTCCCAGCCTGCACACGGCCTCACTCCTGCCCTCACCCACCTTTCACACTTGGTGGCCTAGACACACACTCACTCTCTCCTGGTCAAAAGCCTCAACTTCAGCCAGCCAAAGACACTGGAGGGCAGAGTGTCCCAGGGTGTCCCACGAGGGTGGATAAGGCTTGACTGGGTCCTGTGTGCTCTATCTGAGATGTGACACAGCTGGCCTGTCCACACAGCTACCACTGACTCACCCCCCAACTGCTTGGAGCCCACACTGACTCCTGGTGACACTGGCAGGTCAGCGCTGCTCAGCACGGTGTCCGAGGCTGTCCTCTTGATGGCAAGGCATCAGGCTGCCTCGGCTCGCCGCCTGGAGCACCTCAAACCACCCACCTGTCCTGGTTAGCGGCTCTGACCTCAGCATCACCAGGGCTCCTCCCCTGCAACGTGTGGGAGGGGAAGGAGCTCGCCATAGCTCCACGCGGGCTTTTAACATCAGTGCTAGAATCTAGTCCTTGCCATTATTAGCTGGAAGTGCAGCCAGCCAGCTCGCTCTCTGGGCTGACAGAGCCGGGCACCGAAGAATCTGAGGAACCACAGGAGTGCAGCTGTTGGTTTTCCAGTGTCTTTTTTTAACAAAGAAAAATTCAGAGAGTGGATAAGATTTAATTAGTCATATTATTTTGCTAAGAAAACAAAGTTCATCTCAGCAGCACAGTTACTGACTACAGAGGAACAGCCTTTACAGCCCACTCTCCACCTGAACTGAGACTTCACACAAAGCCAACGGCATCCACCTGGCAAAGACACACGGGGTTCAGCCAGCCCACAGGCATCCAGCAGGTGCCTACTCTGTGCCAAGGCCATTGGGGGGAGCAAAGAGTTTTTCTGGGCTCCTGGGCGGTCTGTCAGAGGTTCCAGCCCTGCCCAAGGCCCCGCAGAGGAGAGGCCTGGCTCAGCGTCAGTGAGGAGGACCTGGCATGTTCTGTGGCCACAACGTGGTCCACGCCCATTCGAGGTCCTGGGGAGGGCTCAGGCCTGGAGATGCTTGATTCTGCCGGGTGTGGGCTCACTGTGTTGCTGCTGTTGTTGTCCGGTGCTTTCAAGTCTAGTACGACTCATAGCAACCCTACAAACAGTAGGTCTGAACCCCGTCCTGTCCTGTGCCGTCCTCATCACCTCTGACACACTGGAGCCCACTACTCCAGTCACTGCGTCAACCCATCTCGTTGAGGGTTTTCCTCTCCTTCGCCGACCTCTCCACCTTCCCACACACGATGCTTTTCCCCTGAAGAATAACCTCTCCCAGTAACATACCCAAAGTCTGAGAGATGAAGCGTCACCATCTTTGCCTCCAAGGAACACTCTCTGGCTGCACCTTCTCCAAGACCTATCTGTTTGTTCTTCTGTCTGTCCATGGATGTTCAGTGCTCTTCTCCAACAGCACAACTCTACAAGCCGCAGGGTCATCATAGGTTAGAGCCAATGTGATGACCAATGACAACAACAAGAGCATTAACTGAAAACTTGCCAAAGGCAGGATTAAGGTCCTGAAGAAAACAGTAGGTGCTCAATTACTAGCCAAAAGGTGATGGTTTGAAACCACCCTGAGGTGCCTAGGTAGACAGGCCTGGATATCCGTCTCAGCCTTGAGAACCTTGTGGAGCAGCTCTGCTCTGATATTCGGGGCTCTGTGAGCTGAATGGGCTCTGAAGATCTGGGGTCTCTGACAGCAGAATGGGCTTGAGCTCTGCTTTGCAGAACCAGGGTGTCTGCGAGCTGGATGGGCTCTGCTCTGCAGGTCTGGGGGTCTCGGTGAGCTGGATGGGCTTGGGCTCTGCCCTGCAGGTCTGGGGGTCTCTGTGAGCTGGATGGGCTTGGGCTCTGCTGTCTGAGGTCTCCATGAGCTGGAACTGATGTAGCAAGAACAAGCAATGACAGCAAAGCTAGGAACAGAGAAGCCCTGACCTTGTGAGGTTAAAGAAAATCAGTGTGACGTCTATCCAGCCAGAAGGCCAAGACCACACAGACTTCTGAGGACAGGGACATCTGAGGAAGTAGGCAGTGAGTAAGGGATCTCCCATCCCGTGGTGGCCACCAGCATAGGTTGTCTGCTGGGACGAGTCCCAGGAGCAAATGCATGAGTCTATTGGCCCCGTGGAAGGTTCTGGGCTGTCGAGATGTTTCTCTTTGATTAACTATACATGATCTCCCTGTAACTCTCACTCATTGCTCCAAGTAGAGCTCCAGTGGGAAGCAGAAATTTTCCCAGTTATTTTATATTAATTTGAAGAGAAAGTTGACAGCTATCACCAGTGAAATAAAAAGATGCTAAATTGCCAGGAACGTCTGACAAAGCCAAGAAATGAGACTGCTTTGGAATATCAGCAGCTACGACTCTCCACACAGCACCCACTGCCTTCGCCTGGCCCCCACAGCTGGTGCCCCTTCACCTGATACCCCCACACCTGGTACCCCATACTTCACCCTACACTTGGTGCCATGTTGGCTCGGCACAGCTGGTTAAGTGCATGCTCCCTGGGTCCAATCACAGCTGTAGCTCAGCAGGCCCTGTTCAGAGTGGCGGCCAGCAGAGGGGACAGGAGATGACCAAGTGTTTTAAATAACTTTTTAAAATGGGATAAATAGCTACGTAACACAACACTTTTCACTGTAATATCGCTCACACGTACAGACCAGTGACATTACATTCATCATGCTACCAACCCTTGCCAGGCTCTGCGTCTTCCATCACCCCACACAGCAGCTTGGGGCCTGGCTTTGGGATCTGAGCAGAAGGCTGTCCTGCGCAGTGAAGGAGCAGAGAAGCTCCCGGGGAAGAAAGGCTGGTTGTGGAGCGAGCAGACAAAATGAAGAGAAGCCTTCCCATCTGCCGCGCCCCGCGGACTACAATGCTTCTCTGATGAGAGGAGGGAGGACAGTGATCAGAAATGCTAATTACGTCAAGATGGACACTGGGTCCTGAGAATCAGCATGCCCTCAAGGACTGCCCGAGGCCGCTGCCGGGAGAGGCAAGTGGGCTCCCCCTTCCCACCACTTTGGTGTTTGGGAACATTCTACCAGCTTCTCAGACACGCAGCCTGCAGGGCCCGCTGCCCACTCTGTCCTAAGCCCAAGAATCTGGGAGGTTTGGCCCAGTGCCCACAGACCCTGGCTTCACGGACCCTCCCCCGACGAGCAGACAACTTCCTGGGACCACACTGGTTACCAGCTCCCCAGGCCCCCATCTCCGTCAGCTGACTTCTCTGGGTATCCTCTTAACTCCTCTTGGCACCGATGGCCTTACAATGACATGCTTCTCGAGCATTAAAAATAAATAAATCTCTAAAGATTCTAGAGTGAGAAGGCTTAATGGAGCTGATCATGGATTCACATTTTCCATCTTCCAGACAAACCGCCTGGGGCATGCTGATCGCCGAGAACACAGCACGCTCCTCGCCAGCCCTCTTATGAATTCCACACTAGAGGATCCCTCCTGGGGTGAGCAGGGCTTCTAGTGAGGAGCGATTGGTAGTGGCTGCTCATAGCTCTGTGCTGAGAGAGCCTATGTGGTTCAGAAAGCAGAGAGCAGGGGATTGATTCATGATGTCTGCCTCGGGCGAGGGAGGGGAACATGGTAGCACAGACGCCATATTTTCCATCACTCTACATCTGGGTGGAGGTTGTTGTTGTTAAGTGCCGTCAAGTCGCAGGTGACTCATAGCGACCCTATGAAGGAGAGTCCTTGGGTGCCTTTCATCCTCTCTCCAGGTTCATAGGGTTTCCGGAGGCGAGCTGTTATGGAAGTGGATGCCACTCCTCCTTCCAAGGGGTGGAGGTTAGGAAAGAAAAAGAGAGCTGGAGTGACAATGGCTGCAACAACGGACACAGCTGAGACTGTGAGGACGGCATGAGGCTGGGCAGTGCTTTGCTCTGCTGTGCACAGAGTCACTGTGAGTCCAAGGTAGCCCAACAGCACCTAACATTAGCCCCACGTCAGAGTGTCTAGAGGTATGGACAGTTAACATGGGAAGCTACTAACTGCAAGATCTGAGGCCCTCAGAAGAGGGACTGGCAATCTGCTTCTGAAAAATCACTGTCAGAGGCCAGATGGAGCTTAGTCCCACTAATGGGTTACAGCCGTGCTGGCTGCTGTCCGAGGTTCTGACGAGACAGCGAACCAGCTCAGTCCATCGAATGGAGAGGCAAAGGGCCTGGGGAAGGTGGATGGTTAATCCTCGAGACAGGCGCTCTGCTTAGCACCAGGGGACTTCTCTCCCCAGCTACAAACACCACCTCCTGGAAGGGAAATCCTGAAGAGTCATCCTGCAGAGGGAAGAAGCCTTTGTCCACACACACAAGCCTTGTAAGACAAAACAGCATTGTAGGAGGCCATACAGGCTCCCAGGAGTGTGATGGGGGAAGCCTTGGGGTCATACACACAAGCCTTGTAAGACACACAGCCTCATGTGAGGCCATACAGGCTCCCGGGAGTGACCAGTTCTTCCTGGTGGTTCATGCTGGGGGCCCTAGACCTAGGACATTGCTTTCATCTCCTCCACTTTCCCTTCCCCTCCAATCCCTCCAGCCTCACCGATAGTCCTTGGATTACAGCAGGTCTCGGAACCAGGGAAGTGAGTGAAGAGCAGCACTGCTCTGAGGCTGGGAGTCCCTCTTGTCTCTCCAGCCCCATCTCATATATCATGCCTCACTCTCCTTTGGCTACTGTTGGGTCACCTGTCAAGTCAGCTCTTTACCCATGGTGTCCCAGGCATAGTGGTCCAACGTCAGTCCTACCCTTAGTCAATGCTGTGACCCACACAGCTTCCCCTTACTGATTTTGTAAGTCGATTTCCAGGTCATTCTTCCTAGTCTGTCTTGGTCTGGAAGCTCTGCTGAATCATGTTCAGTTTCACGACATGCAGACATCTGCTGACAGACGGATGGTGGCTGTATATAAGGTACACTGGCGAGGAACTGAACCTGGGTCTTTCCTACAGAAGGGGAGAATTCCTGCATTCCTGCGATCCCTGTGTGTGGAGCCCCAGGGCACACACCTTCACCTCCTGACAGCACACGTCCCTGTATCATACACTCCTCAGGCGGAGACAGTAAATGTCTCTAGTCTGGGGCAAGATACCAGAGAGTTTAGACTTTGAACCACCGTCTCTGCTGCTGCTCTTTAAGTATGCTGCCTTTAAGGCAAAATAGCCACTAACAATATGTAAGTTAGTGGCTATAACTATGTGTCAATAAAGCTTTATTTACAGAACAGGCAGAGGGCCAGATTGGAGATATGGCTACTCTCCTTTACGGGCTTTTTTTTTTTTTTTTTATAATTTGCCTGCCACTAACAGATGAGATGCCACATACAAAGCTGTGCTCTTCTATATCATCACCCACATACACGGCTATGAGAGGAGGCTCTCGGCCTGCACACCACTGGACACTTGCCATCGCTTCCAGGATACACCCTGTCCCTTTCCTCCCCACTGAAACTTGCAAACATTTAGAGTTAAATCTGCCACGGTCGTCTTGCTTTTCTGAGGAGACAGCATGATTGAACAGAGCCTACCTATCTACAGCAGGTCCTGAGAATAGAAGCTTTAGTGCTGGATCGAACTGCACCTGAAGCCAGCCTTGAGTTTTTCAGTGACAACACTGTTTTATGTGAGCTAGTTGGAGATCAGAGCTGTTACTTACAACTAAGGAGCTCTAGCTAAGAAAATGTGATTAATAACACATGAAGTTTTGACCCAGTTTCTGAGCTTTTCCAGTGCTGCATAATCTCATGTGTCAGAGCTCTCCATGGGGCCCCTTTTAGGAAATGTCCAATTATGAGCTCAGCTCGGCCCTGGGAGGACCTTCTCCCACACTGCTTGGCCGTTGTTGGACACTGTCCCTGGGCTTTCACCCAGCCACTGCATTTACAGTCCCTTCTAGTGAGTTCTGGGCTTGGCCCACAGCCAGCACCGGGTCTGTCAAGAGCAGGCAGGTTGGGGAAGTGGCCCTCATAGTCCATCTCCAAAGCAGCAGCGTCCCCTCATATGCCGGCCTGGGATCTGGAAATCACGTATGTCCTGTGATGAGGCTGTGGCCCACAAAGCCTCTTTCCCCATCCAAAATCCGTTTCTCACATTTGGGCCATTTGCCCGAGCTCGGGGCATTCTTCTCTCTTAGACAGGAAACTTTATAATAAATCAGATACGCATGGTTTTGCAGCAATTCCCTAAATGGGCACAGGTGGTGGGACAGCCACTGCCCCCGAGTACCAACTGTGACAAGGTGATCTCCGTGGGGAGAGTTCATGGCTGGCATTCCTGGGGTGCGCAGAGGACCCCAGGATGCGCGAACGCCTGCACCCACGTTTGCTTCCTTCTGCCACCCAGGACCTGCGTGGCTGACACACAACAGCAGGCGAGGCACGTGGCCAGAGCGGCTGGCGCGAGCTCAGGAGCCCATGAAAATATTAGCTTTGGCTCGGTGACAGTGCAGAGATGCTCTTTTGAATCCACCATATGGAGGGGCTGTAGGGAGAGGAGGACCACATCCATGGTGTCGGGACTTGGGCCCAGAACCTGCAGAGGACACAGTGATGAGGCCCACAGCCTGCAGGCGATGCGGACACGTGGCGCCTGCACCCCGGAGACTAACGGGGATTAAGCCCTCCAGGACCAGAGGCTTCTTGGGGCCCAGGGGAGCCCGCTCAGTCACTGCCCGGGCTCAGTGTGACAGGGGCCAGGCCACGGAGATCCCAGAGAGACCCTGACTGTGCAGAGGGGGTGGGGAGGGGTCAGTGGGACAGGGATATTCAGGAGAGAGCAGGGTCAGATGGGGAGAGGCTGGGGGAAGGAGTGAGGGTACCAGCTGTGGGGGAACAGCTGTGGTGGGGGAGGGGCTGAGTGTGGGAGGCGCTTCTGTGGGGGAGGGGCTGTACTGGTATGGGCGGGGCTGCTGCAGAGGAGGGCCCAGCCGTGGGGGAGGGGATACAGTGGGAAGGAGCAGAGCTGGTGTGGGCGGGGGCTTCCGAGGCTATGGGCGGGGCTTACAGGGGAGGAGCTGAGCTTTGTGGGAGGGGTTGCCATGAGGAGTCAGGCTGGTGTGGGCGGGGCTTAGAAGGGGAGGAGCTGAACACTGTGGGGGTTTCGAGGGGAGGAGCTGAGTGGTGTGGGCAGGGTTGCCATGAGGAGCTAAGTTGGTGTGGGCGGGGCTCCCAGGGGAGGGGGCTGAACGGTGTGGGCGGGGCTTACAGAGGGAGGAGCTGAATGGTGTGGGCGGGGTTTCAGTGAAGAACCAGGCTGGTGTGGGCGGGGCTTCCACAGGGCGTGGGGGAGGAGCTGAGCTGGTGTGCGGAGAGTGGTCATGAGGAGTGACAAGCCATGTGGACTGGCCTGAGCACTATCTCCTCTGCATCCCTTGTCCTGGACAGATCTGATCGTGTGGGCAGTTCATGCACTGTGATCAGGTGGCTGCCCTCTGAGAACCATCTCGGTTCCTTGCCCGGGTGGCACAGTGAGGTGAAGGGCAGCCCACAGCAGGTGGGGTCCTGGCTCAGGGCCCACTCAGGGGCTGTAACTCGCGTGGTCTCTGCACACACTAAGGGGCAGCGCTACTCTGGACACGGGTCATGGGTCCCCAGGAGTCTGGATCAGCTCAAGTGCACCAGCTTGCTCTTCTCAGGCTGTTCTTGCAAGGTTGCTGCGAAGGTGAAAAATCAAAACAAACACCAGGCCTGTTGCGCTGAGTTCATCCTGAGCCGAATGGCCCCCGGGACGGTGTGAGGCCCTCGGGAGGGGCTTCGATGGCCGTGACCTTTACCGAGCAGCCTGCCTCCCAGTGGTGTTGGAGTTGAACAGCTGACATTTTAGTTAGCAGGCAGATGGACTATCTAAGCACTTTGCCAGGCTCAGGGGAGCATAACTGAGGCCATTATTTCCAGCGCTGTAGGGGAAGTGATTTCCAGGACATTGTTCACCAGCTCAGAAGTAATCCTGATGCCCGGGAGCCTCTCCCTGCATTTTTAGTAAGACAGGCACACTGTGTGTACTGTGTAACACTTCTGATGCCCGCATGCTGCCTCGGCCCAGCTCAGGAAAACACAATTAGGGCTTCTCTGGAAGCTTCCACACGCTCCCCAGGCCCCAGGCCCCGAGTCGCTCATGGAGTCTTGTCCTTGTTTCCACTCAGGAGCTCAGTATTGACTTGACACACAGTGCTGTCACAGTAAGCACCCCCTCACTTCGCAACCAGCAGTCCTCTGGGGCAACCCCTGGACCTCTCCAAGTGGCGACACTGAATTAGAAAGTGATTTTCCTGAGGTCCGCTCCAGTATGTGCCTGAGCTCACATTTCATGAGGACCTTTGGGATGTTGACAGATCCCACGGCCACATTTCTCTCCCTATGAATGTCAGGACACTGCAATTCACCCCAAGGGTGTCCTGAGCTGTCCCCTGTCTCACACCCACGCACGGCACCCCATCTGTCTCAGTGAAGAGTGCACCAAGGGTTGGGGTTAAATACTCTCTCACAGCATTAATGGGCAACCCCCCAATTCTCTCTCAAGATAATCAGTTTGGCCTCAATATTTAACCTGACCCTGCACCACAGGTTCAGAAGTTGAAGTGGGATCACTGAGACCGCCAGGCTGTTTCCACATTGTCAGGATCTACTGTAGAATTAAAGCTGGCACAGAGCTCCACATGTCAAGTTACTCTTTCTGTCCCTGAAGAGACGGCCTGTGGCTGGACGTGAGGGAAAGCAGGTGAGTGGACACAGTGTGATGTCCTCTTGGTGAAACAGGGACTCCAACCCAGGGCACCTGAACCAGCTACAGGACAGAGGGAAGAAACAGCCACGTAGTCGGTGAGGGGCACCTGGGTCTGCAAAGGGGAACCCAGCCAATTACCAGACTGAGATTGAGCCACTGTGGGCGGGGGGCTGCTGGAGTGATCACAGCTCCCAGACGATGCAGGGAACTTGCCAACATGCTCTCCTGACTGCGAACCCCCAGAACGGGGCTACCTGGTGCAGGGACAGACACTGGGGCTCTGTGACAGCTAAAAGGAAATGCACGTGTGAGGCAGGGCTTTCAGTGCCAGACACCTGGGGATGGAGCGGGCATGTCCAGGCTGCACCGAGTGCCAGGAGGAAGGACCCATGGGCATGGATATCCCTGACCTATGGCACGCAGGTACGAGACTCGGGAGCTGGTGCCTCCCCCGGGGCAGGGATCTGGTGTACACGGATTCTAGAGCCTGCTGAGAAGGCATGGAACTTGGTAGGATTCATTTTTTCTGGTTCAGGTGGTTGGAGCAGGGGCTGACATTTACCTCCAAAGGCCTGGGAGGTAAATTTCTGAGATGTGCTGTTGTTGCAACAACTCAGTTCTGCTGCTGCAGCAGAAAGACAGCAATGTGAATGTGCGTGGATGCATGCCAATAAAACTTTATTTATAAAAACAGGTGCAGTGTGGCCCTCAGGGTTGGAGACAGAAACTCTTTATGTGGCTGCCACCTTGAGGTGAGGCAGCAGTGGGACCCTGGGCAGCTCATGGTATGGGCATGGTCAGGAGTCCTCTGTGTCCCCTACATGGCCCTCGTCACATCAAGGATGCCATGCCCTCCTTGTCTCAGTGTGAGGACCAGGGAGGTCAGGGCTCCAGCACGATCCCAGCTATCATTCTTCCCTGGCCAGAACACCGCCATCCAGAACCATCTACAAGAGTGTTCTGTTGGGTAAAGCGAAGGGAGAAAGGCCTTCCAAGAGGCAGACTGACAGTGGACGCCAGCACATCAGTGTGGTGAGGACGGCACAGCAGAGCCACCTCGAATCTGCACTGCACCTCACAGCAACAGGACCACCACGTGCATCTGCACTCCTTAAAAAAATGCTCAAAACAATTCAAAGTTGTTCACACAACATTCTGTTTTCATAACGACATGTGCCGTTTTCGGCACTGCCCTGGCGTCTAACTGCATGTCTGTCAGCCTGTCACCCTGGCCGGGGTGCCGAGTGTGATGACTCTGGAAGTGATGCCGCTGGCACTTCAAACACACAGGTTTCTGTGGAAGCACCTGAGGTGCAGGTACGAGCTTCCCAGGACAGACCAGGAGGACAGGCCAGCCCTTCTGCTTTTGACAGTGTCCCGTGAAAACCCTCTGATGTGGGACTGGAAGGT
Source organism: Elephantulus edwardii (assembly GCF_000299155.1). NCBI lineage: Eukaryota > Metazoa > Chordata > Mammalia > Macroscelidea > Macroscelididae > Elephantulus > Elephantulus edwardii. Next base: position 3,839,114 of record NW_006399943.1, on the reverse strand, counting down.
GAGTCCATGAAGCAAGGGGCTCAGAGCACACAGTGGCCGTAGACAGTGGACTGGAGCATGCAAGGATTGTGAGGACAACACAGGACTGGACAGGACACTGTTCTGTCATGCCCAGACCATGAATCAGACATCTTGATGGCAGCGGACCAAAAGATGGGCGCTGACTGCTGACCATGGCCTTGAGAACCGAGATGAGCTTACAGGAGCAAGACACAGTAGACAGAGGACTTCAAAAGGAAATTTCTAGATGGAGGCCCACTCTCCCTGGGGACAGAATTCCTGCTGTGAATCACTGATTATTCTTCTTTAACCTGGACATGGAGGAGGACTGAGTAATCCTTGTCTGAAAACACACGGCAAACTAAACAGGCCAAAAATAGGCATCACCCTATCACCAACCGCTAACCAGCTTCCCCACGTCTACTGTCATCATGGTGGTAAACAGGCCCAGAATTTACTGAAAACCAGCAAGCAAACTCAGTCCACCAAAACTCCACTATGAAGGCAGACAGGCAAGATGAGCAGATCCTAGTGGAAGCAAGAATCATAGGGAGGAAGAAGGGAAAGTGCAGTGACTGTCACCAGTTAGAACGCAAGGTATGTGTGAGAACAGCAGCACTACGTAAACTTCAAATAATGACAAAAAGGGAGGAAAACAGAGACTAACTCTCAACATGAAAACATTACTGTTCTTGTTCAGTGCAAGCCCTCAGCTCTGACGAGAAGTTTGTTGTCACAGCTTGAGATTGATTTTTTAAAAATTTTCCACTTGTTTGTTTACAAAATTAGAATACATTGTTTTCAAGAACAAAATCTTTCAATTTCCCTCACTGCCCCTCCCCCCATCAAATTGTACAACCCGATGATTAATCCCCCCTCCCCTAGCACATCCACATCCCTCTGCTTCCAACCTCTCCCGCCCCTCTTGCATCCTTAGACTCATTCTACAGTAACAGTCTTATACAGTATTTATCCTGTGGGACTGAGTTAGTTTTGTTTCTTGAGGTCACACCCACCCCAGATGATCTCCCAGGCCCCATCTCCATCCAGCACCCCTGCTGCTTTTGGAGAATCAGAATTAGCAATGCTCCACAGAACAGAATGGGTGGAGTTTGTCTTTGGTAATTTAGACACAGAGTAGGAACCGACTCACAGATGACCCTCCGGCGGGTTTTCAGAGAAGGAGCCTGCTCATCTTTCTCCAGTGAAGCAGCTGGTGGATTTGAACCACCTGCATCTGAGATGGCAGTGTAGCTCCCACCACTAGGCCACGTGAACTCCCTTAAAACCCTGACTGCATGGTGCCACTGTTGTAAAATGGGGATGACATAGGGGTTGGGGGGAGACTAAGAAAGAGGGGATAAATGATGTATACTCCATTGAAACAGATAAGAGAGGGAACTGTTTAAAAGGGATATGTGATTAGGTATTATTGTCATGACAGGAGTCCAGAAAGAAGGCTGCAAGTGGGGTGGACTTGGGGAGAGGGATTGTACAACAAAGGATTTTTCTTTTACTTTTCAAAAAGAAGAATGAACTGGAGGGGAGCGGTGGGCAGGGAGAAAAGTGCAACAATGAATGAATGGAAATCCAAGATCTCTGTAACTTTTCATTAAAATTAATAAAAAACCCAAGAAAAAAAAACCAAACAAAACCCACTGATAGTTTCACGTTAATGCTGTGAACAAGACTGTCCACAGTCCAACTGAGCCACCTTCAAGGACATCAACAACATGAAGGGGCCAACGGGCCTGCCACGTCAGGAACCCAAGTGTCCAAAACCATCATGGTCCTGGGAGAACGTGCTTTGGAATGACACAGTGAAAGGGAGGCCACTGCATGCATGGGCTAATCCCCACCCCTTGTCCTGCCACTGAGTTGGAACTGACCCCTAGCTGACCCTCCAGCAGGTTTTCAGAGGGAGTAAGTCGCACAGGATGAGACTGCACATCCGTCTCCCATGGAGCATGTGGTGGATTTGAACCGTGTGCCTTTGGAATTGCAGCACAGCTTCTCATCACTAGGTCACTGGTACTCAATTAATACATAACGGACACCAGCTCAGGCAGGCGCAGGTCCGGAGGACAGAGGCAGCTTTCCAGCTGAAAGCAACACTGGGTGTGATTCAGTTTGCATGAGTTGGTGCTGCCTTCCTCAAAAGGGGCTTATGGCTTGGACCCTGGTAAACGCAGATGCGCTGACCCGTGCATGCAGCCAGGGTGCAGGGCCTTTAAAGATGCCAGCAGGTAAGAGCAGTAAGAGTAGGGAGCGTCCCAGTGCTCTCTGCATGATCTCCTGACAAAAGAGCAGACAGATGGGTAAGGACAGCCACCAGAGGAATGCCTGGAACCACTTCAAGCCAGAGAGGCTCTTGCCCCAGGCTGCCACACCCAGATCCCCCCTCCTATCCCCCCAGAGCCTCTACCTCGCCCAGATGCCCCCTCCCTGGCCTCCACAGCAGCTGACTCAGCACATCAACTCCTGTGAGGTGGTTGTGTTCGACCAGGTCTGACACGCCTCGGAGCAAACTAGACGCCAAGAGCTTAATCAGACACCCTCCTGTTTACAGAGACCCTGGTTTGATTACTACTGTCTAAGGGCCCCGGGGAACAGTGGTTACACACTCAGCTCCTAACTGAAAGGTTGGTGGGTCAAACTCAGCCCCTGCTTGGTGGGATGAAAAGCCTGGAAATCGGCTTTTATGAAGATTACTCACTGCAGGCCTTGCTTCTGAGCCGCTGTAGGGCAGAACAGGCCAGCCACAGGGTTTCCAAAGTGTCTTACAGAAGTGGCCAGTGGTGTCTTTACCTGGGGAGTGGCTGGTGGGTTCAAACTGCCAAGCGTGGGGGCCAGCAGCCTGCTGTCTTAGCCACAGCACTACTGGAAATTGCTGTTGTTGTCAGGTGCTGCTGAGCAGAGTACGGCTCCTAGTGACCTGTGAACCACAGATGTGAACCCTGCCCTGTCCTGTGCCGTCACCATCCCTGACACACCTGAGCTCATCGCAGTGGTCACTGCATCAAGCCATCAGGTTCAGAGTCTTCCTCTCTTTCGCTGACCCTCCAAACATGAACCTCTCCAAGAACAGCCCCTCCACAGGGTCACGGGAAATTGGTATCTACTCACTGTCAAGAGCAAGGTCCCGCTCAAGTGACAAGGGACAGCTGGACAAGGGCCGAGTGGCCTACACAGTCACATACACTCTGCCTCAGTGCAGGAAGTGCTTGTTGGCCTGACTCTCCAGCAGAACAGCTCTTGTGCGTGGCTGTGTGCAGAAGAACACCATGCCACCTTGTCCCTTCCCCTGTGTGGCTGTCAGCTGTCAGTGGACCGTGAAGCTGGACTGCCTGTGGACACCTCATTCAGAATGGTTAAAAATGCACTGTGGGTCTCCCCATTCTAAAGATGCCTTTGCAGGTGGACAGACCCTGACAGGGACCACTCGGTGGATTGAACGGAAAATCACTTCCATTCTGAGCCCCCACTGACCAGGCTTAGAACTGAAGCAAGGACAGTGACAGTGTGATGGTCACTCACAGAGTGTTCCCAGGGGGACTGTGATTGGTCACTCACAGCGTGTTCTCAAGGGGACAGTATGATGGCCACTCACAGTGTACTCCTGGGGACAGTGTGATTGGTCACTCACAGTGTGTTCCCACGGTGACACTGTGCCTGGGGACAACCTCCCAGCAGCAACACCCAGCTGCCAAAAGTTGTGCCATCCCAAGGTTGCTTCTATAGGTGTCAGAGCAATGGACAGGCCATTTCCACCGGGGCTAGCATCCCAGGTGCCCCACGCCAGGGGGCAGCAAGTCGACAGTCTGTGCTCAGCACAGAGGGTTGACCGCATCTTCCTTTCACATCATTTTAATGGTGCCATCAGCCCCTGTGAACAGACCCCAGAGGGGATGCACACAGAATCAAGCTGTCACCCAGCCGTGGGCCACACACACTGTTAACAACAGTCCTGTGTCCTGAAGCAGTGAAGCTGGTGCCTTTGGTGGGTGGGAGTGGTTTTGGAAAACCAATGTGGTGCGAGCTCAGTACAGACCCACTCTGCTGTCCTGCTGTGCCCACAGCACAGACGCCCCGGATCGCCCTGTGGAACAGCTGCTGGTGCGACCTCTTGCCTCTCATCAATCTCCTAAAGGGCGAGGTTTTGTGATTCCTCAAATCAAAGCCATCCAGACACTGCACGAATGGTTGCTGAGACAAATCCACAGTCCCATGTCAGTTAACATCTAGGATCCTTCCTATTAAAGAGGATGAGTGTGTAGTTGTGAGGTGTCATGGAGACGGAGCCACCGGATAGCTGAGCCTCCAGTGGATTTTCAGAGGCTGTAATTCCAAGGGAGGAGACTGCCCATCTTTCTCTTGTGGAGCAACTGCTGGATTCGAACCACACGCCTTCAGGTTGGTAGCATAGTTCCTTAGCACTAGGCCACCAGAGTGAGATCATGCTGTTTACAAGTGGTCCTGTTCCCAAGTCTGTCCTCAAGTTAGATTTGCATCCAAGTCGGATTAGGCATACTCCACACATGACATCAGTGGGCCAAACACTAACCTCAGTAGAGCGCACAGGGTAACCTTCTGCATCAAAAAGCATTAAAGAAATGCTCCACATATACAAAATGTGTTCATCATAATGACATGGTTGTTGTTGTTGTTATGTGCCATTGAGCCGCTTGCGATTCATAGCGACCCTACGTACAAGAGCCCTAAACCCTGCTCTATCCTGTGCCAACTTCATTGTCTCCGACACACTCACTCCCACCACCCTAATCACTGAATTGAACCATCTCATCAAGGGTCTTCCTCTCCTGCAATGTCCCTCCACCCTCCCAAACACGAAGTCCCTTTCCAAGGACCAGTCCCTCCTTGCGACATGCCCAAAGTATGTCAGATGAAGCTTCAGAATCCTTGCCTCCAAGGAGCATTCCTGCTTCACCTTCTCCAGGACAAACTGTTTGTTCTCCTAGCAGTCCATGGTATATTAAACACTCTTCTCCAGCACCACAGCTCAAAGGCATCAGTTCTCTTCTATCATCCATAGCCACTGTCCAGCTCTCTGACACAGTAAGAACAATAACAATGTTCTGATGTGTGTCCCAAAGTATCGTGGTGTGTTACTATGAACCATAGCGTGTTCCTTCAATGCATAAGATGACGGCTGTAATGAATCCTGCTACTGTGAACCTCTGGTACCAGTTGTGTGGACATGTATCCATTCCCTTGTTCAATGGGAGCAGAATTGCTGAGAATGATGTGGGCTACTTTTAAAAAAATCTGCAGCTTTGGAAACCCAACAAGGCAGTTATGCATCAAAATGGGCCCAATGACAATGGGGTTTTGCTTGTTTGCTTCTTAGATTTTAGAAGTGCAGAAGGGAACCTTGGTGGCACTTGGCAGTGAACCAAAAGGCCATTGGCTCTAATCTACCAACTGCTCCCTAGGAGAAAGACCTGGAAATGTTCTTCCCTAACAGTTCCAGCTTTGGAAACCTGACAGGGAACATCTGCTGTCGTCAAGGGTGGTGAGTGTCTGCCTCGATTCCACAGCACCCAGCTACTGAAGCCCTCCCACCGTAACTCTGCAGCTCAGCCTTGAGAAATGGCCAGACTTTCTTCCCAACGTGACTGCACTGTTTTAGATTCCCAGCAGCAAGGTATGGACGGTTCCAAGTCCTCCAGCTCCCTGCCAGCTCCCGCCCTTGGCCTTCTGCTTATTTGCAGCCACCCTGGTGGGCATGGGGTCCTGTCTTCTGGTGGGTGGTCTGCCCTTCCTGAACGGCAAATGAGCTGGACTCCCTCTCCTGTGCTTACTGGACACTTGAAGATCTTTAGCAGAATTTATTATACTCTTTTACTAATTTTTTAAGTGGGGTTGTTTTTTAGCTGTTGAGTGCTGGGTGTTGTAGTTGTTAAGTGTCAGAGAGTCGCAGACGACTCATGGAAACTCTATGAATGAGTCTTGAACACAAAACTTTAATCTTTTCTCCAAGTTCATAGAGTTTCTGGAGGCAAACTTTTTTGGAAGTGGAAGCCACTCCTGCTTCCAAGTTGTTTTATTTGGGAGATCCACAAAAATCCAGGCCTGAGGGCCCAAAAGCCTTTTTAAAATCGAGGTCAAATCCAGTCAGTTCACACCCTGCTGTAAGAGCTCCCCCCCACCCCACTTCAGCACACTTTCCAGATACCAGGGATTTAAAAAAAAAAAAAGAAGAAGAAGGTCCATGACACTCCTGAGCTGAGTAAACCAGGATTATTTTGCTCACATCGTGTCTGTTTTTGGTCATTTTCATAATATGTAAAATGCTCATCATGCTATTGCAAACACTAGAGACTACAATATTAAGTGAACATGACTGCTACATATGTTGAGAAACCAAAATATTTGTATGACTCACTGTATTGCGGCATTAACTTTACTATGATGTTCTGGAATGGAGCCTACAGCCTCCCTCTGCATTGCGTAATCCCCCAGGTTGAGGCTGTATAACCCTCCAGGTCTGGGCTGTATAATCCCCTAGGTCTGGGGTGTGTAATCTTCAGGAGTGAGTTGTATAACCCTCTAGGTCTGGGCTATATAATCCCCAGGACTGGGCTGTGTAATTCCTCAGGGCAGGGTTATATTACCCTCCAGGTCTGGGCTGTATAATCCCCTAGGTCTGGACTGTATAATCTCCTAGGGATGGGCTGTGTAATCCCTCAGGGATGGGCTGTGTAATCTTCAGGAGTGGGCTGTACAGCCCTCCAGGTCTGGGCTATATAATCCCCAGGGCTGGGTTGTATAAATCCCCCAGGGCTGTGTTGTGCAATCAGAAGCTTTTAATTTCTGGCTTTTCTCTGAATTGCTTACAAACAGGCACTTTTAGAAGCAATTTATTTTGCTATACCTCGAGAATTTGAATTTCTGTAAATATGCTTTAATTTTTTAATAGTAGTTTTAAGCCACTAAAATGCAACCAATATGAATAAAATGTTGCCTCAAGAACTTCTCTTGATAATTTAAAATTAAATTTAAAAATATTCTGGCAATGTTAATGATGAGGAAATAATTTTAAAGTCTTAAACAAACACAGCAGCACTCTCTCTTCTCTGCTCATTTATACATTTCTCCCGGTAGGAATCAATGCCACCTCACACAGAAACCACCACCCTCAGAGACCCCTGGGGCCCAGACAGTAAGCACCCCACTACAAGCCGAAAGCCTAGAGCTAAGAACCCTCCCAGAGATGACTCAGAAGATAGGTCTGTTTCCAAATACCACAGTAGTGTTCCATGCTGTTGTCTCTGTTTTTCAGTGTTGCGTAGTACTCCACCGTGTGAATGTACCAGCTGCACCTAGCCCCCTGGGGGAGAGAAGGGATGGAGCTGTGCTGGCTTCAGGTAGGACACTGAACCCTGCTGGTCTCTTTCAGAGTCTCTGGGAAGAGAGGGGCTAGAGAGAGATGCTAGGAGAGGCCAGCGGATCCCTGGAGGTGGCTGTGACCCGAGGTGCTGGGAGAGCAGCCTTCAGAGCTGGTGTCTGTGTTTCCACAGCAGCTCTGCTCCACGTGGCCAGCTCCTTGCTGTTTCCAGCAACTTCCACACCCATCACCACTTATCTCAGCATCAAACCACATGCACGCCAGATTCTGTGCCTTTAATTTTCACAACGGACGTTAGAAGGAAAATATTCTGCAGCTTGGCAATGGCTTAAGTGACAAATGAAACCTATTATGGTTGTGAAATTAGCAGAGCTAAGTGACATTAGCAAATCTAAGGGCATTTCTATCACGTCCCCAAGCACTGCCATCCAGATTCTGACTAAGACACCATCACTTTTCCAAGTCCCAGGACCTGAGAGACCACACAGAGCAGTGTCACACGCCTCTGAAGGCCACGTCACGTCGCGATGCTCATTTCTGAATGACAAGCTGACCCTCTCGCTGAGAACTCACAGCGTAGGAACGCTGATGATTTTCTAGTTACACACACACACACACACACACACACACACACACACACACACACACATACGAGTGTTTACAGAGCTCTGCGTGGCTGTTTAAGGCACGCCCCCAAATACCAACATTAAGAAAAATGCCAAAACTCTGCAAAATATGATTTGTGTTCATTAAAACGGCAGCTACTCTGAGGCCATGCATCTTAGCGTGTTCCACTGCTGCACACAGACGCCACCAGCTGTCATCACTGCTAGGTGCCGTCAAGTCTGCCCAACTCACAGTGACACTGTGAACGACAGTAGGAACCTCGTCCTGTCCTGCGCCGTCCTTCACTGGGGTGTCCCGTGTCCGGCTCACCGGAGGCCTGCCTTCCTCTGGCTCTCTGGTTTCCCAGCATGACGTTTTCTCTTCACGCCTGAAGTACGTGATGAAGGTCCATCATCACTGGGCTTCCCAGGAGCACTCTGGCTGCACTTCCTCCAAGGGAGATTTGTTTGCTCCTTTGGCAGTTCATGGGGTATTAACTACTTGTCATCAAATCACAATTCAAAGGTAATAATTCATCTTCAGTCTTCTTTATCCATTGTCCACCTCTCAACTGCACATGACACAGCTGAAGATATTAGGGCTTAGGCTATGTGAACCTTAGTCTTTAAAGTAACATCCTTGCTCTTTAGCATTTTGAAAAGGTTTTTGACTGCAAATTTTCCCAGGAAAACACATTTTTAAAATTTTATTTCTTGAGTGGAGCAACCATGGATGTATGGCTGGCTGGATGTATAGATAGACAGATGGATGGTTGGATAGATGGATGAACGGCTAGATATATGGTTGAATGGATGGATGTGGTGAAACAGAGAAATAGAGTGACCTTTGCTACCATGGATTGGCACAAGAACTGCAAAGATGGGCTCAAATATGCTTCTACTTTGAGGGTAACTGCAAGACGTGGGCATATTTTGATCAACTTGGAGTCTCATGTATCTGCCTGTTTATCTACCCACCCATCCATGTGTACTTCAAGAAACAATGCAAAAGAGACTGGTTTCCTTATTTAAAAAGAGCAGCACACACACCACAGGCTTATCACACAAATGAGGAAGCATAAGCGTCATGTTCTGGCCGGGACGTGCCCCTCAGGGCTGCGTCCTGCATTGAGGTGTGACCTCTCCATGTCCTCGCAGGTGCCCTCAATGCCAGAGGCCTTCTCCACACATTAACATAAAACCTTAACACATAACACATCGACTCTGGTGGAAAACAGGCATGATCAAGAACTCCACATTTTGATTATTAATAACCTGAGAAAATACATATAAAATGAATGATAACTGGGGAATTGAATTACTCCTTGGAGAAGAGTGAAAGAGACACAGCAGCTTCCCTTCTGGAATGTTCCAGCACTTGGGTGAGCTGAGGATCATGAACTGTTTAGAAGGGTGGGGATGTCTCATCAAAGGCCCCTCGCATCCTTCCTGGGTTCTTGGCAGGCTGGTGAGGAGGAAACCCAGGGCTGTGGTGGCCTTGGGAGGCCAGAGTGGCCTGATGGCTGGTCACTGACACCCCTGGGAGGCTCTCCCTCAGTGTTGTTACCAGAAGCCACTTCTTCCAGCCAGGCCAGGTGCTGCCAAGACTTACAGTGTCCTGGGCTTAAAGCTCTACAAAACCAGCCAGCACCCGGATAACTGCTCAAGTTCCCTCGAAGCTCCAGAGAACTTTACCCCAGAGACAGATACTAGACTTGGACGAGGTTCTTGAAATGGCACAGCCAAGTGCTCCCTGGAAGCAAAGATGGAGAGACCGCATCTCGGGCTCTTTGTACATGTGACTGGCCCTGGACATCTCGGGCTCTTTGTACATGTGACCAGCCCTGGAGAAGGACATCAGGCTTTGTAAAACTGAGGGTCAGTACAAAAGAGGGGGCCCCTCAGTGAGATGGACTGACTGCAGCTGTTGGCTCAAACTGCGATGACTGCGAGGCCAGCAGGAGAGCGGCAGCATTTCACTGAATGGGGGTCACAAAGACTTGATATTTAACAACAATGCTGAGAATGAGGGTCATCTCTCAGGTGTTGTGGCTTTCAGGACTGACCTCAGGACACGGACGTCCCACATGAAGTGGCCTGTCCAGGCACCCACAGCACCACAGCGTTTGCCTGGTGTACAGTTCACCTCTGTTAAGAGCTTGAGGGACACCTGGTGAGATACGGTGCTGACCTAGAGGATGGAGGTTCAAATCCACCAGATGAAGAATCAAGACGAGGCTGTCTGCTTCCAGGAAGAGGTACAGCCTGTGAGGAAGCTCTACTCTGCCCTCTGGTGTCGCCGGCAGCTGGGCTCAAGCCCACAGCTGTGTGCTGGCTGGACAGAGTGAACCGTTCCTTCCACACTTGGTTCCATTTTATTTGTAGGGGCCCTGGTGCCACAGCGTGTTACATGTTCCACTGCTAACCAAAAGGTCAGTGGTTTGCATCCACCAGCTGCCCTCTGAGAGAAAGATGGGCAGTCTCCTACCTTAAGTCCTCTTCCCTCTGTATTTACAGCTTCAGAAACCGGATGGTGGGTTTCCAGAGTCCTCCAGCCCCACCTAGAGATTCCTGGAGATTCACGATAAAGACACGAAAGTGGCCAGCGTTTGGGGCAGACACTCCAGGTGAACGGTCTGGGAGTATTCCTGGTAAGTAAGCGGATGGGATGTATGCATTTTATTGTCTGTTTCCTAGGTTACTAACCCGAAGGTCAGCGTTTCAAACTCCCCAGCCACCTTATGAGACAGCCATGGCGGTCAGCCTCTAGGAGATGGCAGTCTTGGCCGAGCTACGGGCGAGCCGCTCTGTCCTCAGGGCTGCTCTGACTTTACAGCGGCGGGCTTGGGTTCTGGCTACTGTGTCTTCTGGGACAGTGGCGGCTCTGTGGCACAATCATTGCCTGCTGCAGGAGTCCTGGGTTCAGTTTCCACCAACACACCTAGACACAACCACCCCCACAGGCAAGCTTGTCAGGCTTCAGCGCACCTTCCAGACCACAGTGCACTAGTTGGAAAAGGCGGGAAACCAGCCAGTGCCTGTCCTCATGACCACCTCACTCCACTTCACGAGACAGCTGTGGGCTGGGCCCCAGGGCAGCACCGTCCAGATGGTCCTCACTTGTCCCAGCCACACTGGAGGCTGCCACCAGGGGGCGCATGCCTGGCCCACTGCATCGCAGGGAGGGTGGCGCAGGGACCAGGAGAGGAGTAAGTTTAGGGAAACTGACTACAAAGAAACAAAATCTAATTAGTGCAGCAGGGAGGATGTACTGTAACTGAAGGAACCAAAGTCTCTTCCCACACCTCATCCTTCTGTCTTATGCTTTTGGAGAGATTCTCTACCTTTGCATAGTTTTGAGTCTAAAAGTACTAGCTTGAAAACAAAAAGCACTGAATATAGAATGCACACACCAAGCCACATATAGTCACGGAAACCAGGCAAACAGTGCAGTTGTTTTGGCTGCGTGTCTTCCCCAAACCATGCATGGGGTCCCCACCCTTCATCTCAGGCAGCTCTCCTCCCAGCTCCACACAGTCAATCGCTGCCGTGTCTGCCCTGAGATATTACAACGGATGGAAATGCGGGCGAAGGAATGGAACAGTCTAAATAATAGTTTAAACCACAAAGTAATATTTCTACAGCACAGCACAAATAGAATTTTGCAGAATGCACAGGACAAATGCCTCCGAAAATCAATATTTCCAGCTGGATGTGCAAATTAAATGATGATATTCCAGGATGAGATTAAAACAATGATTTAAGATAGAAATTGAGTTACATTACCTCATGCCTGCCTACCACTGAATATGTTAATAGAACAAATTTGTTAGCACTCAGTCAATTCATCTCCCTAAACAGGAGGGGTGAGGGAGGTTTCAGGACAGAGGTAGGATGGTGAGCATTTCTCAAGGTGCGGGAGGATGGTACAGCCAGGTGTGTGTGGGGGGGTAGATGGCACAGCCAGGTGAGTGAGGAGGGGGATGGCACATCCAGGTGTGTGAGCTGGGGGGGGATGGCACATCCAGGTGCGTGCTCAGGGGAATGGCATATCCAGGTGCGTGAGCGGAGGGATGGCATATCCAAGTGCACGCAGGGGCGATGACATATCCAGGTGCATGTGTGGGGGATGGCATATCCAAGTGCACGTGGGGGCGATGGCATATCCAGGTGCACGTGTGGGGGGATGGCATATCCAAGTGCACGCGGGGGGGATGGCATATCCAGGTGCACGTGTGGGGGGATGGCGTATCCAGGTGCACTTGTGGGGGGGATGGCATATCCAGGTGCGTGAGCAGGGGGGGATGGCATATCCAAGTGCACGTGTGGGGGGATGGCATATCCAGGTGCACGTGTGTGGGGATGGCGTATCCAGGTGCACGTGTGGGGGGATGGCATATCCAAGTGCACGCGGGGGGGATGGCACATCCAGGTGCGTGCTCGGGGGA
>NW_006399943.1:3810366-3825982 GCF_000299155.1 Elephantulus edwardii | reverse complement strand
AGTGGGGGTTGGCATATCCAGGTGTGTGAGCAGGGGGGATGGCACATCCAGGTGCACGTGTGGGGGGATGGCACAGCCGGGTGCATGCACAGGAGCTGGATGCCCGGGTGATACTCGTCCCTTTCAAGGCACAGGGTGCACCTTCCAGGCAACCTCATCACACGCCATCCCACACGCCTGAGAGCTCGCGGAGGCCCGCCTCTTCCAGCAGAGGGGTAATTAGGTCTTGTGCAAGAGCTGCAGACCCAGTGCTCCCACGGTTAGCTCTGCGCACGTCCTCATCCTATTTATTCCCTTTGAAGAGTAGGAGGCTGCCCTGGCCCCACGAGGAGCCAGAGCCGCTCAGCAATGTGCCAGGAGGCAGGAGAGCTCATGGCCCAGCTCACCAAGCAGTGCTAATTGCAGAAAAAGGAGCCCCAGGGGATGGGAGAAGAGAGGAGGTGTGGTGGCCAGGGGCCAGAGTGGGTGTCACACATGCAGACCCTGCCCTCAGGCCACTCAGTTCCCCTCATGGCAGAGGACACCCACAGCCACATCAGGCACAGCTTGTTCACACAAGGGGACCTACGGGACACACCCCTCAGTTCTCTGCCATGACACGGCAGCTCCACCAGGTGGCCTCAGCTGCTGGCTGGCCCCACCTGTCCTGTGTCCTCAGGCCCTGTCTTGGCTGCTGTGGACTCTTCCTCCTCACAGCTCTCCCTTCACTGTGCCCAGGGACACCTCACTGCCCCTTGGTCCCCTGCCCTTGGCTGTCTCCCTAAGCATGCTCCTCCTGGGCCCCCGGCTGCTCCCCATCTCGCCTCCCCAGGCTCCTCACCCTGAAAGTGTGTCCATTCTAAGCTCCATGTTCCCTCAGGCACTGAGAATGGGGTGGTGGGATCCGCACTCAGCCCCTCCCATCCACGGTGCCATCTCCGCTCCCAGGCACTCCGTGGTCAGAGTCCTCCCAGAGCTCAGCTGCCTGGAGCCCACCCCAACTGCCCCCAGGTGTGCCACAGCGGCGCTTGCTCGGGTGTCCACAGGCTGGTTCGCAGGAGCAGCCAGCAGGTCTCTGTTCCAAGGTGGCTCTGAGTGGACTTGAACTACGGACCCTCTGAGCCCTCTCAAGCTTTAGCCCCACACATGCGCTTCCTATGTGCTGGGCAGATGAACGGATGGATGGATGAGAGTCTTGGATCCGCGGGGAAACCAGGGCGGAGGCAGAGAGGTGCCCCCAGTGAGAGAGCCATCGCCACGCCCAGGAAGCTGACTCCACGTCATGGTGGCCAGGGCAGGGGCGGGGTGGGAGTGGGGTGGGCTGCGTCTCCCGTTTCTCAGGGCTGACTTCTGGGAGATCATGAGGTACATCTTCGGGACTTGAACCACCAGCTTTTCAGTAGTAGCCAAACGCATTAACCATCTCCTACCAGGTGGAAACTCACTTTCCTCTCTGTGGGCGGGGCCAGCTGAGGCCCTCAACCCCACAAGGTTTTCGTTGTCTCTCAAGCCTGTCTTTTCCTTACTGGCCTGCAGGGCAGACGGACTCTCCCTGGGACAGCTGTTGTGGACATGTAAGCTGGAGAGGCTGAGTGCTAGGGGTCTGAGCTCTGAATTCAAAGAACACCTGACATCCATCACCTGTCCCATTGCAACACCTGCCCCCTCACATTCAACCAACGTGCCCTGCTCATTGGAACCCTGATGGACCCTCCTCAGATGCCTACATTACCTGCCCCATTGCAACACCTGCCACACAGCCCGAGGCACCCAGTCCAGCAACACCTACCACGGGGCCCCAGGAGCCCAGCCCAGGGGACCGGCACAGTCTTGCCTCGAACAGGGGTCCCCGGGCTTTGCTCCGGTTCCTGCGGGGACTCAGGCTGGTGGACAGGCCCTGGCACGTCAGGAGTCTGAGCCCGGCTGCTTTTTGCTTCTGCATTTTCAGCAACCCCTTCTCCCAGGTGCTCTCCTGTGAAGCTGCAGGCCTCGCCGGCAGCCTTGGATCCAGGTCAGTCTGATGCCTCCTCAAGCTCCCACTCGAGCAGTGCGGAAGATAAGAACAAACTTTAAAATCCCGGATAATCCTTGCTTTACTAAGAAGTAGTTTTATCTAAATCCTGCTTTTAAAATTGTGCCTCCCTAACTGATGTTGGCAGAAGTTGAGTTTCTCATCCAATTTTCCATCTGCCTCCAGGGAACAAGAACCTCCGGGCTCCTGTCAGGGGCGCACGTCCTCTTCATCACAGGCCCACGGGGTCTGCGTTGCGCAAGCAGGCGGGGCTGGTTGGGAAGAACCGAGAGTCAGCTCAGCTTCTTGTCCAGGGACAGACTCGGTGTTCCCTGCCCCTACCTCCAGTCCCCACTTCACGGACAGCTAGTGAGCTCCCTTCTGACAAATACACTGATCTGAATTAATTTGGCAAACACTTTTATCAAGGGCATTTGGTGCCAGGTCTCTCTGGTGGCCTCGTGGTTAATTAAGATGCTGCGTTCCTACAAGTGAGCAGTTCAACTCTGTCAGCGGTTCTGCAGAGAAAGGACGGGCAGGTTCCTCTCATAATTAACTGCCTCTGAAAACCCCCTGGAGGGTCAGCTACGGGTCAGTTCTGACTTGACAGCACACAACAACACAACAAAGATTAATTTATTATACCCATTTTACAGATGAGAAAACTGAGGCAAGAGAAGGTACTGTTGTTAGGTGCCATCGAGTCGACTATGGTCCATAGTGACCCTAGGAACAACAGATCTGAACTCTGACCTATCCTGCGCCATCCTCCCACCTCCTGACACACTAGACCCCATTACAGCCCTCACTGTGTCAATCCACCTGGTTGAGGGTCTTCCTCTCCTTCACCGACCCTTCACCCTTCTGAGCATCTTGTCCTTCTTCAAGGAATAGCCCCTCCTAGCAACATGCCCAAAGTATGTGAGGTGAAGCCTCATCATCTTTGCCTCCAAAGAGCACTCTGGCTGCATCCTCTCCAAGATGTCTAGTCTCTTGGCCATCCATGGGATGTTCAGCGCTCTTCTCCAACACCCCAGTTCAAAAGCACTAACTCTTCTTCTGTCATCCCTATTCATTGTCCAGCTCTCAGAGGTACAGCAAGTGATCAGGAAGATCATGGCCTGAATCGGATGCACCTGAGTCTTCAGACTGACATCATTACTCCTCAATAATTTGGAGAGGTCCCTGACTGCCGACTGACTTTCTTTTTCTTTTTTTTTTTTAAATTCCAGGAGTTTTTATTGACTGCCGACTTTCCTACTGCAAATGTTCCCTGATCTCCTGACTGCTGGAACACAGGGTGTTGACTGTGGAACCGAGTAAGATGAAGTGGTTGACAGTTTCAATCTTTTCTCCATCTATCATGATGTTGCCTGTAGGTGCAGTGGTGAGAATTTTTGTTTCTTTCATGTTGACATGCAATCCACATTGAAGTCTGCATCCTTTGGTCCTCTGCAACAAGTGCTTTAAGTTCTCACTTTCATAAAAGTAAGGTTGTGTCATGTGCATGAAGCAGGTGATTGATGACTCTTCCTCCGATCTTGATGCCACATTCTTCTTTATAGAGTCCAGCTTCTCGAGTCATTTCCTCCATATACAGACTGAGGGTATGGAGAGAGAATACAACCCTTACGTACTCTCTTCTTAATTTTAAACCATGTAGTGTTCCCTTGCTCTGTTCACACAGCAGCCTCTTGGTCTAGGTATATGTTTTGCATGAGCACAATTAAATGCTCTGGATTCCCATTCTTCTCAATGTTAGCCATAACCTGTTATGATCCACACAGCCAAAGACCTTTGCATAGTCAAATAAGAGGAAATTGTTGACCATTTCAGTCTTTGCTCCATCTCTCAGGATGTTGCTTATTGGTGCCATCATGGCTCCTCAGTAATTTGGACAGTCTCCCGATGGTGGACTTTTCAATGCAATCCTACACACTCTGATGGCTCAACTTTATGCCAGACAGCAGACTGGGTCCAAGGGGACACACAGTACCCAGAACAGCCAACCACACATGACCAAAAGGGCAGCCTTCGTCCAGGCAGAAAGTGTAGAAGGCACGACAGGAGAGGAGGGGAGAAGTGGATGCAGGAAGGAGGAGGGGCGAGAGCTGTCACACTGCAGGGAGTGCTACCAACGTCACAAATAAAAGTGTGTGTGGATATGTGAATGGAGAAGCAATCTCCTCTGTGAATTCTCAGCCAACTCACAATAAGAAGTTAAAACGCAAAAGAGAGGTGGTCCCTGTGGGGCCTATTTTTCTGCATTTTTCTCCCCATCCAGAAATCCCCCATGATCTCTGCATTCTAAGGACCTGCATGCGGCTCAATCCTACACGTGTGGGGGCCTGTCCCTCATTCAAGGACCTGAGCTGGGATTTTAATTGGCCTGACAGCAATGGTTGTGAAACACGCGCTGAGCACCACCCAGAAGACAGCCCCGGTCAGCCTGGACACAGTGGCTTGAAGCAGGAGGGTCTGCAAGGCTCTCACACTGTCTCTACCTGTCGGAGCCAGCTGACAGCCACCTCCCTCCCTCCCTCACCTGGTTCCCAGCTGTGCCCCTGCCTCCGCATCTTCCTTCCTAGACTCTGCAGGACCCGACCCATCACATCCGTTTTAGAAATGCACATCCTCTTTGCAGGCAGCACGTCCTAATTGCTGATCTGTGTTCGCAGCGCCTTCCCTGGGCTCATTCGCGCTGTCTCTCTCTGGACCCTCTCCAGTTCTGACAGATCTTTCTGGAAATGCCAGAGGAAGGGACTTTTTTGTGAGGCCCCAGCTGTGAGAGTTCCAGTTAGCAAATCTGCCCATCTTCAGCACAGATTTGGGGTTCACTTGGCTAGGTCCTTCTCTTCCATGCCCACCCCCAGACAGCCCCAAATCACACTGAAGAAAGTCTGGGAGGCAGGGCCATCTGGCGCAGCATTCCTGACGCAATGATGGAAGTTACACCTAGGACTCTCCCACCCAGCACACGCTTCTCCCCGTGAAAGACTCCAGATGACGCCCAAGAGGGTTCAAGGACACACAGCTTCCCACGAGTCACCGCTGGACACCGTGGGATGGATCCTGTGCATTCAAGTGCACGTTTCCATGAAATTATAAAAACCAATATTCACCTTGGGATTGTGCAATAAATAGAATTTATTAAAGTACTTGTGAGGTGCCTCTAGTGAGGAATTCATCCCGGATCCAGATTTTAATAAGGATTATATAATCATAATGAGCCCATAATAAAACAGCATCACCTGAATAATCCATTTTATTACCAATTTTATTAGGAGCTTTCACTTATTACAATTCGTTGGATATTTAAAACATATGTAAATGATGCAATATAAAATATATTAGAAACAAGAATTATGGCATATGTCTGTGTAAATTTATCTTCCTGACCTCTAAGCTAGCCTAGACTCCTCGCGTGCACATAATCAGAGAGGACCGCTCCAGAATGTTTATTTTATTTTTTAACTTTTTTTCCCCCCCTCATGAATCAAGCCAATGCTGTGACGTGAAAGTGGTCATGTCTCTCTGATGGGTGTGAGATCTAAAGTCAATGGGATTAAACCTTGATTAGAGCAGCACCCCTGCCCAGGGGACTGTACATTTGCCTGGGCCTCACTGCTGTTCTCACCGGAAGTGTAATTCTCGGCCTCAGTGAGCTCAGTATATGCACTTGGCGTAATACCTCCGAATAAAGGGTCAAGGGCATCCTTTTTGTTAACAAAGAAACCATAACAACCTGTTGGAAGGGAAAGACAACAGAGAGCAAGTGGGTGAGGAGACCTGGGGGTACTGCAATTAATGTTCTGAAACAAATGCCTGTGAGTGACTGAACTAAAACCCAATATGCTTTGTAAACTTCCACTCAAATCATACTTTAAAACAACATTCGTTTTCTGTTTAAGCCCTGCTGTTGGCTCGCTCGCCACTCACAGCCACCCTATAAGAACAGAATTGCCCCTCGGGCTTCCTGGGCCCTGGTCCTCACAGGGGCCTCATCTTCCCCACAGAGAGGCTGATGAGCACCACCCGCTGGCCTCTGTCAGCACCGCGCTGCTTCAGGCACCGCACCACCAGGGCCAAGGATAAAAAGGGCACCACATTCCCAGCTCTCTGGCTCCCAGCACCATGGTCTTCTCATCTTCCCCTGCCGGGCTCTCAGCACTCCTGGCCTCTGTTGAGGCTACTGGTGGTACAAACGGCTTGTGCTTGGTCACTAACACAAGGTGGGCAGTTTGAACGGTGCCAATGGTACAAGAGCAGGCCTGTGGTCGGGTCCGTGAGCATGCTGGCCAAGTTAGCCCCAGGAGCAGCTCTATTCTGACACCCGTGGGTGCAGGCGTCCACCACCACGGGAGGGGATGGACCCTATAGGGCTTGGCCTCCACCTTCACTGTGGTGGTGAGGGTTTGTCCTGTTCCCAGGTAACCAGCCACATCCTGAAGAGGAGGGACAAGCATGGCTTCTATTTTCTCCAAACGTGGAGTAACAGTCTGCACTGGTCAGTACTCTTTGCGGGCAGTGAGGGTACAGCACCACCCTTGGGGTCAAAGTGCCCAAACCAGGTGAAGTGAAGCCTGGTGGTGAAGTGGTCCACACTACCAGGCTGGCACTCACTCTAGAATAACTGACTACACAAGTCAAAAGAGCAGCCTTCACCCACAAACAAAGCCCCAAAGGCAGGACAGTGGCGGCTTGAGTGACAAACCAATTGGCTTTGCAAACTTTCACTTAAATCACAATTAAATACGAAAACAACTAACAATAGAAAAAGGTCAAACAACAGCAAAACAAAGAATGAAAAGAAAGAAAGGAAAAGCCAGATGAGTCTTCCTATCCACGAACAGGGCACATTTTCCCATTTATTTAAGTCTTTTATTGTGTCTTACAGAAATGTTCTGTAGTTTTCTTCGTATAAGTCTTTTGTGTCTCTAGTTAGGTTCACTCCCAAGCATCTCAGTTTGTAGTTGGCTATTGTAAATGATCTGGAAGCAGGAGTGGCATCTATTTCCTAAACAACATACCTCCAGAAAGTCTATGAACTTTGATAAATGTTGATAGTGGTAGAGGGGCTTCAGGCCTTTTGTTCATAGGGTCGCTATGAGTTGCTTGACTCGAAGGCAACCACCACCACCACCAACATTGTAAATGGTATTGTTTTCTTGGTTTTCTTCTCTAAGTTCTCTTTGTTACTGTAGAGGAATCCTACTGAGTTTTGGATTCTGATCTTGTATCCTGCCACTCAATTAAATAGGACTACTAGCTCTAACAGGGTTTTTTGGTGTACACTATCATATGATCTGCATATAGTGACAGTTTAAGGATCTCTCTGCTGATCTGAATGCCTTTTATTTCCTTCTCTTGTTGTATTG
Organism: Elephantulus edwardii; assembly: GCF_000299155.1. Lineage (NCBI taxonomy): Eukaryota > Metazoa > Chordata > Mammalia > Macroscelidea > Macroscelididae > Elephantulus > Elephantulus edwardii. Next base: position 3,818,614 of record NW_006399943.1, on the reverse strand, counting down.
CCCTAGCAAGTACTTCCAATACCATATTGAAGTGGTAACAGTAGGCATCCTTGTCTGGCCCCTGTTCACAAGGAAAATGCTTTTAGTCTTTATCCATTGAGAATGATATTGGCTTTTGGTTTTGCATATATGCTTTTCACTAGGAATACACCCCAAGAACTGAGACACAAACAGAGATCTGTACACCAGTGTTCATAGCAGCATTATTCACCATCTCAAGATCATGGAAACAGCACAAATGTCCAACTACAACTGAATGGATTGAGGAATTGTGGTACATTCACACAATGGAATACTATGCAGCACTCAGGAACAATGATTTTGAAAAATACTATCTAAAAAAAAGCACAACAAAAACCTACCTAGAGACTGGAGAGCACTATGCTGAGTGAACTCAGTCTCATAAGGACAAATACAGGGTAAGAACATTATTGTAAAAAGAGAAAGATAACAAGTAAAACATGTGTGGGTACCCAAGGGGGCAAGGGGTTGGAGCAGAGGGGTGAGGATGGGTAGGGGTGAAACCACAGAGTTGCACAGTTTGGTGGGTGATGGGAGGGGTGAAGGAAATGGAAGGATCCGGCGGGGACCAGAAAAGACTGGGCAGTGATGGGTAAGGTCCACTGGTGACTGATTTTATAAAACACAATGCACGGGAATGATTGTATGAAACGCAATATGAATGAAGAACAGTGTGAAACACAATGTATCTGAACTTTGTGAGCAAGCCACTTTTTTTGTCGTATGTCACACACCAATAAAAAAGAAAAAAAATAAAGTCAGGTGAGGTAGATGCTGGTTGCCAGACACGCTCTGCCTTATACCATCCCGAAGCCGTATCAACACGCGGGCTGCCACGAGGGGACACACAATGCCTCTGCGAGCGGGGCAGGGATGAGGGCCTGGGGCAGCTCAGCCCGCTACCAATTCTTGAAGACAAAGATGCCGCTGCCGCTCCCAACCAGAGGGGCGCTGTGGAGCACACGCAGGTGTGCAGGTGCCTCCCGGGAGGGTGATCGCAGTGCTACTGAGGAGGGCAGAGACTTCATCACAAGAAAATGAAACAGGGATGAAGAGGATGCGATTCTGTAGGACACTGACGCTGGGCACATGACACGATGCTTCTGTCAGACCTACAGGAACGCGCAGCTCAGACAGCCGAACTCCTGGCCACCCTCCTTCAGGGGTCTGAGGCAGGAAACTGCCCACCGTCCTCCTGCAGAACAGGTGCTAGACTTGATCACTAACTTCTAACTTCAGCTAGCAGCAGCCCAGCACCTAACACAGGACGCCACCAGGTGCCACACTGTAAACTGCGGCTATTCAGAAATAACAGTGCCTCATTTCAGGCCTCTCCTTGTTGGAAACATAGCTGAGGAAGGTGGCGGGATGCACAGGGGTAAAGGATGATGTTTGTACTGCCACACAATTTTACTCTAAAACCGAACACCTCTAAGAGCAAAGCAGGCATGCAGTGTCGTGTACCATGAGGCTGTGTGTGGAGCAGAGCTGCAACCCACAGGGCTTTTAACGGCTGCACTGGAAAGAGACAGCCAAGCTTCTCTTTGGAGGCATTTCTAGGTAAACTTGAACCTCAGACCTTACCGGCTGAGTTCACTAATCACGTGCACCACCCAGGCACTTGGCTTTAAAAAGCAAGCCCATCTGAAGAAGTGTAGTGGCTACTTCGGTGAGGAGACAGTGGCTTTGAAGGGGCCAGGAGGACATTGAGGGCTTGTTGTGCGGCTGAGGAAATCATGCAAATTCACAGGGACAGTCTCATGACTGCCTCCCTTCTCAGTGAGTGTGCTGGTTCACGAGAAGTTCTAGAAGGTCGGCAAGTACACGGAAAGCTTTTCAAAGACTGAAAGGCTGAAACAGCCCTGCTCAGCTTCCAGCAAGGGCCAGGGGGCCCGTCTCCCTCACCCGGCAGTCCCGCCGGGTGGCAGAGCGCTTGACAAATCCAACTCGAGTCAATTTTCAAGGAGTTTTCTGAAGGAACATAATTAGATTAAATGTAACATTTGTTAATTTTTCAGTTGCTCATTAAAATTGACATGTCATTTGATTTTGACAGCAACCTTTTTATCTTGACGTGAGGCTGTGGGCTCTCTTTGAAATAAAGCTATATTTAGGAAGTTCTGAATATGACAAGTGCAATATTGAAACCACTCTCTCCATCCTTCATATCTGGGGATCCTGGGACGGCTCGTGCCTCACCATAAAACACATAACTGGGCAAGACAGTGGATGTGGTCTTTACGTAAACCTTCCAGAAGACAGACCCCCCTCGGAGGGAGGGTCCTGATGCGGGGAGCCATGTGCACACACGCATCCACGTCTGTGTCCTAAGTGGTGCTGTGGAGTTCTGACCACAGCACTCAGGCTTGAGGAAAACCTGTGCTTCCTTCCATCCCTGGGCACTAAGGCTGGAGGTTCAAAGCCACGAGAAGTCACTACAAAAAACCAACCAACTCCCCCCCGCCCCGCAAAAAAAAAATCACCTGGTGGTTTACTTCCAAAAGCCCACCCATGATTACTCCTTTGCATAAAAATAAAACATGGAGGGCGAGACAATTAGTCCAAGGGACTCCTGACCATGCCACCTCCATGACGCCGAGGCCAGTAGAGCAGCCAATGCCCAGCTTCCCTGACTGACCACACTGACCGGGACCACAGTGGAAGGTCCCCAAAAGGGAGGGTGAGAAGGGTGCAACAAGACTCCAAGTTGTAGAAAGATCGTGTCTCCTCAGACACAAACTGGAGGAAATCTGATGACAGTCCTTAGTCACCCGTCACGCGGGTGACTCAACTTCTAGCCCAACAACAGGCAGGTGACCGACAACCCCTGGAAGGAAGCCACTTCTTAGAAACAGTCACACGGACCCCGAAGGGCGGCATCTACCCAGGGAGAAAGCTCAGAAGGCAGGAAGGGGGAGGAAGCAGGTGGATGGAAACAAGAAAGCCAGGGAGGGACTGGGACTAATGCTGGTACACCGGGACCATGGAGACCATCGGAATCAAAATGGGCATGGACTGCTCAGTGGAAAGCCAATTTGCTTTGTAAATGTTCGTTTAAACTACAACCCAAAAGCACAGCCGAGTGGAGCACAGGTGAGTGGAGCACAGCTGAGTGGAACATAGGTGAGTGGAGCACAGCTGAGTGGAGCACAGGTGAGTGGAGTACAGCTGAGTGGAGCACGGGTGAGTGGAGCACAGCTGAGTGGAGCCCAGGTGAGTGGAGCACAGCTGAGTGGAGCCCAGGTGAGTGGAGCCCAGGTGAGTGGAGCCCAGGTGAGTGGAGCACAGGTGAGTGGAGCACAGGTGAGTGGAGCACAGCTGAGTGGAGCCCAGGTGAGTGGAGCACAGCCGAGTGGAGCATAGCCGAGTGGAGCACAGCCGAGTGGAACACAGCTGAGTGGAGCCCAGCCGTGGGGAGCACAGGTGAGTGGAGCCCAGCGAGTGTAGTACAGCCATGTGGAGCACAGCCGTGGGGAGCACAGCTCTGTTCCGCCCTGCCCTGGAGCACTGGGTCAGAGTTCAGTGCGTGGGGGTTCCTTCAGCACAACACAAGCGCTGGGCTTTTTCCCGATGCTGCAAGGCCCAGGCGTATCCCTGAGGAAGAAGTGGTCGAGTGTTCCTGGCTCTGATGGTCTCTTCCCAGTGTGGCCTGGGTAACAGTAGACCAACCACCACCTTGGACAGAAAGGAGGCACCCTGCACAGCACACACTCCCCAGACTTTCACATAATGTGAGCCCTCAATCCCTCTCAGCGTTTCCCACGCCCTGCTTGGAAATCTCTCTCTAACATCACAGCCGCCGCAGACCAGTCCGGGGCTCTGCATCCCAGCAGCTTTGGTCCCCAGAAGCTTCCAGCTGAGCTAAATTACACGGGAAGGCCGAGCACGGGGGATCAGGAGGAGCCTGGGGATTTGAGCTCCACAAGGGTATCATTTGCACTTGATTATGACGGCGCTGTCTTGAGAAAACGCCCTCCTCTGTCACTTCTGACCCAGAATGAAGAGCTGGCACTAAGTCCTGCTACAATGTCGCACAGACGCTGAGCCAGCGCCACAGAGAGGAACCTGTTTCCTGACAGCAGATCGAGCAGGGGAGCTGGGGCACAGGCGAACACGGGCGGGGGTGTGTGTGTGTGTGTGTGTGTGTGAGTGGGCGCGGCCTTTGTATCGGAAATTCTGCTCTTTCTCAAAAGGGCAGATCCAAGAATTTGTTTGTTGTTCAACCCCCAAAATCCGCCAGTGCCAGTTTCGTCTGATGGGTGAGAACTGCACACTGTGAAGACGCGCTATTTCAGGTTTAACTTTGACCTACTTTAGATGCAGAATGACAGCTGAACTCCCACGTGCCCTGCACCCAACTTCCCCACGACAACACCCTCAGCCAGCAAACTGGCACAGGGGGCCAATTCAGTGAGGTGAGCTTGCAGCGAAGGGATCTCTTGTTCTGAACATGCTCCCCTGTCTGAAACCCTCCCTGTAGACACCTGGCCTTTTCTCAACAATGTTCTTAACACCTGGCAGTGTAAACAGAAAAGAGCGTTGACAGCCAGGGTGACATCTCAGCGCTCCCCCAACCAAGGTTTTAATAAACGGAACCACTGGGAATAACTAAGAGCTTTGGTGGCCTAATCACAGTGAGCCGTGTTGCTGTCCCCAACGTCACGTCTCTGGTGCTGGAAGCTCTGCTGGCCGAGGTACAAGGAGCTGCCCCGCTGGCAGTCTGAACCCACCATCTGCTCCACAGAACGATGGGCATCTCCTCCCGTGCAATTTACTGCCTCTGAAAACCTGCTGGAGGGTCAGTGACAAGTCGGTTCTGACTCGACGCTACACAACAACAGTGGCCCCACAGCAGCAACTGGACAATCTCATCTGCGATTTACAGCCTCGGGAACGAGATGGAGGGTCAGCTGTGAGCTGGGTCCATGGCCATGGCACTGAGTGTGGGGAAGGACCAGTAACACTCAGAGGCCCCGGTGTGGTGAGGCTGCAGCACCTTGGGAGCCCCAGAAGTCCCTAACTGAAAACCACATCCACCCCTTTCTGCTCCAGGACAAAGCCTTTCTGGGAAGGGGTCCTGCTAGGAGTGGGGCCAGCAGTGAGGGCAGGGCTGCATGGCCTGGGGACGCTCCTGTCCAAGGCCTTCTGAGGAGAAAGCCCAGAGGGATTTCTCAGGGGCTGTGGACATCCTCGTACTGGCTTCTGCCCCCTGTTGACTCTAGCACTGTCACCTGCTCAGGACAGAACGGAGTGCTTCCCCACTCAGGACACGAGGCTCTGGGAACAAGCAGCTTGGTCGTGTCTGCCATTGCTGGTGAGGGAACGGTTTTGTGAGGGATCCTCCTGGCCCGGAGCCTCCGCACCCCCCCCTCCACTCAGACGTGAGCCCTCAGCATACCCAGTGGTGCCTTCTCTAGGATCCTTCCCCTCTCATCCCCTTGAAACTCTTCACTCCTAAAATGGAATGAACTCAAACTCACAGAATTGACTAGAGCGGTTCAGTGGGAAAAGCAAAAAAGAACTGTGTGTGCACCTGTCTGTAGCTGGTCACACACACTCCTGTACACACGTTAGAAAGCACACATGTACACACACACACACATGCGTATGTGTAAATGTGCATACTGGGATGTGAACATGTGGGGGGGAGTATGTGCGTGCATATGTGAATGTGTGTACATGGTCACCTCCTCAGGGCTTGGGGATACTCGTGCAGGCCTGCTCCCTGGCGAGCACCATCCAGTTCTGTAGACCTAGCCTCGTCCTCCTCATTGGTCCACTGTCCTAAAGCCAATGTCCTTGGACTCCCTGTCTTAGCTGTGGAATGCCAAATCAAAGGTGTCCACTGTGTCCTTGTGCTGGGACTCTGTCCCCTGGTCACCAAGGGAGATGAATATAAAAACTACCTCCTGCGAAGTGTACACTCCAGGGATGCTTCCTCTCCAGGTACGGCACCGGCTCTTTCTGCCTCTCAAGCTCTTGGGGAGAGGAGCTTGACCATGGTGTCCCTGGATAGGCCACACATCGGTCACCTTGTTTGGTGTCCCTCAGCTGTGGCAATTTCCCTTGTCCCAGCAGTGCCTGGCAGGCTGGAGATGTATTTTATTGCCGTATTGTGTGTGTGTGTGTGTGTGTGTGTGTGTGTATGTGGTTCTGTTGGCATCTAGTAGACAGAGGTCAGGGGTTTTGAACACCTTGAAGGTATGGAACATCTCTGTCCCATCACAGTTACCTACCCCCAAATGTCAACAGGTCAAGAGCACGTGGGCTATATGCTGTCTATGCATCTCATATGCAACAGCCTATGCCAGTTACCATTCATGTACAATGTTTATAAAACTTTGATATGTATCTGTAGAAATATAGTGATCGGACATTGAAGATAAGAAGGAAAATAAGTAGCAAGTACTTTACTGGAAATATTTCTTTCCTAATATTGAACTAAGAATATCTAAGAATCCAAGTTCTTTCCTATTTTTCCACTGACATCAGCTGTCTGGATCAGGGAGGGGTGGGTCTGTCACCAAGTCTCTTCTCATTCCTCATGATTCTGCGTGATGGAGCAGAAACACCCCAGGATTTTGAAGGCTGTGATTGTTACTGCAGCAGGCCTTCGCATCTCCCATGGAGCCGCTGGTGGGATCGAACCTCTGACCTTCCGGTCAGCATCTGGCCTGACCACTGCACCACTGGGGATCTGGGGAGGGGTGGAGATCTGGGTCTTCAGTTTCTCCTTCACTGTGGTGGTGGTTTCACCGAGTAGGAACTGAGTCAGGGTCAACCGTCCAGCGAGTTTCAGGGACATTACATCACACGGGAGGACACTCCCCCTCTCTTGCTTGTGGAGCAGCTCATGGATTCGAACCAAGTGCCTTTGAGTTGGCAGCACAACTCCTTCCCGCTGAGCCCCGAGAGTGGCCCCTTCACAGTCCTGTTTTTACTAGGTGTTCACAAAGTGACACAGCTGCGTTCCCCATCCCTCCCGCCTCTGTGGAAGGACGAGAGGGAATGAATCTATCAATGGCTTTCTTTGTTCCAGTTCGATTACTTGGGTTACATGACATAACAGAGATGAAGAAGAGCTTTTAAAAGAGTGTCAAGCACCCACCAATCACAGAGTCACCACTGAAACCGCAGGAAACGATTTTCTGGTGACAACTGGTGACGTCTGTATGGGCGAGCGCTGAGGTCGACCACACTCCAGCCCATGTTTACACGCAGGGCCTTGCTGTACGTGAGCGCTCAGTCATGCAGAGCCCCAGGTCCTACACAGCGGCCTGTCCAACACCCAGCCCGCTGCAGCTTCCCTTTCTCTCGCAGGGAGCTCTCATCGGCAGGGAGCCGCACTGCCCCCCAAAGGCAGGCAGTTCAAACCCTCCAGCTGCTCTATGGGAGAAAGATGAGCATTCTACCCCATGGAGTTTACAGCCTCTGAAAACCCGCAGGAGGGCCAGTGATGTGATGCTTCTGACTCGCTGGCAATGAGTTTAAGGCTTTTGCTTGGCCGTGGCTGGTCTCTCCTAGGAAATCACCCACAGCTCTCTGCTTTCCCCCGTCACTGTGATGTGTACAGCCGGAGAAACACTGCTGGTCGCATGGACCCTTCCCACACGGGAGTCCTGGCGCCTGCTCGTGCCAGTGTTCCGTGAGCCTGCAAACCTGCGGTCTCTTCCGGTGCTGGATGGGATCTGCTGGGGTCGCCCCAGCCCCCAGGGGCTAATTTCCAGAGATAGTTTGCAGGTCTTTCTTCTTGGTTCCTTAGTCTGAAGGTTCTGCTGACCTGTCCGCTGTCGTGACCTTGCTGGTATCTGGAATATCCTTGGCACAGCTTCTAGCATTACGGCACACGCAGTCCTGGGAGGGGAGGCGTTGTGGACACTGGACTCGCAGTCCCAGGAGGGGAGGCATTCTGGACACTGGACACGCAGTCCTGGGAGGGGAGGTGTTGTGGACACTGGACATGCAGTCCTGGGAGGGGAGGCATTGTGGACACTGGACATGCAGTCCTGGGAGGGGAGGCATTCTGGACACTGGACATGCAGTACTGGGAGAGGAGGTGTTGTGGACACCGGACATGTAGTCCTGGGAGGGGAGGCATTCTGGACACTGGACATGTAGTCCTGGGAGAGGAGGCGCTGTGGACACTGGACATGCAGTCCTGGGAGAGGAGGTGTTATGGACACTGGACATGCAGTCCCAGGAAGGGAGGCATTCTGGACACTGGACA